>NC_092819.1:141534919-141849086 GCF_023375885.2 Dermacentor andersoni
GGTTCTCGCGCCAGGTATGAAGACGGGAACGATAAGACAGATAAACGTGATCAGGCGTGCAAGGAAAAGAAGCCGCAGGAAACCAGGTCTACCATGAATGAAATGAAGATGGCTAAATTGCGGCATCACGTGTTTTGTGCGACTCTGTGGTTTTCTAACACCGGGATCGCCAGTTCCGCGAACTTTTTGAGGTTTCTTAATGACAACAGGTAAGCGTAAGTATTTCACTCTATATTCTAAACAAGTATTCGTTTACATGAGTAAACCAATTCGGTGCAAACCTTAGTGGACTGACATAATACCAGTGTTGCTCGACTCGTTCGTCATGACAGCAGCCCATCTGCTGTCAGTAAAATACTCATAATGAAGGGCTTGAGTGCGTTTGGCAGGCATTCTCAGATCATGAACAGCAGGTTGTCATCATCCCTCAAAAGAAAAATCTATAACAGCTGTATCTTACAGGTACTCACCTACGGGGCAGAAACCTGGAGGCTTACGAAAAGGGTTCTACTTAAACTGAGGACGACGCAACGAGTTATGGAAAGAATGGTGGGTGTAACGTTAAGGGATAAGAAAACCCCTATGAAAATGGTCATGACCTTTATGTTTCCTGTATGTTTCCTTCTTGTGCCCTGTGTGACCTTTATGTTTCCTTGTCCTTTATGTGAACTTGAGGTAACATACTTTGTGTTTACGGCATGTTTACTCATCCTTTCTTAGAACTCGAGGAAACGAACTTTATCTTTCCTGTAGGATGTGTCCTTTGTGTTTACGGCAGGATGTTACCTGTGTGTGCACTCTATGTTACCTGGCTGTGTACTCCCTCTGTGTTTACGGCAGGATGTTACCTGTGTGTGCACTCTATGTTACCTGGCTGTGTACTTCCTGCAGCGCACATCCAGATAACATATAGTGCACTCAGTGATTATCTTTTAACACATCCTAGAGATAGATCATCTACCTCAAAGATATATTATCTATTGGCGTATCCAAGTAAAAAAAATGGGCGGGGGGCGCCTACCTCCCCTTCCCTATTTATGTTGGCCGCATCCGACGCATTGACGGCCACGCGCCATCAACAGTACATACGTACATCAAATCCTCATGCAGCGAGTTATCTCTCACGACAAATAACGATTGCGCGGCGGCTGGAGACGCGGTGGCAGGACGCGCAGTGTTCGATGGCGTGCGCTACATGACCCGAACAAGAGGCGTACGCCTCCGGGGCCAATCCGCCGCTTTGCTATGAGCGTATATGAATATACAACGTGCCATTTAAGTAGCTCTGCGTGGTGCTATATTGGTTTCATGATAGCGTCATTACACATAAATATAATACGTCCGTTATGATTGTCTCTATATTACGCTCCTTAAGATTTCTTTGCATCCGTCAGCGGAAAATAGTGCTGCCACCTCCAAAGCTGAACTGGAGCTGACGCTAACTTTCAGAACGCCTAGTTCGAAAGTATGTAGTGAAATTGAATATCTATAACGTTTCTGATACTCTAAACCGGAAAAAAAAAACTTTAACATTGGGAGACACTGCTCCCTCAAAACTGTGGTCTTCTAAGCACTTTTTGACATGTTGCTTTTTCTACGCTATTTCTTTTTTCTGCCCTCGGTCTGTTGTGATACCTTGTCTCTACTACTCACACAAATTATACGCAAAAGTTCGCTCACTCACCAAAGCAAAACCGGCGGTCGATGCTGAAAGTGCCTTTCTTTTCATAACTGCGAGTGATTGCTGTAGGAAGATAGCAAAGTGGGCGAGTTCGTTAGCATTCATCGTACTTTCAGCAACAACGCCAAAGCAACGCGGAAACAAGGAAGAAACACTCAGAAGAAACAGCGTTGTGTTTGTTCCTTTTGTCCGTGTCGCTTTTGCGCTGCTACCAAAAGTACGAGTCATTGCTGTGTTGACGTTAGCCGGGGTAGTACATCAGCGCCGATCCCGTAAATACTTGCTTGGGCGTACAACTGAATAATTTATAATTCTCAGTTGGCTCAGTATGAAAGTTGTGTGCGGAGTATGGGCGTATCTGTTTGATTACCCGAGCATGCAAGCAGTACGGCTGCTTCACTTTGGCCGAAGCTCTAGCTGCCGCTGCAAGCCAGCCATCACCACATTTTGTCGCCTTTATTCCTTATGCTCCGAGGAAACATGGTTCCACCTATTCAAGATAAGGCCTCACATTCTCAAAAAGATGCCAGTGGGCGCCATAAGATCCCGAATTTCTGATCGGTGGGTCTCGCAGCTATCGCGGCTTCCCGTACACCGTCTACCATCCCAAGCAGACGGAGCTGCACATGCTGTGCGCTGATTGTCTCGTGTCCGCCGGCAAAAGTTCGCGCATAGTTCGTCTAATATCTCTGTATATGGTTTAAAAAAACAAGGCAGCACACCACGGCACTTCAAACATCGATAAGTCTGGTTTAAATAGCAGCCTTCCATCCAGCTAGGACTTACCCTGAGTAACAAAATTAAATGAAGGCCGTTCTTTTGCAAACTGCACGCCCTGAAAGCAAACGTAGATCTCGGAGGCTAAATTGACTTGTTAGCCGTAGTGCGCCGCTGCGGCAGTGTGAAGGTTAGGTTGCCTCGGTTGCCTCGATGTGCGCCCGCTCTCTGCGGCATAGAGTTTCCTACAAAAAATTTTGTAGGAAACTCTATGCTCCGCGGGCGCACAAGAAAATGGCGGCCGCGCTAGCAGACGACGTGGTTGTCCTCACCCTAAACGGAGAGCGGGCGCGCGCGCATCTAGGCACCCTAGTAAGCGTGCGTCTATTTGTCGTACAAAAATCCCTCACGTGACCTGATCCTAGGTGCCTAGGGACAGCATCGTTTAGGGATTTTTGAGAAGGCGCGATGCTGGCGCCGAGCGACACTGTGGCGTGTTCGTCCTCGGCGTGATCGTTCTCTGGACCGCGCGTTGTTCAACATTGCTCATGTAATCGTGCGTGCGTTGCTTGTGTGTTGGTTGTAGGTTCTGTGTTACTTGGCGGAAAGCCGTGAGTAGTGGCGGTGCGGCAATGCGGCTTTGGTCTCGATGAGCTCTGGCACTACAGAATCTGCGTTGTGTGACCCGTGCTTTCTTGAGAACCCGGCGGTGGTGACAATTGAAATATCGAAGTGGCCTAGCGCCTCGGCAGCGAAGTTCTGCGAACCGCGATGTGGCGTCGCCGTGTCCGACTTTGCTTAACGGACATCGAGGGATGTGCTGCTCGCTGCAAGTCATGTAAATGCAACTGCGTCGACCGCCCACTGTTCAGCGCTGAATGTGTGTTTGGTGTGCTGTGCTTGAAACGAGTGGTGCAGCGGGGGTGGCGGAGGAGCAGAGTGGCTTCGGGCTCCGTTTGCGCGTTCACAGACATGTGCTCCCGTCTTGGTCTCATTAGCGGCTGTCGCGGGATTGTGGTGTGCTAGCTCCTTGCCTAGTATGAAGTTTACGACGCTAACACACAGCATGTTCACGTTTTTCCGCGCTATATGTCATTTGCATGACGGCCGAGTTGAAAACGAGACGTATAGTGTTCTTTGCGTTTGTGTGTTGTAAATTACTTTCTAATGTGGAAGTTCTGGGAGTCTTATTACGCAAGGAGTGCGAACGTAAACATAAACACACATGTGTGTCTGAAATTTTGAATTATCCATAATACCCTTTACGACTGATAAGTGGGCTACACGGCCTGTGTGAATCAGCTACCGTATGTTGCGACGCTCTTTCGTGTGGTAGAATGATGCATGGTGCGCGTTTATTTCTGTACTGTTGTAAAAACCATTTGTTTATCCGTGCACTCAATACAAATGTACGGCTTCTTCGCCGCAGTACATTTTAGTTACGCGTGAAGCATACTAAAAGTGGGAGGGGGCCACTATCAGCCAGCATAGTATGTCCACTTAGGCGACCTGAGAGGCGGCGGGTGCGCGAGTGTATAATTTAAGAACTCTTATTATGTCCAGTGACAGTGGAGATCATTAACTGTAGCACCAAAGTAGTGTACCACTACCAGAACAAAGGCATGTAGTATGCCCATCTCAATTCTTGTGCTTATGCCAGTCTTATTTTTTACAGCAATAGCTGCTATGGGCTAACTCCCCTGGTTGTTCTGATGTCTACTGGTGTTGTCACTGGAATTCTCGAATTTCTTGCTAGAATATTGCAAATAAAGTTCTCATTGTACTGCGAGGATTCAAACATACGATCAAAAGAGTGGCAGTCCACAATTCTACATTTCAGCCACTCTGCTGAAGGTACAGTCGTGGTGAATACTGATTCCGGAGAGCGTGATCTAGCCAACAGGTGCCTAGATTGGCTAACACCTGCTCAATGTCTGCATACTGTATATAGAGCTGGCATCCACACCTTCAAGTTCTTACACATCACCTTCCCACTTGTGAAGGCAGTCCTATGTTAAGTTTTCTTGCATGTGATGACAATGATTGGGTGCATCTGCTTCATTAATCTTCTAGTGCTTGGCTTCTCAGATTTACTGGATGGAGCTGTTGGTGTCTTGTTTTTCTCAAGCAAAGCGCGAGACATAGCAATGCGTAGCCCAAATATAGATTTGAGAAAACCAAAACGAATTCAGCAGTAAGGAGCTAAAGGGTTGTTTTGGTGTAGATCAGCGGATAAGTCCGGATATGAAAGAGGAGGAAGAAAAGCCGCCGAGTCTTTCCACTTCAACACTGAGGCACAACTCCCACAAATAAATAGGACTCTTACTTATTTTACTTTTTTAAGAAGATTACCGACTTGCATTGGCAAGTGTTCACTTCAGCAAACACTGCATGAGGTAAGCTTCCTGTGCATATTTCACCAGCTACTGCATCATTGTTTCACATTATGAGTGAAACTGCAATTTTCTTTATGCCACAACTTGCCCAGTTTTGTGTTTTGCAGTGCGATGTTAGCAGTGCTAATAAGGCACCTAAATACTCATGAATAGTAATACAGAGAAAAAAAAGTAAGAAAGCAGTGGCTTTTTGTGCGTAGACTATGCATACACCTGGTGCTCTTATGCTCATTTTTTCCCTATCCGCTCAGCCATGCTAAACAAGAAAAGTTTATACACAATTAGTTTATACACAGACCACAACTAAACCACAGGTATCGTTGGTAAGCAAAGTATATTTATTCGGTGACATTTTCTGCAGCCCTGCTATTGAGCTTTCCTTCCTTCCTTTTCAGCTGTGCAGGTTCATTAAGAAGTGATGATACAGTTTGACAATTTTAATCATTGAAAGACTTAGCGAAACCTTTTTCGGGTTGTTTTTTCTTGGTTTCAGACTCTGCACATTGCATTTTAAGGCGTGTTTTCTGTGTTTGTTGCTTTTTCTTTATGGGTAGGGCATGTTAACATTTTTTACACCATTTCAAGTATGTGGTGCCATAGACTGTTCTTAGATGAAGTCTTGCCCTTTCATTCTGTACAATATGATATCGGTTTTTTGTGTCCAAGGCTGTTTTACAGCGTGATTGTAGCATTTTGCCAAGTTTTGCCTCTGTCACCCAAGCTTGAAAGATTGCTACCCACTGGTGGTGGCATGACACATGTCACGTTTCTTTTTCAATAAAAGGAAGTCTGTCACTTATCCTGTGCACTGGTTGCCGTTTGTCTCTGAATTGCAATTTGTTGCCTATATTTGCTCTTTTGTTGCATTTCAGATTAGGAATGGCTGTCATAATTGACATTTAACCATATTGCACACAATGTGGATGATATGTATTTGCAATATATAGCCACCATAAATATAATAGAAGTTAATAATTCAAGAATAGTGCCTTTGCATGGTGGTGCAGCCATGAATTGTGGCTATAAGGTACCAGTGCTGCAGATAGCACTGCTTGTGCAGAATATAGTGCAGCTCTACTACTTTCAAACATCATTGTTTTTATCTGCATTTGTATAGCTCCAGTTTCTGTGAACACACATCTGGTGGTAGAGTGGCTTGCACCTGCAGTTGGGTCCAATGAATAGCCAAATTTCTGCCCGTTTTCATGTTATTAGCATATTAGTAAAGGCAGTCGTTTTTATAGTAGCCTGTTTGCCCACTGTAGAAGCCGCTGCAGGGTGTCAGGATCTCATACACATCTTCAGCTTTGCAGGGCACACAGCATCTGGCACACAGTTTGTCACAGGCCATGTATTCGGGGCAAGTTCAGTTCACTCACTAACAAAGGGAGAACCAAGCTTGTTGGATATGAAGTAAACCGCCTGTATACTCAGTGGCCTTCATTTCGTGTGACATATGTGGTTATAGCGACCCTTGTTTTAAGCACTTCTTGTCCAGCAGCGGTCGTTTGCTTTTTCAAACACTCAGGATAGCTTTCCGCAAGCTGGACAGGAATAACACTGAAAAACCAGCAGATGTTAATTGTCGCACTTATCATGCGAAGCTTCATACAGTATGATCTGGGCGTAAATAAATGAGGGTGTTCCTCAAGGCCTTGTAGCACATGTTACAAGTTTGGAGCAACATGATGTATAGCACTTTTTTGATCGCATGCTATAGGTTTAGCAGGTGTGGCCATGGTTGAAGTGCAGAGCAAGGTCAAGAAAACAGATATCTATGAGCAGCACCCTGATAAGGAGACTCTGGGAAAACTAGTGGGAAGCCTGTTGAACATCTGGTTGACCCACTTGCTGGCTCCACCAGGCAAAGTATGATAAAGAGAAGGAAGTCATTAACACATCAGAAGGTTTTTACATATAAACACTGGGCTAAGGTCATATAACATGCCAACAAGTCTTAGTGCGCAGGCTATGCACGACCAACTATATATGCCTTCTGTTTGGACATTGCTCATTGTAACTGACAAAGATGGAGTGGACAAAAAAAGAACAGCAGCTCCATTAATTTAGTTTCACTGGTATCGACAGTGTTTTGTAAGCGTACATTGCCATACTCCCCAATGCCTTCTTGGGTGACATCAGCAAAGACCAGCTTGAGGCAAGGGGTAATAGACGTCTTTACAAGCTAAAAATGCATGAATGCATGGAGAGCACATTGTGTCCAAAAAGTAGGCACTTCACAGGGGCACTGGAGAAGGAACAGGTTATTAACAGTGGGCAAAGACAAGCTACTAAACACCCAACACTGTTGCCATGTAACGACCTCTGAAACAATCCCTCTTAAAGAGGAAATCATCTTTGTGTATCCATCAAGAGGGCAGATGGGCAAAGCCCCTTCAGTAATGCTGCCAGCTTCAAAAGCCAATTTTCACATCCTGAATGCTTCCTTCTTAAGACTTTGCTGGGTGCAAGCATTCTACTGTCCAAAAGCTGTCATTGAGAGCACTGTTGGTTTGGTGGCAATAAAGTTCAGAAGCAATTGCAACAAACCTCCCTTCCTAGTTGGCCTGGATGCTCACGGTGCTTATGAAGCAGCACCATGAGGCAAGCAAGGTGAATGGATGCCTCCAAGCCCTTGTTCGTTTATCACACTGTTCTGTTAGTAACAACCGTGAGACTTGAAACCAACAAGTTCAAGCTCAGCACTCGCATGGTTACTGTGCAGGATTCATAAAAAGCACAAAAACAGAAAACTCAAGGGAAAGGATAAAGCACCATTTAACACTTACCGCCGTATTCATGAATGTAACTTAACTTCAAGCTCATGCTTGACTTGATTTAAATGACGCCTGGCATTAACGCGCCCAAAGACGCTCACTGCGTTTCCTTCGGCACGTTCCCGATAGGCGTCACTTAGATCAAGTCAAGCATGAGCTTCAACTTAAGTTGCATTTCTGAATACGGAGGTTAGTATTCCTACAGCCCAACCCCTTCTTTTATTTTGTCTGGTCGTGCTACATCTTTTTACTATATATAGGCATGAACTTAGGTGATGTTGCCAATCAGTGTCCAATATTTATATACACTATGTGCTGGTTCAATGATGTTCGAAACACTGCAATGGAAGCTTCAAGTAGAAAAGGTGCCTGGAAGAAAAAAAAAAGCTGTGCTGCAACCATCTTGGCAACATCTTGTCCCCTTAATAAAAATTGTGCTTTCATATCAACTTGAGCCCTACAGTTTAGAGTAAAGTACCAGTGCACTTATGAACAATGAATCAATTCTCAAAGAGCATGTGCAGTCCAGCCAAAAGCAGGGGCAAGAATCCGCATTGTGCTCCTGCATTGATGGTGAATAACACGTACCATAATGGCGAATGTGCTTTAGTAAGCTTCATTGCAATATTAATTTGTAATGTACAAAGAATTGTCAATGAAGCTTACCACGAGCACAGATGCATTTGCAAATTATGTCACAATTGAAAGTAATGAGCACAGTGTAAACCTATGTGCCCTTTCCACTCTTAGTATGCTTTACTGCACGATGCTTATTTACACTCCTGTATTGCGGTGTAGCAAGCTACAAAAGAAACGTTGCATAATTAGGCTTTTTACGATTATCTTTCTCGCAATACACTATTATTTCGCGGTGAAGCCTAAGCAATGTACTGCGGTGAAGCATAATAAAAGTGAAAAGGGGCCACTGTCACTGGACATAATAAGAGTCCTTTAATCATACACTCGCGAACCCGCCGCCTCTCAGGTCGCCTAAGTCGACATACTATGCTGGCTGATAGTGGCCCCCTCCCACTTTTAGTATGCTTCACCGCGTAACTAAAGCGTACTGCGGCGAAGAAGCCGTACATTTGTATTGAGTGAATAAACAAATGGTTTTTACAACAGTACAGAAATAAACGCGCACCATGCATCAGTCTACCACACGGAAGAGCGTCGCAACATACGGTACCTGATTCACACAGGCCGTGTAGTCCACTTATCAGTCGTAAAGGGTATTATGGGTAATTCAAAATTTTACACACATATGTGTTTATGTTTACGTTCGCACTCCTTGCGTAATAAGACTCCCAGAACTTCCACAATAGAAAGTAATTTACAACACACAAACGCAAAGAACACTATATGTCTCGTTTTCAACTCGGCCGTCATGCAAATGACATATAGCGCGGAAAAACGTGAACATGCTGTGTGTTAGCGTCGTAAACTTCATACTAGGCAAGGAGCTAGCACACCACAGTCCCGCGACAGCCGCTAACGAGACCAAGACGGGAGCACATGTCTGTGAACGCGCAAACGGAGCCCGTAAGCCACTCTGCTCCTCCGCCACCCCCGCTGCACGGCTGCATCAATCGTTTCAAGCACAGCACACCAAACACACATTCAGCGCTGAACAGTGGGCGGTCGACGCAGTTGCATTTACATGACTTGCAGCGAGCAGCAGATGCCTCGATGTCCGTTAAGCAAAGTCGGACACGGCGACGCCACATCGCGGTTCGCAGAACTTCGCTGCCGAGGCGCTAGGCCACTTCGATATTTCAATTGTCACCACCGCCGGGTTCTCCAGAAAGCACGGGTCACACAACGCAGATTCTGTAGTGCCAGAGCTCACCGAGGCCAAACCCGCATTGCCGGACCGCCACTACTCACGGGTTTCCGCTAGGTAACACAGAACCTACAACCAACACACAAGCAACGCACGCACAATTACATGAGCAATGTTGAACAACGCGCGGTCCAGAGAACGAACACGCCACGGCGTCGCTCGGCGCCAGCATCGGGCCTTCTCAAAAATCCCTAAACGATGCTGTCCCTAGGCACCTAGGATCACGTCACGTGAGGGATTTTTGTACGACAAATAGACGCACGCCCCTAGTAACGGTTACGCCCGGTAAAATTACTGGAGGATATATTGAGCTGGGCCACGTTACGTTTGTGTGAGCGGTGAGAGTGCTCGTTGCAGTTAGACGGTAATTAAATCGTATTTTAGACGTGCATAAACAAAATGTGTTCCGTATCGTGTGCATTAACCATCAGGAAACTTCTGTACTCGTGTAACGCTGTTAGTTCGCCTTATGTTTCCTGTGATAAGCCAGTGTCTTCCGTGTACTACAGCTCCCGTCCGAGCTGCCTTTGTTCTCGCCTGTCCGCGTTCGCTCGTGAAATACCTGGTACTGTGGCTTCGAATTATGGTGCGTGGAAGAGTTTGTTGAAAGTTGAGCTTTCGTGTGCTGGTGTTCATCGACAATTCGACACTGTTCGCGCTGGAAAGAGCGTCGTCGCGTGGTGCCTGCGAGACGAAGGAGCGTTCGCTGACCACATGTTGAAGGTAAGCAAGTCTGACGCTTGCGCGCATTCTCGCAGCTTATGGTTCATGTAGTAAGCTTTGTGCACTGACAACAGATCTTTCGGAGCGTATGTTCTCCATGTTGCTGTGCACATTTAGGAAAGCGTTTCACGATGGGAGTTTCCGTGAAATGTATTATTTCTTACCGCTTACTTGCTTTCTGCAATGATGTACGACCAGCGCTGATTGTTGGGAGTGGATGGGCAAACATTTACGTAAATGCTGAAAGCTACTGTTTCCCCGATAGTTTCCCGGCAAGAAATTCTTCCGTGGATATGCATTTCCGCAAGATACATGTGCAATGTATGTCGATGTGTCGTGGGCATCGCGAGTTGGCACACGACTACGGTGTTTGACACTCGAACAGATATTAGCTTGTGTGAAGGTTATTTTATTGATAGTGTTCTGTTTGAAGTCCAGCTTCGCGAGAACTTGTCTGCATTGTTTGTGTTCTTCGATGTGCTCGCGTATTTGTCTTTTATATTGTAGGGCAAATATAGACCGACATTACAACAGCGAAATTTCTTTTTAATCGAGGCATGTCAATCAGACGCTCGTTTTCATTAACATTTTCTTCCGAAGAACAGGATGTCAGCTCCTGCGATTGTTAAAGACAGTGGCTTGTAGCACTGCCTAATAAGGGCTGCGATTTTCTTGCGATGCTTTCCGCTCGATATTTGCCACTCTTATAACCCACCTTCCACGGCTGCCTGTTCTAGTTAATAACGATAGCGGAATGTCGGTCAGATCAATGAGGAAAAGATGTAGCATCGGAAAAGGGGTCGGTACAAAATCGCGGCCTAGGTTTTAGACCATTCATAATCGATTGTTCGTTTGATTTACTAGACATTTAAGTTTTGGTGATAATTTCCCAGGTAGTCTGATGTTTGCTGCTCGTTTTATTCCCGCCTGAATTTTACCATATACCAGTGTAACCACTTGAGATATAACTACGAGACATCTGTACAAGCAGGCACACAAAGGTAGCACACGAAGATTTATTGACCAGTTGCCTACTCCTAAAGGTCATGTACTACTTCGCAGCTGCTGCAATAATGTTTCAAAGAATTTGTGAGCAGTTTAATACCTGAGTGGATTGGCAGCCCAGTCTGTTTCAAACAACAATTAGTTAAAAGCTTCTGTATTGCCCTGATGTTTTTATGAGCTATTTTTGACTGCTCCACGTTTCTTAGCTGTGTGCATACAGGCCAAGCTGTTCTTGCTTATATAAATATTTTTGAATAAGTGAAAAAGATTGGCTTTTGTTTTGTTTTTCAGGTGCCTTGTGAGCTCTCACCCAAGCACCACATTCCAGAGGTCTGCTGTGAGCAGACGTGGCAAATTGAAATAACCTCCAGATAGTCCAATAAACTGTTCGTAGTTTCAGACAAACCTTTGCAAAGTATAGTTAAACCTTTCTTTTAAAGTGCAAGCACTTATCCAACCTGATCTTCCCATCCAAACATTACATTTTATATTAGTAACAAAGACATAACTAGAACAGCAGCAGCACTGCAGTGAGGAACGTACAGTGGTACTCCAAGTGTTAGACTGAAATAATCTATGAAGTCCAATTAGTTTGTAATTTTAGAACAAATTGGCATGAATTTCTGTGCCTTAGCAGAGTTCCAATCCGTATGCTGCATCATGTAGGGAACAGTAACCTTACAATGAAAACCAATGAGAAACTTTTAAACTCAGAAAAAGTTTATAAATATAAAATGTGTACACGGAACTCTTCATCTATGCATGTGTACATAAAATACAGGATTTAATCACTGCGGCCACTTAAAGGATGCATAAAGGTAGGACACACGAAGGAAACATAAAAGCAGTGGCCAAATTTCAACATGGAGGAAACATAAAGTACGGTAACATAGGGGATACATAAATGGAGGACACATGAAGGAAACATAAAAGCAGTGGCCAAATTTCAACATGGAGGAAACATATAGTACGGTAACATAAGGGATACATAAAGGGAGGACATATGAAGGAAACATAAAAGCAGTGGCCAAATTTCAACATGGAGGAAACATAAAGTGCGGTAACATAAGGGATACATAAAGGGAGGACATATGAAGGAAACATAAAAGCAGTGGCCAAATTTCAACATGGAGGAAACATAAAGGACATTTCCTGATGTGAACTGCGGGAAACATACAGTAAACATAAAGGACATAACCATTTTCATAAGGGAAGAGCAGATTGGGTGAGAGAACAAACGCGAGTTAATAATATCTTAGTTGAAATCAAGAAAACGATATGGGCATGGGCAGGACACGTAATGAGGAGGGAAGATAACCGATGGTCATTAAGAGTTACAGAATGGATTCCAAGGGAAGGGAAGCGTAGCAGAGGGCGGCAGAAAGTTAGGTGAGCGGATGAGATTAAGAAGTTTGCAGGCACAACAGTGCCACAATTAGCACATGACCGGGGTAGTTGGAGAAGTATGGGAGAGGCCTTTGCCCTGCAGTGGGCGTAACCAGGATGATGATGATGTTGTTCATGATGATGATGATGAGTGCGTGTTTATTGGTATATACATTTTTTTCACTCTTTTGCGACATGAGCAGCCAAAGCTAAAGTAAAAAAAAAACACAGCCATGATGTTTATCAAATTTAACGAGCAATGACGACGAAACGATTCTCGCACATAATTCCTCGTTGCGTTTTGATGCACCCCTGATCTTACTCAAGAAGGTTTAAGCTGTCGATTTTCACTTAATTTTTCTGCTGAATGACACGTCCGCACTGCGTGGAGGTCAGTCTTTTTCCAGTATGAAATGTGTGAACAAAAACAAAAACATTCAGCTTTTACTTGTGTTGACTTTTCACTGACTGAGAAATCGGTCAGTTTTAGTTGATGCACGTCACAACACACGAACAAAATTAACGGAAGATGGTGTTAGGGAGTTGTTTTCTTTATACAAGCCCGCACTGCATCTGTGGACTAGCTAGAAGTAATAATAATGTGCCCTTTATACTAAACAAATAAACGTTTTCATTATATGAGTCAATAGATCTGTTTTTCTAGTTCCGACGCATGATGGATTGGGCGTGCTCGGAACTGAGATAAGGTGCGGACCTGTGATCACGTACGCTCTTCGTTTTTGTCTCAACCAGTGCGTGCGGACGCATTTCACGCTGCGGCGCTTTCTAACTAACGGGCAGACGGACATTATCTGTGAAGCCGGCACAAAGTCCTGCAAGTTAAGAGGAGAAGAGTAGCAGCAGGATTGGATTTGTTTCGAGGAGGACCGATACAGTGCCACCTCAAAAATGAGTCAGCGGCTTCCAGAAGTCTTTCCACGCGCTATGCCAGCGCCCCCACAAATCATTGCACGAAAGCCTTTCGACAAGCAGAGCATGGCTTCGTAATGCACCTGCAATATATAACCGTCTGCAGTTTGAGCAGATGCCGCGGGCGTGTATCGAGGACGCTTCATTGGTTCCAGCTGTGAGGACAGGCTCTGGCGCGCACAATACGTACAGTACCTGCGGTTCAATGCGCACTCGGCTGAGGGACACTGCCGAGGCATGTGTGGGTCAACGCTTGTAGCCTGTTTGTATGTCGGCCACACACACACACACGCACGCACACAGGTGATCTGTTGGACACGGAAAACATGCGTTGCATCGACAATGAAATCTGTGTCTGCTACTGCGGGCTCGTCGAAACGCTGCACCCAATTGATGCATCGATAAACGGATGTAGACGCGTCGGTACCGAGTCGAGACAGTCATGAATGCCAGTGAATCACAGCGTCTGTTTAAAACAAAGGCGGGTCATGCAACGACTTCTCCGGCATGGGAAAGAAGATATTCAGTAAGAGCGCATATAGGAGTTATTCGAAGCATACCGCATAAACATACACGGCATTTTCTTTTTTTTTTATCGGAAAATTTTTTCTAGGAACGTTTCGAACGTACCGGTTATGGACGCAGCTTTCATAGATACGCTCTTCGGCAAGGTGGACATATTATGTCGCTAATAACGTGACTGTATTGAAGCAAATTAGCAAGAATAGTGAATTATCTTTTGTAACCTTGGCGTTGTTTAAATGGCAAATTTGGAGGCAGCCGCGTTTTGATGCACCTCAATTTTTTTATGTTGAAAATCGCAAGAAAAAATTCACCGGCGATTATGATGCTCCCTAATGCGGAATTTGCGCGGAGCTCTTTGCGTGTTTTCATTTTGCGATACATTGGCTAGCGGGGACAATCTAATCTGTCTTTTGCGGAAAGTTGCAAATGGATCGAAATGCGGCGCAACTGCCTCGATAATCGGGAGATCGCGAGAGGCGGCGCGTGGGTGACGCGAGGACGCGATTCACAGCAGCCACTGCAGACAGACTTCCACTCACCCTTACAAAAATCGGTTTGACCTTTCAGTCACTCATGAGTCACCTATCAGTCACCCCTGTCACCTATCTGTAGACTCGACCTTTCTGTAGACTAAGTCTGCAGAATGTCTGCAGACACCGTGCGGACTGCAAGTAGACTTGTCTGTAATATGCGTGCCCAGCGAGTGTGTGTGTAAATATGTATATGTATCTATATATACATACATATTCTGAACCATGACATATCTTATAATTACGGTTGAATAGTTTTGACCTTTCAGTCACCCATGAGTCACCCACCAGTCACCTCCACGTAGACCTAGTCTGCAGAATGTCTGCAGACACCGTGCGGACTGCAAGTAGACTTGTCTGTAATATGCGTGCCCAGCGAGTGTGTGTGTGTGTGTAGATGTATATCTATATATAAACGCATATATATACATATTCTGAACCATGACACATTTTATAATTACGGTTCAATAGGTCTGACCTTTCAGTCACCCATGAGTCACCCACCAGTCACCTCCATGTAGAGCTAGTCTACAGATTGTCTGCATATTGTCTGCAGACACTGTGTGGACGGCAAGTAGGTAGACTTGTATGTAATATGCATGCCACACATATATATACATATTATATATATATATATATATATATATATATATATATATATATATATATATATATATATATATATATATATATATATATTCTACATGACACATTTTATAACAGTTAAATCGGCTTCACCTTTCAGCCACCCACGAATCACACACGCACACGAGCACACACACACACAAACACACACACACGTGTGCGCATCCTGAACCATGACACATTTTATCATTGCGCTCTGTTTTGCCATTTTAACATTTTGAAAACTTTGTCACTGATTGCTACAAGAACAGTCTGATAATGGCAGTTATATAAATCAATTATTTAATACTAATTGAAATAAGGTAATTGTTACATAACGTACATTAAATGCAGCAGTTATACTATGGCTCGAACCGCAGCCTGAATTTAAGGACATATCTACCGCGCGACGCCGACACCATCCATCCGACCACCGACTGCGTGGTTGCTTTCGGCGCCGGCCCCCAGGAGGCGCTGGCCGCGAGCACCGGTAAAATTACGGGTGAGATTATTTTCCCGTCTTCACCTGGTCACCGACATGTCACGGCGTGCACGCGTGCACGCCATGTGCACGCCGCATTGACGGCGACCGATAGGTAGTGTACATGCCGTGCCGAGAGGAATTGTGGTGATTTTTGTGTGTATTAATGATCCAAACCCCCTGTGACTGCATAACGTAGCTCTCAGTGTTTTTAGTGTGGTGTGCCGATGCCAATTATCGTAGTTATGACCCGGTCGCGCTTTCTTTGTTACCGGCTCATGAAAAGCCGATGGTACTCTCGCTGCGCTCGCATTCCATCACAGTGCGCGGAAGAATTTTTTTAAAGTTGTGCTATCACGTGCTGTAGTTCATCTGCAATTCTACGCTGTTGACGCCGGAGGCACCGTGCACAGACTGTCCTTCCTGCGGTACCTGTGCGATGCGGCAGCAGCTGTCACGGAGACACGTTTACCGAGCACGCCTAGAAAGGTAAGTCCAGCGCGTACGCGCATTCTTGTGGTGCGTGAAGTGTGCATTTCTGTACGGATAACAAGATGATTAGTAACGTGACAAAAATGATCGTGCTTTTCGAATGTTCGTTCTTGTCGCAGGGCGCAATTAGCGAACAGTTTGATGAAAATTGCCCTAAAACGTGATGTTGCCAAAATCTATCGATTATTTGCTTTCTGCTGTGAAGTTTCCTTGCGCCGGGGACTGTTTGATTTGAATAGGCGCAAAAATTCAGCAGGGAAAGTTACTATTTCTGTACGTAATTTTTCAGCGAGAAATCGCATAGCCATTTCTAGAGGTACGTCGATTTGTCGTCTTCACAGCTAACGGCTGCGCGAGATGGCACCCGATTGCTGTGTACGACGCATGGCCAGATTTTAGCTTGTATGCAAGTTCTTTTATTTATATAGTGTCTTCAGACAGCCTGTATTTCTTGCGTTGGGTGTCATGTGTTTTCGTGTATTTGTAAATGGTTCCGAGATTTCAACAACAGTATCTATCTTTAATGGAAAAAATTGTTTTCTCAAATGAAAAAGAGGGAGTCTGTTCTTTTTCAATGCATCGTCCTTAGGGGCAGGGCTTTGTTGCACCGCATAAATAAATTAGGTTTTGGAACGCTTATCATGTGTTAACGAGTTTTCTGCTTGTGCAATTCGCATTTGACTTGGTACAGACGTGCGTTTGTGTGAAGTTTTTTATAGTAGATTCATGTTTGCTCCAGTTCCATTTACATATTAACTGCCTGTAATGTAATAATCGGGTATTTGTGCAACCATGCAGCTTCATGTAGCTGTTTGCACGAGACGTTTCACAATGTCACAAGTTTACAGTTTCAGCAGGGCTTACAGTAAACTGAACATTTCTTCTTGTTTAGGGATGTCAGGATTTTGTGAGCCAGAGGAATCTACACCACTTGGGAGCCTGCGGCACTTCTGCAGGCTGAACAGCGCGTCAAAGCATCTGATTTGCATGCTGCGACAAGGTGTGTGCAAGACGGTCACTGCCACACACATGAGATGTCGGTACTCACTACTTCATTCCTTGGAAGCGATATTCTTGGTCCCAACCAAGCAGCCCGGAAGAAATCGGAGACAAATAAAATGTGCAAAGAATACTATTGCGTCTGTTATTTTATTGCATGCATGCCAGTTCCCCATAGTGGGGCTACAGAAATTCTCTCTAATGTCTGCCTAAATGCTGTAATCCTGTGACCACAACCTCGACAGACTTTCTGCAGAAATGCTGTATACTGCAGCTACACAGATTGAGCAGACTTTCTGCAGAAAGGGTGTACGAATTGGGCGCTGGGAGGTGACAGGGGGTGACAGAAAGTCTGTCACCTGTCTTCAGATATTCTGCATCCCGGGTGACTCGGGGTATGCAGAATTTCTGCAGAAAGGGTGTACCAATTGGGCGCTGGGAGGTGACAGGGGGTGACAGAAAGTCTGTCACCTGTCTTCAGATATTCTGCATCCCGGGTGACTCGGGGTATGCAGAATTTCTGCAGCAAGTCTGCAATGATTTTTGTAAAGGCATGCAGCGCTTTGTTTCCAGACAGACGACGCGCGCTACTCTTGCGCCATCTCGTAGCCATTGTTGCCACAAAACCGCATTTGCGCGGCACCACGCTTTTCTTCTCACTCTTTCGCCATACCCTCTTCCTCCGCTTTCCTCCTCGCGCTCCGCGTTCGCTTCCGTCCTTCGTTGTGTTCGTTCGCTCAGTTAAGAGCACAGGTTACGAGGGACAACGCCGACGCTCGTCACGGGAATGGGCGCCTGAGAGCTCTGCCCTAAAATAGTCCTCAAACCGTAAATCTCAATCCAGGCAATATCGAAATCGACGCGCCGTGAGTGCCGAAAAGGTGGTTCGCTATCATAACAGACCTAAACGCTCCACAACAAAAAGCGCCACGCAGTTTCAAACAACTATCTCTTTGAAACAAAGCATTCTCTAGAACTACTTGACTTATCAATTAGACTGAAAGGTAGGTGTACGGCTGTGCCTCTTTCCTAAAATCTTTCATCACATTCCAGAGATAAAACGTGAACTTGTCGCTGCCCCTTCATACATTTCCTCCCGCATTGATCCCAATCTGAAAGCCTATGCGCCCAGCTGCCACACAGTGCGCAAGTTCATACTGAAGACTGTCTTTGACCAGGACCGCTTCCCCGCCTCCATCGCCAGCAATCCCGACGAGTCTTCATTCAAGACCACCATTTCTGTGCTGTTATTCGTGTGCTAACGACTCCTCTCTGTAACGCCTTTGGCCCTGGGGTTATCCAAATTAATAAAGTTCGCGGCCAGTCTGAGCAGATACTGATACGGTACGCTTTGCGTGACAAGCGTCTACAGCGACGGGCTGCATCAGTAGTTTCCGCGGCAGGCCATTATTCAAGATTAGTCACATACATTGTCACACATAGATGACGTTTGCGCCTGACGGAGCGGCTTTGCGCTCTCCGTTTCCATATCGCTTCCAGTGAGCTTCAATATAATATGATGAATACCTTGAATTAGCCGCGATGTCCGACATTTAAAAAAAGGAAAGGTGCGTAAAATGTGACTGCGTTCAAATTTTGCGCATAAGGTTAATAATATTTTTTAAAATTATTCTTCTGATAATGACGTTTTTTAGCGACGAAATATTTCCGCCTTGTCGAAGAACTGATTCTACCATAACGCCACGTTTGTGAGCCTCGTATATTTTTTTATTAAATATCGGCATGTTAAAGAAAAAAAGACCCTATGTACTGTGTACGCTGGGACTGCAAAATTTAACGCTGCTTACAACCGGCTACAGCAGCAATCGGAGCGCAGCCGAGAACGCGGCTGCGTGGCTCTTAGGCTCGTTCAATTGTATCGTGCACCCTCCGTACAATAAAACCTGTTATCCTTTGATTTATATATATTGTTACGGTTAATGTTAAACCGGCTTTATTCAAGGGACGATATTGATGGTAAAGTCAAGATGGCGTCCTGAGGCTGCACCAGCTCACGTCTTCTTCCTCTTCTCCTCGCCCGGCTCACGCCGTAGCAATCCCCGGTTGCCAGACGAAGCCCGCTGGGCAAGTCCAAATCACTCGGAAAGCGTAGGGTGAAACCGCTTAAGACGGGCAACATGTACTAACCGGGTCCGGCTAGACCGACGACCAGCCGACGTCAAGCGTGCCACCACGTACGTCAAGTCACTCAAGCGATCTACAATGACGAATGGGCCCGCGGTGTACTGGGGTAAAAACTTTTCGCATAAGCCACGTTTACGTTGCGGAGTCCACAACCACACAAAGTCTCCTTTGACATACGAGACAGACTGGTGTCGGCTGTCATAGCGCTCTTTCGATCGGTCTTGCGATGCCACAGTACGAAGACGAGAGATACGCATGGCTTCTTCGGCAAGACAAAGCGTCTTGGCAACAGAGTACTCGCTGTGAAAGTCAAACGGTAGAATAGTGTCAATGCAGCTTAGCGGTGAACGTGCGTAAAGGAGATAAAAATGACTGTAATCGGTCGTCTCATGCTTTGCAGTATTATAAGCATAGGTGATGAAGGGGAGTACGTCATCCCAGTCCTTGTGATCGGAAGATACGTACATGGCCAGCATGTTAGTTAGAGTTCTGTTCGTACGTTCTACAAGCCCATTTGTCTGAGGGTGATAAGGCGTTGACTGACGGAACTGCGAACTGCAGAGACGAAGCAGTTCTTCTATGGCGTCTGCAACGAACTGACGACCGCGATCGCTAATGATCACACGGGGGGGACCATGTCGAAGAATAATGAATCGAAGCAAAAACGTTGCAACGGACGCAGCTGTTGGAGATGGTACGGCCGCCGTTTCCGCGTGACGGGTCAGATGGTCGACGCATACGATCACCCATCGGTTGTCGTTAGATGATCGGGGAAATGGGCCCAGGAGGTCGATACCCACTTGTTCAAATGGCAGGCGAGGCGGTGGCAGAGGTTGGAGAAGACCTGGCGGAGCGGTCATAGGGCGCTTGTAGCGTTGACATTGTTCGCAACTGGCGACGTAGTGCTTGACTGTGTCCCGCATTCTGGGCCAGTAAAAACGCTCCTGTGTTCGTTCAAAGTTCTTATGAATCCTAGATGGCCAGAGGTCACATCGTTGTGCATGGCTCTCAGTATGTCCGTTCGCAGACTCTGCGGCACCACCAGAAGGAAGCGTGCGCCTTTAGCCGAATAATTGGTCTTGTAAAGCAGGCCGTCACGGACACAAAATCGACCGGTGGCTCCAGGATGCGATGCGGCTACAAATAGAGGTTCCAAACTAATATAATTTTCCTGCTCTGCTTTGAAAGTCATCGAGTCTGGGAAGGTAGAAGAAATGGGAGCAAAACAGTCATCAAAATTGTCTTCATCACACTCCGTCGTCGTCAGAGGAAGACGGGAGAGACAGTCCGCATCTGCGTGGCGACGCCCGGATTTGTAGGAAATAACGAAGTAGTACTCCTGCAGTCGACGAGCCCAACGTGCCAGTCGTCCACTCGGGTCACGGAGATTCACCAACCAGCACAACACGTGGTGGTCAGTAATGATAGTGAACGGGCGTCCGTAGATATAGGGTCGAAATTTGTGGACAGCGAAAACAGCCGCCAAGCATTCTTGCTCGGTCACAGTGTAATTGCGTTCCGCCTTAGTCAAAGAGCGACTAGCATAAGCCACAACGTGTTCAGCTCCTTGATGACGTTGCACAAGTACGGCACCGATGCCGATGCCACTGGCATCAGCGTGCACTTCCGTACGTGCGGATGCATCGAAGTGACGCAATAAGGGCCCTGACGTGAGTAGAAATTTTAGCTGACGGAACGCGTCGTCGCAAGCCGATGCCCAGTTGAAAGGGACGGCTTTTTGGAGAAGACATGTTAGGGGGTACACCACGTCGGCGAATCTTGGAACGAAGCGACGAAAATACGAGCACAGGCCCAAAAAACTCCTCAACTCCCGCACTGACTTCGGTGCTTCGAACGAGCTGACTGCCTCAATCTTCCGTGGATCTGGCCTCACACCGTTTTTGTCGACCAGATGCCCAAGTACTAACGTCTCGGTTTCTCCGAAACGGCATTTCTTGGAATTTAGGATCAAGCCAGCTTGTTTGACACAATCCAGAACAAGATTGAGACGGCTGTTATGTTCACTCAATGTGCTGCCAAAAATCACCACATCATCGAGTTAGCACAAACAAATTTGCCATTTAAGTCCTCGGAGGATAGTATCCATGAATCGTTCGAATGTTGCTGGCGCGTTACAAAGGCCGAACGGCATAACGTTAAATTCATAAAGACCGCCTGGTGTCACGAAGGCCGTTTTCTTCTTATCGTCTGGGTGCATGGGTATCTGCCAATAGCCTGATCGCAAATCCAGTGATGAAAAGTAGGCAGCGGAATGTAGACAATCGATGACATCATCAATTCTAGGAAGCGGATACACATCCTTTTTGGTGACCGCATTCAGTTTCCTGTAATCAAAGCAAAACCGCCACGATCCATCCTTCTTCTTTACTAAGATGACTGGTGCTGCCCACGGACTAGAAGACTCTTGAACAACACTTTTCCGCAACATGTCTTTCACCTGTTCAGCAATAACTGTCCTCTCTGTTGAAGAAACGCGGTAAGGCTTTTGCCGAATGGGGTGCGCAGATCCGGTGTCAATTCTGTGGCGAGCACGAGAACGCGGGAGTGAAGCCTACGTGTCGCCTTGTGTGAAATCGAACACAGAAAGATGTGCCCACAAAACTTGTGCGAGAGCGCGGCGCTCATGTGAGGGCAGTGCCTTGTTGATCATTCGTAGGACCGGCTCTTCAGAAATGCTTCGTTGGGGATCGCTAGTATGAGACTGCTCCTCCTCGCTTAGAACTGTAATGGGGCTGTGGGTAATCTCGTCAAATTCAGCGAGCTTCACATCACGCGGGAGAACGGCAGGGACGCAAGAACAATTGAAAGCCCACAAATTTGAGGCGCCATTCACTACTCTCGACAGAGCGTGGTACATCTTTCTTTGCGCAGCTCGACGTAAGTCGCTGGACTTGCGCGTCAAACGATGAAAGGTCGGCAGCAGCGAAATTGACAGGGATACGTGGCAGCGACCAAGGCGGTAGCAGCAAATCGTTCGAAACACAATAGTTTCTCACTGGTAAGGATGTGTCGGCAAGGGTGGCGAGAAGCGCGCTATTCAAAGTAATTTCGCCGGTGCCACAGTTAACGGATGCACCACAATCCTGAAGAAAGTCAATCCCGAGAATCACATCATGAGTGCATCGCGGTAGTACGAGAAATTCTGTTTTAAGATCTTCTCCTCCGAATAAAACACTTGCAACACAAATACCAAGGGGAACTAGGCACTCTCCACTGACACCACGAAACGTCACACCATCATTCCACGGGAACATAACTTTCCGACCCAGCCTTTCTTTGAAATTCACACTCATGACGGAAACGGTAGCACCAGTATCCACTAATGCTGTTGCAGGTATACTATCAATTAACACGCGCACTTTGTTCTTCACCATCAGAGGAGTATTTCGCAGAGACGCAGACTGTCCGGCGACCTTACCTCCATCTGCCGCGCCGGCTAGTTTCCCGACGGCGGTGGAGACGTAGCACGTCGCCGTGGTGACGGCGTTGGCGACTGGTTGGGGGCGTCAGGCTCCGGTCTGAAGCTGGCGAGCCACTCCTTCTACTATACTGACGGAAGGTATTCCGAGGTGGCGCGCCTGTGGTGTTTGCAGGGTCTATCGGCCAACGGTCGTTATAACTATCACTTCCAAAATTAGGCCAAGTTGGTGGTGGGCCATATGTTGTTGTCTGTCGGCGCCGGCGACAAAAACGAGCAATGTGTCCTGAGGCGCCACAGCTGTAACACACAGGCGGTGCGCGACCGACGTTGTATGCCTCGGAGTCAACCCTGGGACGCTGCGAATAATAAACGCGATCTTCCGAATTCCGATTCGTGGTGGTAGCTCGACGAGTTCGTTGATCGTGCGTCATGTCGTCGGGAATGGTACGTCGGTGCTGTCGCAGCTGATCGACTCGACAGTCTGCAACGCCTGGCATGGCAGACAATGCTGACACAGCAGATGCATGTTCTTGAGGTTGGTTGGAAGCGCAACCAAGCTGTTCGACATCCGCCCCTTTGGTGTGTCGTTCAAGTTCTTCGCGGACAATTTGCCTTATAGTTGCTGCAAGGTCAAATTGAAAGCTGTAGTTGTCGTTTTCGTCAACGCTTGCCACCGTTGTGACATTTGCTAGTCTGCCAAACATTGGCGTGATACGGCGCGGCTTCAAGGCCTCAAATGTGCGGCAATGCTTGATGAGGTCGGCGACCGAGGCGAGACTCTCCTTTCCGATTAAATAATTATAAACATCCTCGGCTATGCCTTTGAGAAGGTGTCCAACCTTGTCCTCTTCGGACATTCGAGGATTGACAGTCTTGCAAAGCTTCAGGATCGCCTCTATGTACGTAGTACATGTCTCACCTGGGACTTGAGCGCGCTGAAGCAATGTCTGCTCCGCCCGCTTCCTTTTCATGGTGGAATCGCGAAAGCACTCTGTGAGGTGAGTAACGAAGCTGTCCCACGTTGTGAACGTATCTTCATGGTTCTCGAACCACACTAGCGCCGTGTCTGTGAGGAATAGAACCACATTGCCGAGCTGAGTCGTGGAGTTCCAGCTGTTGTACTTGCTCACACGCTTGTAATGGGTGAGCCATTCCTCCACGTCCTCGCCGAATTTTCCAGAGAAAGGGCGGGGCTCCATCTGATGCATCCAGGCGCCGGTTGTTCGCACTGGAGTAGCCAGAGAAGGTTGTTGGTCGCTGCTGTGGGACATCGGGATCTCAAGTGGTGTTGGAGGCAGTCAAGCGAGGCGTCGGGTCCGGCGTGGCACTTGCTGCAGCAGCTTGGTCGTCTTGGTCGAAGTAGCCAGCACCTCCACCACAAAACTGTTACGGTTAATGTTAAACCGGCTTTATTCAAGGGACGAGATTGATGGTAAAGTCAAGATGGCGTCCTGAGGCTGGTATGATATGGTATGGTATTCCTTATGCGATGCACCAGCTCACGTCTTCTTCCTCTTCTCCTCGCCCGGCTCATGCCGTAGCAATATATATATATATATATATATATATATATATATATATATATATATATATATATATATATATATATATATATATATATATTCTTCTTCAGAGAAAAAAAAAGGATTTAAGAACGACGTTACTTCTACTTCTACGAGAACATCGCACATTCTTAGTCAGGTTCAGCTCGGTTGATGCATTCAACTGCAAGGTTACTGCATTGTTCACCGCACCAATCACAATAAGGTGCTGTGATTAGTGTGCCAAGGACGGGTTATGCTAAGCAAACGTGTAAGAGAGAGAGAGAGAGAGAGAGCAAATGATAAAGGAAAGGTAGGGAGGTTAACCAGGACTGAGCCCGGTTGGCTACCCTACACTGGGGAAAGGGAAAAGGGGACGGAAAGATTAAAAGAAGAAGAGAAAGTCTACTGGGTATATCGTTCGGTCACTCAGTTCGGATCACAAACGCTAACTCAAACCAGTAGCCTTCAAATATCGCAGCAGAGCTTTTGTGGCCTTTTGTAGCTGCGATATGCGAGGCCATGGTCCCAAGATCTTCTTCAAGGTGAACGGTGTTCTATCTAGCTGATTGAGAGCTGTGCAGAGGTCATGTCTTTCGTTTTGAAAAGATGGGCAGTAGCACAGTAGATGTTCTATAGTTTCCTCGGCACCGCAGGCATTACAGTTGGCGCTATCAGTCATTCCAATCAAAACCGTATATGCATTGGTGAATGCGACGCCCAAGCGTAAGCGGCACAGCATTGTTTCTTCATTTCGCAGAAGCCCTGGTAACAGCCGCAGTCGCATAGAGGGGTCGAGGGAATGCAATCGTTCTTGGGTGAATTCAGGTGTGTGCCACTTCTCTAATGTCATACGGTGTGCTACCTTGCTTAGGTGTTGGGCTGCGTCGGTCCGCGATAAAGGTACAGAAACAAGGGTTGCTCCTTCGTGTGCTTTCCTGGCAGCTTCGTCAGCGAGGTCGTTGCCGGAGATACCGCAGTGGCCAGGCAGCCACTGAAACACGACGTCGTGTCCTTTCGCTATCATACGATGGTGCATTTCTCGTATCTCCGACACTAGTTGTTCACACGACCCGCGACGAAGAGATGACAGAAGACATTGTAAGGCCGCCTTCGAATCGCAAACGTGTAAAACACTCGTTATTATATAGGTGTGAGAATATTCGAAACTTTCGAATAACAAATCTAACAGTGTCCTTTCGATTCGCTCTTCGAATAGAATAGCCCGTGTACGTAAGCGCGAAAACTTTTCGAATATGCCTCCAATATTTCAAAATTTCAAGTGCGCCCAATTAAACATGAATATGGAGCAAACGTAGGGTAAATTCTCACCTCCGCGGGCATACTATAGACCAAAACATGGGAACTTGCGTAGTGGATCAGGCTATGTCACTTAGGTAGCCACACTTCACAGGCTCTATACAGCGATTATTCGCACTCTCGGAAGAGTCCTGTACATGCGAAGAAACTACTTGTTGGCTGCTAATGCACCACTTGTGCTTTTAATAACCTATGCTTCGTGACGCGTTGCATGTGTAATGACAAAAATTGGCTAACTTTAAGAATACTGAAACGTGAACATCGTTTCATGTTAGTTGTGATAACGGTGGTTCATTATTCGAAAGCTATTGGAAAAGTATTCGGCGTTCGATTCGACTACATTCGCGCGAGCCAAAGCAAGCTCGCGCAGACGGCCGGATGTTGCGTACCCCTGTGCACGAATCACTCCTGGAGTGGTTGGAGAATGTTTCTATATGCGAAAGAGCCAAAGCGAAGACCTCATTGGATGGCCGAAATCAAGAGAGACAGGTGGCAACGGACGAACTACTCGCGCGTATGGAATGTGAGTGCATAAACCCTGAATTCGGAATGCATTTACAGGCACGTGTCAAGTTTTCCCGAGAACTCAAATGTACTTTATTTTTTTTCCTTGTTTGCTGCAGGCTGCATCTTGCTTGCAGTAATTTTTCATCGGAATTCGCGCATGTGAAGCCTACGGTTTCTTAGCTGAGTACCTCGTTTTTTTTTTAAATTGTTTTTTTACCTATCCCGCTTGTGCCCATTTGGTGCCGCCAGAACGTAATTAATTAATTAATTAATTAATAAAAAGGACACATCTTAATGGTCCATTATAGTTATAGCTGGATCCTACTGGGTGGCGGCCTTGTCTATTTTAGTTCCGCTTGCAGCTAAATTATGTCCCTGCGTAACACGTGAGAAGCATGCGCGTTCGGCTGGCTAGATTGAGGCGCACCCTTTGTTGCACTCCGAGACTTATTGCTTCTCATATAGAAATAACGTCCCTTTTTCGTCGGTACAGCAAGTAAACACGTCCCCGTTAACCAGTGATCTAGTTCCCCTGTATTTTTTATTTTTATTTGTTTCGTTGAGCGTACATTCTTTAGTCGCTGAAGTTTATCTTTGATTGCTATAGCCTGGGGCACTTTGCGGGCCGTAATCTCATTATTTATTTCTTAAAAAGCCGGATGAATCATCGACTCCCACTCTTGCAGTACCTGTGCAGAGTGGAGGAAACAGCTATAGCAGTCATCACAAAAAAAAAAAATAATAATAGACGCAGCTTCAAGAAGTACACAAGGACTACAAAAGGAAAGCCCAGAAGCTCGAGAACAGCTTGACAACTTATGGGAAAAGTATCAAGTTTTCAAAAGAAGACCAAATACAAGCTGTGTCAAGAAATAGCACCTCATCTTTGTAAATAATTATGTCATGTTACGGTTCAAATTATGTCTTTGTACGTAATCACGTACGGGACATTTATTTTGAAATAAATGATGCCACGTGGTAGGTCCGCAATCAGATAACTTGGGCTGTCTCTGCCGTATTTTTTATCTCCAAAATATTTGATAACCATTACCGTTTTCCTGAGACGAACCCGTTCCCTTAGCTCAGGGCCTACGTGCTGCGATGCTCAGGTCGCGGGTTCGATCCTGACGGATACGGGCGTAATTTAATTGGGGCGAAATGCAAAAACGCTCGTGCACTTAAACTAAGGTGCGTGGTAAAGAACCCTAGGTGGAGGGAATCAATTCGGAGTTCCCTAACACGTCATGCTTATAACCAGTTCGTGGTTTTGGTCCGTAAAACCCGATCATTTTTTTTCGTGTGTGTGTGGCACTAAGCATTGCAGGAAAATCGCTTGCGGCTTCAAAGTCCGATTATTTAAGCCACACGTTCTCTGAAAAATATTCCAACCCTTACTATGTAACAATATAAACACCAAGAGTCCTACCACCGAAGAAGGCAGTAAAATGATCATCCAGTGTCAGAAAAAAGACTACGAGGTATAAAAAAAAAAAAGTTACAGCCGTTGTTTTACTATTATATAAAACAGTAAAACGACCAACCAAGAAACACCGTTCACTGCTAACGCTTGATAGGAATTTTATTCGTGTTATTTCATGCGCCAAATGGTTTTCTCTCGAAAATATTTTTATCACCGCGAGCCCCAACCCTGCGCTGCCGAGGAGTGGGCACTGACATGGCGGACGCCGTAGCAGACGACGCGGTTGTCCCCACCCCATAAGGAGCGGCGGCGGAGGAGGACATCAAAGCACCCTATTAGGGAAGCGCGAAAGAATAGTATCGCAGCAGTATACACGCCTCATGCATGCCTCATTTCGACTGTGGCAATGTGCTGTGTCGCTATATGGATTCAATGCTAATTCATTCCTGTTGACAGACATCTTGAGGTCAGTTCTACCTCAAGTTTCTTTTTTTTTTTTCCTGAACATTGCCGTTTCACCATGCAGTGAGAGTTTCTATGGTAAACGTAAATCATTTGCTTCCAGAGGGGCCGCACGCCACTGATGTTTTGAAATCACTGCGTCGCCTGCAGAGATTCTCGCTGCAAAAGAGCATTTCAGGTGCGGGAGTAACGTTAATAACTGCTCCGGGTCATTCGAACAGACAACAAAGAAACGAAAACCCGTTGGCTGCCATTGACAAACCCTCCGGGCTTTGTCAATAGGAACCCCATATATCGCTGTAGACATTCACAAAGGTGCCGCCAACGGCGGTACGGATGCGGCAAGTGCGTTTCCACAAAGGAAAGAGATGTATGCACCGTTTCCAAGTCGCATATACGCCAACATATGTCAAAGTCACGACGTGGGGCTCCCAATGTATAAATCTGCCAGCACAGATTGTCAAGCTAGGCAGAAGACGTCTGCGAGACTTCCCGGGACAGGAGCCGCCTCTGGAGAACAGCCGTTCTTATGTATAGGGATCGATTCGAACCACTATACACAATCGCATTTGGCACATTTGAAAGGCGTATACCATAGCAGTGCCATGTCTTTCCTAGATCCCCCCCAAAAAAGAAAGGAAGGAATACGTGGGCTCCAATACCGATTCCCTTACACGACGACTTATGCATGTGGCAAGAAATGCTTTTCCATAGACTCATTCAATCGAGGACACCAAGAAAGCTTACACGCGCGCCACACGCGTGCGGGATTTATCGATGGTGCGGATGGCTTTCAATCGATTGAAAGAGATGAACTTAGAAATGTTGGCAACTACTGCGCAGCCGACATCACTCCAAATCGTAAGTTATAAAGTGAGCAAAAGGTTAAACACGAGGTGATGCGACAGTATATGAGAGCAAAAAATCTGTTTTTGCAAGCATGCAGTAAATGATAGAAAAACACAACAAAGGGAGAAAACAGCATGTTCTGCAGTCTTAATTCTATACACATAGTAATGAGCCACTTTTTTTGTTATTGAAATAAAAATGAAAGAAAGAGACATGGTCTACTTATAATGGCGACGGCTACTCCTTTTTGGCGTAGCGGAAACAATATAAAATTATGTATAAAAGAATGAAAAGAAACCACGTCATAGGGTCAGAAATTCACAGCACACAGTCCTATACACCCACGAACATAACAATATAAAATTGCAAGTTGCACCAGAATGAGTTTGCAATCACTCACACACACACAGAAGCGGCCGTGATGTAGACGGCGATGAGCATACAGATGAAGAATTACACTGAGTTAAAATAATACAGTCAAAGAATACAAAAAAGTATAACACGTAATTTACAGGCACTAATAATTACAAATAACAGAAGCAAGTTATAGTAACATCGTGTGACTATTCAGCGCAATATCTAATACTTGTTAAGGATGCCTGTCTCTTCGTAAAAATGTTCAAGTGCATTCAATGCTTTTCGCAGTGCTTTTTTTGATGAGCTATCAATAGAGAGTCAGGATAACAAAATAAGTACAAGCAAGTCAGTCACACACACACACAAAAAAACGCACACTTTACCCATACACGCAAAGTCGGCACATTCAAACACAAGCGATCAAAGGCATCGCTGCATATAGTTAAATCGTCCTTTATACCATAACAATGTCGAAAGTGAAGCCATAAGCAGTTAAAGCTCTAGCAAAAATTACAAGAAACGCAAAGCATGCTAATTGTGTCCTCACATAAATGAAATATATCGCTTTCGCTCATTATTATTCCCGTATAATACTATTAGTAGTAGCAGCAGTAATATTTCACCTATCAGGGCTTTTTAAACTTACACCAGATCTTTGTAATGACGGGTTATGATATGCGAACTAAAGTATAATTCAGAAGTGGTACTGAATTGATTAATTATAGTGCCTGCTGCAGCGCTAAACGCCACGATTACATTGTTCCCCTGAAGTGCGCAACAAGGGCCCGAAGGAGGTGGAAATTAAAAGAAATAATAAGCTGCTTGCAAAAGTATCGCTCTACGACACACATTGTGATTTCACAGCTTGCCGGGTCGTTTTACACGATCGCGGACACACCTATACACAGCTGCAGGTGTGACGAACGGCGACTGCCTTGCTATAGCCACACCGTAAACGTGACGTGGCGAGGTCAGATAATTCGAGAGAACTTCAGCAGGCCCGGGAAGGGGAGCCCCGCGCTGTAATTTTTCCCGCCTTGCCATCGAAAGCTGTCGTCTCCAATATGACGCGAATTTCGAGTCCCGCTCCTTCGATGATTTGCCCCTGTCCGACACCGTGCGCTCGACTTTGCCCCGCTGGCCATCACAGTCGCGGCGCCACCGTTGTTCAAACAATGCCGCTAACCCCTGGCCTATGCCGGTGGATGGATGGATGTTATGAGCGTCCCCTTTGGAACGGGGCGGTGGGTTGCGCCACCAAGCTCTTGCTACTATGCTGCCTAATATCCTACCTAGGTTAACCAATACGGACACATACAACCAACGGTGCGCATACAGCGCCCTCCCTCGACGAAGGCGTACATTGAGCCGCTCGGCCCGGAAACGCCTCGAGAACCGCCCTTTTGCAAAGGCGCAGAGCGGCTTTGAAGCGCCGGTCTTTCGGTGAAGGAGTTGTCGTGGAATAGATGTGTGTGTGTGCTTCCCCGCCACCTTCCCCGTCTACTGCCTGCGGAGGTTGGAGAGAAATAGGGAGGGGGGGAGGGGCGGGAACCGGCGGCTCTTTTAGTTTGTCGTGTTTCATTTATCATTGTTTGTTTTTGATGATCCATACATACTGTATGCACATAGGCAAAAAGACGACTAAGAGAGAAGAAAGCAAAGTAACGACAATCTACTAACGCTGCTTGTCAGCATTTGACAAGGGCCTTGACACTAGTATTTCGTGCATGTGTACTGACCCTTTTCGCGGCGATCCCGTGGGCGCTGCCATGTTTGACCACGTGGTGACGCGTGCATTGCTTGTCTCAACTGCCTCCGTTGCCTCCGTGCTTGCAATGGGTTTGTATGACGCCGGTGCGGCTTAGCAAACGCCTCTTTCGAGAGATATCGTAGACAGTGACTGCGTGGAGGAAACGAAGCTTTGGCCACAGCTTCAGACAACATGCAAAAATGCTTTCGGAGCCGATTAAGCTAAACGGCGCGAGAAGCGTATTTCGCGCTTGTTCTAAAAGCGCGGCCATAAATGTATTCCAAGCTATCCAAATTTTCCGCTCATGAATTGAATCAGGATTAGAGTGCTCTGCTCTTCGTCTTTGTTTGGCAAATATATTGAAACCGCGGCTTGTCACATTTCTGACTTCATCGATGCGGTCACTATCTGATTATTTTGTGCCTAATCGCTCGCGGGTGTGCTCACTTCCGACAGATTTGTTCTTGCTGCGCGCAATGCTTGAAACGTATGCTGCTTTGTACCTTGCAATATCTTGTAGCAAAGATGTGTTATTGCTAGTAACTCCCTTACTTTATGGACCGTCACGAACCATTCAGATTCGACCATACGTGCGGTGTCTGTGTATAGTCCGTCATTTATTGTGCGTATATGGCGCGCACATACTTAAGTGTGCCCCCATTCACTCATGATGTGCTTGCGGCGGACGTGTCCACGCCGGCTTCCGCTTTCTCGCCAATTTAAATGTGCCTTTTGCCAAGTTTTGTACCTTTTCTACTCAGAATCGGATTCTTGAAGTTCTTTTCTACCTAGGGAGATCACATTTCGGCAAGTGCGTGACCTCTGGACTTTTTTACGAGTGATTTCATCTCTCGCCGCCCCGCCTCGGGCTCTAAGCCTAACGACGAGTACAGCCGCCGCCATTAACGCCCGTCTCGACTCCGACCAAGCCGCCGCCGACCTCAGACCTCCCCGCGCCAACCCCGGCTGCGGGGGCTTCCAGCGATCACAACAAACGAGCCTTCCACCCAAGAACGACCCTACAGCGATGGCATACGAAGTCAATGGCCAAGACATGAGCCCGGAAGACTTCACCGCAGACGCCGGGTGGACTATCGTGGCGCCGCGCCCGTCAGTAATCAAGACTGCGTTGAGCCATCCCAACCTCCAGCGAAAGGGAGGAAATACGAACGCAACCCTCTCAATAGCGAGAAACTCCTTGATCAAAGCAAGCAGGATGCCCGCGCTACCCCAAGATGACATCAAGATCGTCATTCGTATACGTGGTGGTATCAACATAGCCAAGGTAGGCCAACTTACGGTCACCAAAGCAATTTGCATGGCTGCTTGCATCAAATCCTAACGAGCGAAGCGAGGACACGATATGCCCAATTTGAAGAACATCATGGTGGTCAGCACACCGTCCGAAGCGAACGTAGCGAAATATATCTCAGGATCCGCAGGATCTCCATAGGAGAACAAACGTTTGAAACCACTGCATATAGGACGGCGCCGCACGAAACGTGCAAAGGCGTTATAAGAGTGGTTCCGCTCGATGAGACGCAGGACTCTATAAACCGCAAGATCGTCAACCCACGCAACCCGCTCGCTCTGGCGGCAAAGAGAATCAAGGAAACTGGCATGGTCATCATCGCCTTCGACGGCTTTCGAGTCCCGAATTATGTCAGATACGACAACGCCCTGAGCAAGTGTTCTCTTTACCGCAAGCAAATCGCCATGTGCCATGTGTGCGGCCACGGAGGAAGGAAACTAAGGAGAGGCCCAACCCCCTCCGCGCGCTAGGAGAAAAGTGTGGCGGAAATGACGTAGTAGGTTCTCATTTTTTTGCTGCTCTTTTATTTTTTTGTTGTATGGCCACGCCTTTTGGGCCACAATGGCGGCGTTGTTATAATTTTGAGCGCTCACACGTGTTGCTCTGGTAGGTTTCGGGCCGTGGCAAAGGCGCTGAGTGGGCGGGTTTGCGTTAGTCACCGTGTCTTGTTGCGCTGTGTTACCTGCACCGTGCTCTGCCAGATGTTGCGCTCCGCGCGCGCTCCGCGCGCGAGACCACGCGCAGCGCGGCGTGATTTCGCGAAAGATGTAAACAAGAGAGGAGGGTGGCCCAAAAGGCGGAGCATCGCCATGAGCAACGCCTAATTCCGGCTTCACTTTTGCTTCACAAAGAGTGACGTCAGGGCCTCTCCTTAGTTTCCTTCCTCCGTGTGTGCGGCAGACTCGGCCATCGTGCCGACGTATGCCCCTCTCACGACGACGCAATTTGGAAAGGCTGTGGACTAGCTAACCCTAACGCAGATCATGTGTGCACCTCGATCAAGTGTGCGCTCGGCGAGGGAAATCACATCACGGCAAGCAAGGAGTGCACGAACCGCTTCCAACTCCCCTACGCCGTCCGAAGAAGACGAGTTGAAAGAATCACAGCAAACGCAAGCAAAAGGACCACGAGATCAGGACCAATAGCCCTGAGTGAGCAAGACTTCCCGCCGCTCAAGAACGTCGAGTGTGGCACCATCAACGACAACGTGGCCGCCAACGCAGATGCTCGCTTGTCCGACGAGCGGGGGCGCTCGAGATCGAGGAACCGCGGTCGCCTGTCATCACAGTCGGGAGGACGCTCCAGGAACCCGAGCCAGAGATCCTCGTCAAGAATACGATTTGCCCCCAGCCCACGAGTTGGCGATGATGACTGGTTGACGTGGGCCCAACGAGTTCAGCAGCACCGACAACAGGAGCGACAAGAACAGCAGCACCAACAGCAGGCCGCCAGCCAGGTGAGTTCGATGGCACGGCCAGAGCAAGTAGAAATAGCAAATAGGATTAAAAGACTACAACATGAAAACAAAGAGTTAAGGCAAACAATCACACTTGTCGAGGAAATCAGACAACTCAAAACGCCACCACCCTCCGACTCTAATCAAACCGAAGCCACATCAGAACCCATGGTAGTGGAAGTACCGATCGCGGAATCCACGCGCAATCCGCATAAGAGAAAAGCCGTGACAAACACACATCCATCGAGCACTGACAGCGACATTAAGGAAATCAAGGAACTGCTCGGCGGGCTTGCAACTACCGTCGCGTTACTGAAGGAAGGGCAAGACAAACTTGCGACGACTCTAGGGACCTTCAAGGAAGGTTACGACAGGATAATGCTACAAATCAGCCACATGATGGAGACGATCAATATCCATGGGGCAAGGCTCAACGCGCTAGAAATGGCAGACCACCCGTCTGTGACGTCACAGTCTACTATCACCAAGCTACCTCGGGCGTTGTCGCTCGATAGACAAAGCAACAACGTGGCCTCACAAAGGCCACCCGACGCCAGCAACAAAGATAGCTGTGCAAACTGAACCGTTTCGCCTTTGGCAATGGAATTGTAGGGGCTAAGTCCGCAAAAAGGCCCCCCTGCAAGAATACATTCTAGCCAAAAAAGACAAACCTCAAGTCATTCTCCTACAAGAGACAGATACCGCTACACCCTCGCTATCCGGCTATGACGTGACCGCAACGACACCGCAACACAAATGTAGAGGTATCGCCACGTTGGTCGGCTACAAGCTAGCCCGCACAACACACAACATTAATCACGACCGCAGCGATTGCGAATTCATTCTCACGGAAGTCTTCCCTAGAGCCAAGAACGCCAAGAGCATATTCATCTTAAACGTTTACAGCAGCCCCAAGCACAGAGCGCAAAAAATTAGGCAAATACTCCAGCTCGCCCGCAACCGTGCCGGCGACAACCCCATGATTGTGGCCGGGGACTTCAACGCCCCTAACACGGCCTGGGGATACGCCGCCAGCAGAGCCAAGGGCAAGGACTTACTAAACGACGCCGATGAACTTCACCTAACGCTCATCACGAACGCCGAATACCCCACAAGAACGGGTAACTCGGTCAACCGTGACACAACGCCAGATCTCACTTTCGTCCGCAACGTTCCAAACTATCAGTGGAACAACCTCTTCGAGGATCTGGGCAGCAATCATCACATTGTTTAGACAACGATTGACACCCCATCCAGAGAACCCAGAAAAATGACGTACGTCGACTGGGACAAGTTTCGCGAGTTCCGACACGAACGCCGAGCAGGCAAAGAATCAATGGAACAATGGACGTCGCAACTAAAGGCTGACATTAGGGCGGCCACGAAGGAAATAGAGACAGATCTCCCCGTTCAAAGCATGGTCAGCCGACTGACTCACATGCTCGAAGCCGAACAATCGCTCACCAGGAGATGGAAAGAACAATAACACAATCGACGGCTGAGGAAAAGAGTTTCTTCCCTCAACCGGCTGATTGCAGAATATTGCACTCAACTATCTAACCAGCAATGGAACGAAGTGTGCGACGCCGCGGACGGCCGTATCAACAGCGGGATGACGTGGCACCTGATCAAACATCTTTTAGACAGAACCAAAACCAAAGCGGACCAGGGTTGTACGCTGAACAGGATCATGCACGAGGAACTCAAGATTACCACGGAAAATGAGCTCATTCACCGTCTCGCCGACAAGTACCTCCCGCTCGCCAAAAATGCTAGAGGCACGACCGCGGAAGCATATCACGGCAAAGCCAACCCAGAGCTAGATCGGGACTTCTCAACCGGAGAGATACGCAAGGCGCGTTAGAACCTAAACAGCAAGTCAGCGCCGGGGCCGGATGGCGTAACTAACAAGGCACTTAGAAACTTAGACGAAACCTCAATCGAAACCCTCACAGAGGAAATCAACAAAATCTGGAGGAACGGAGCACTACCCGAAGACTGGAAAACGGCCCCTCATCGTGCTCATCCCAAAGCCTGGCAAGGCGCCCAACATCAATAACCTCAGACCTATCTCGCTGACGTCTTGCGTCAGCAAGGTAGCCGAGCACGCGGTCGTAAACAGGCTCTCGAAACATCTCGAAGAAAAAGATATCTACCCCGCAGCAATCATTGGGTTTAGACCCGGGCTATCCACCCAAGACGCCATGAAGCTCCTCAAGCATGAGATCATTGACGCAGGCACGAGAGACGCGAGAGTAATCCTAGGGCTAGACCTCGAAAAGGCATTCGATAATTTATCGCATGACTGCATACTCGACACGATCTCCAACCTCGACCTCGGCACGAGAATAGACTTATACAAAATCGTTCCTGAGCGACAGAGCGGCTACCTTCCGTCTAGAGGAAATCAAGTCCCTGCAGAAATACAAACTCGGCTGCAAGGGCACCCCGCAAGGTTCTGTCATCTCTCCGACGCTTTTTAACCTTGCGCTAGCCGGCCTAGGCAAGAAACTGGATCAAATCGAGAACGTCAAATACACCATATAAGCAGATGAGGTAACGCTCTGGGTCCCCAGAGGTAGCCTGGGATAAATTGAGAGCGCTCTACAGCAAGCGATCGACGCGATCGAGGAATATCTCGCTCCCACCGGCCTGCGATGTTCGCCTGCGAAGTCGGAGCTCCTGGTCTACAAACCATCGAGAAACGGTCCTAAGCCAAAGAACGAAATCAGACACACACGCCATTACTTTCAGAACAAAAGACGAAGGAACCATTCCACACGTCAGCAAAATCAGAGTCCTTGGGATGCTCATTGAGAGCAACGGCTCTAACGCCGCGACACTGGGGAAGATTGTGACAAAGTCGAATAATACCTTGAATCTTATACGACGCGTAGCAAACAGACAACACGGCCTTAAGGGAGAAAATCTCCTCAAGCTAACACACGCATTTGCGCTATGCCACTTCACCTACGAGGCGGCCATGCACAGATGGAAGGTAGCGGAGAAGGGCAGACTCAATGTATAACTGAGAAAGCTAGTCAAACTAGCGCTGGGAATCCCCAAGAACACCGAGACAGAGCTCCTGCTGCAACTGGGGGTACACAATACACTTGAAGAAATCGCCGAAGCTCAAGAACGGGCTCAATGGACAAGACTCTCTGAAACCAGACCGGGTGGAGAAATCCTAGCCAAACTAGGTCATGACATCACAGTAATCGATAATCTATAGCAAAGCGTTCCGACGGACACACGCAACTCCTACACGGTTCGCCCACTCCCGCGGAACATGAACCCCGTGCACCAACAACCCAGAAGGCTGGCACGCGGATCGTTCATCCTGCGCGAAATACGTGATAAGATCGTAGCATGTTTCGTAGGCGCGGCACAGTACCCGACCAGGAAGGCCTTCGTTGCCACCACGATCAATAAGCAAGGTCAAGTCACAAACGATCTCACAGTCAAGACCCACAAGTCCGAGATAGCAGAACAAGTCCTCATCGCACTCGCGCTCACAGACCCGACCACCCCCCACGTCAACAGCGATTCACGCTCGGCTGTCAAAGCCTTTCAGAAAGGAGCAGTTGCAAGCCAAACACTACAAATAATCAATAGATCCGCACCGCTGCAGCATCACACCATCTGCTGGTTCCCGGCACACCTCGGAGATATCGAGGACGCCCCTCGCAATCTCAATGAGATAGCTCACGGGAGCGCGCAAGACCTAACCCTTCGCGACGCCACCTATTCTGGTTGTGACCATCCCAGCGAGAATCGGGACCCTCCCTCCACATATAACGAGATCACAAAGCACTTTTATCTAGACCGCAGAATATGCAGCACACCTCACATTAAGCTCACCAGGCCTCAAGCCCTCACGTTTAGAATAAACCCTCACGTTTATAAAACACGTACCCCACGCAGAACAGACTACGTCACTACATGCCTGATCTATACAAAACATCGTATTGCGAAAATTGCCATAGCACACTAGACGTACATCACTCGCTCTGGCCGTGTGGTCGGATCCACGCAAACGAGGATCAGGACTCCGCCAGGCTACAAGAAGCATTACGCAGCACGGACCTGGCGGAGCAGCTCTGGGCCGTTCAGCGAGCAACGATGCGGCCAGGGAGTTACAACTCCCGGTCCCAACGTGGGAGTAGCCCGCTCTATGGGACCTTGCGCCCCGTAGCTCGCAGGACCTTTCATTAAAGTTATTCCATCCATCCATCCATCTATTCACTCATTGATACGTTGGCGATAGAGTGGGCGTAAATGTCCGTGCCAGTTGAGGTAGATGTGTGCAGATACTGTGCGCGAAACGCACTGTAACAGGAAGCGGCGCTACTCCCTTTGTCGACGTTCCGGGGCTGAAGCATTTTGTTCAAACTTAGCGATACAACGCTGGCGGATGACCAAATTTCTGTATCCTCGAGGAAAGCCGTACATACCCGTACAGTTCCAGCAGCGGTCCCCGAACTTGGCGACACAGATTCAGTTCATTCTTTAATATGCCAGTCACTATTATTTCAGCCAACTACTGCAGACCTCTTCAAGCTACATGATTCAATCCAGCGTAATTAGAGCACAGTGCGTAAGCGAAAACTCAGCTGCATTTCCGACAGCTGATAGCACAGAAGCAAGGTGGAAACGGTAACGGTTTCGTATTCGTGTGCTGTAGCTAAGGCGCTACACGTGCGACGCGCCGCGGAAAGCACCGTCTCGTTTCTCTTGAACAAACTGCTCCACGAAAGGGGTCAATAAGCAACGAGGGGTTGCGGTGCAGTATAATGCACGCAGGAATGACACTGCTTCATTTAGTGAGCTGCCATGTGTACTTTTATGACGTCTGTCAGCACGCGCCTCTCACTGGCGACGTCATCACCTAGAGAACGCACCGTAAGTGCGAGTTTTTGGGTGCGCCTGAACGTGAGCTATACAGAGTGACCAAGTTTTCGAGAAGATCAAATCAGTACAGATTGGTGCCAGTGAGACATATAAGAGCAAATGCATCCGAGCCATGCTGCTCGCAACTTCTGCATAGTTATTATTCCATATATACCTCTCATGCCTCTCATTTTCGCGCGCTCCGTGTTAATGAACAAAGAAAACACGAAGTATAACAAATGTTATTCGTTTACGCACGGTCATCAAATATTTTTGCACAAAATAAAACAAACTGCCGTTCGCTTGAGCACTATGTAACTGATGAGCCATGTACCCTAGGGATAAATACAGTATACTGTTGCAGCGTTCTTATCAGAAGTGCGTTCTCTGCAAAATAATAATAGTAATAATAATAATAATAATAATAATAATAATATAAAAAAGCTAAAACTCTCTGAGCAAAATTAAGCTAGCGACAATGCACACATCCTGATGACAGCTCCGCAGGTAGAAACCATGTACCAGCGATGTTTTGAAGCGCATTTTGCTTTAGCTGTGCTGAGCTCGTCATTATCTCGGTGTAAATTTTTTTTAGAATTATATACGAAAGCAATATGTGCGCCGAATGGAAGCACCATCGGAGGGGCTTATAATAACCTTTGTGTGCGGACCGACAGTGTATTGCAAGTAATCAAACCTCTGTTGTGTGTAAAAAAAAAAAAAGAAGCAAACTCGTACATAATACCTTGATAAAATGTTCGGCAGCATGTTGCACTCCTGTAACATGTGAAGGCGAAAGGCTGCAGCCCACTTGGTAACGCATAACGTTTTATGATCTTAGAGGTCACAGTGCTTGCAAGGCTTGCAAGCTGCAGTGTGAAGTGCACGTGTGGTCCTTCAGGTCGACCTCCTCAACGACACTTGCGAGCACTTAATGCACTACGTATAGAGGTGCAGCTTGCTTGTCGCCAATAAGTGTTACGATTGTGTAACACAACACGAACACAATGAAAGACAGACATGATTGCTGTACCTCATGAATGTTTGTTTATGAAAGTCCATCTTTAGCGCCGTCCGGTGGTAAGCGATCCTCTGACCACACTCCATGCATCACTGGGGTTCCGCGGTGGCTTCTCGACGTTCAGAGACATAATCGTGGTCTCATGGTCTGTAAAGTAGCAGTAGATGTACTGCAACTCTCTAACGGCATCGTGGTTGGGGAACACGAAGTCTATGCACGTTCCCCTGTTTGTAGTGACACTCTTGCATACGTTGTATGCGTGATTCTAATGAATGTACGCACTGCACGTTTCACTCTGCTGAGGGCTTCAAGCATCTGCGTCACGAGAGGAATGAGCCTAGCATTTTTATCTTGCTTGGGGTGGTGTGAGCCATTGCTGATGATGATAGTTTTTGTACAATTTGAGGGGACGATGCTGTTTTTGGATATGAGCCACTGCAATGAGCCGCTTAAGCTTTTCACTTTAATAATGTCGGCTCCCAGGTGCAGCAGTTGTAATGTAATGTAATGTATATGTAATGGTTTCTTTGATTTACTTTAGTCTTTATTTTCTCTTATATAAGCTGTTTGGTACGTGCCACTTGGTGAGTGGCCATTCTTGGCTTGTACTCCAGTATGGCTATGTGCCTCTGTGACCTAAGACATACCTAATCCTTAAATGTTGCTTGGTGCGTGTAGTTTTCTGTGCATACACCGGCCATAACCACTTTTCTCTCGGCAGAGATTATGCATCCCCTTCGTCCTCCCCACATAACTGCGTAGACATCTCACACTGTGCATATGCCTGATTTGGAGTCAGGCTTTAAGCATAGCTCATGAGTGGTGTACACGTATAGGTCATAAGAAGTGCATGAGAATATTGTTGTGACTGTGGCGGGGGTTAAACAAACATTGCATGATATTATGCCTGGCAGAGTAGGAAAGTAAACGAAATTGTACGCATCCTCGTGAGAATTAAAGCACTTAAAGTATACCGTTTCGCTAAACCTTCGCTTCACGTTGGTTCTCACAGTGCGCCATCTCAACAGCATAGATATTTTTTTCTTGTATGCAAATGTAGCACACGCATCTAATAGATTCGTTTGTGAAACCAGCTGACGCCGAACGTCAATTTTCTTGGGTCCTCATGAGGTCGATCAGTGAGCTCACGATCTCGAAGCTGGCATGATAGGGGGTGTTATCATAGACGATGCGAAATTCCGCCATATTGTCAAAATATGCCACGTTGTTGCACTGAGAAAATTACAGTATTGCAGGCCAATCGTAGCTGACAAGATGTGGAATTTGAAAGCATGGCGGAATTGGACTTGTCCGCATTAGTCCAGATTCGTTCCATTTTTCATGTATGTACCAACCTTTTACACAATTCCCCTTCAATAGAGTCTTTAAGGAAATAAAATGAAAATGAACTGAAATGAAATAGCTACTTAGTATGCAGGGATCAGTCGTTTTCGGGACTGCAGTGAGAAAATTGTGTAGAATAGATTAACCCATACTCTTTCTTTTTCTCTCTCGGCACGTAAAAGGAAAAAGAAAACCTTGTCTATTTCCGATGGTGCAGCAATGTGGCAATGTGCGTAGCAATAATTTGCCAAGTGCTCCACTACAACAACGTGCTGCCATGCATTAGCACCATGCCAGCTGGCAACATTTTCAGAAAATTATCAGCTTTTGCGTCTATAGACCACTGTATGTCATGATATGTCTCATTCACTGTTCGCAAAGTAAAAGAATCGACGTCTTTCATAGATATTATTTGCTGCAGCAGCTCAGTTCAAGAGCTTTTTCAGCTTTTCCTGAGCTAAAAAAACGCGATGAAATTGGTGAAACGATCGACCCGTCTTCGAACGTAGAGATCGCATGAAACAAAACAAGAAACGTGTCAACGATGCTCACTGGTAAAAACGAGCTGTGGAAATGCCGTAGGATCCACAGATTATGGCGGTCGTTTCTCTTATTTATTATAGCTCTTTGATCAAGATGCCGCTGCATGCAACTAAAGGTTGCACTTGATACAGGTCTGAGTCTGTCCCTACTGTGTAACCTGGTCAGGCTTCCGCGTATAGAAACAAAGGGCTCTGATGCATTGGTCACTCGCAAAGGACCAGAGGGCGCATAATATTGGCACTTAAGCAACAGATTTCAGCATAGTACGATTGTCCTCAGTTAAATGTCTCTCGCAAGAGCTGTTCTGAACCATCAGCATTTCGGAGTTGTTAGCCAACGCTATTTGCAGGTCCACGTATGCCTGCGCATATGCCTCTGATTCCGTCAGAGGTAATGCGCATACATACATACATACATACATACATACATACATACATACATACATACATACATACATACATACATACATACATACATACATACATACATACATACATCACGTGAAGCCAGGCAGACTCTCGAACAACGGTGGGCAGTATAGTCAGCGAACGGAGGAGGAGCTCACCGTTGTTCACTGGACGCTGAAAGGGGGAGAGGGGGGGACATACAGGAATGACGTTTTCTTCTAACACCGGCAACACGCCTATCGCCTATAGACAGCTTGCACATGATGTCAAGGATGCAGCTTTTCGTCGTGCTGGGTCACAAACTTGGCGCCTATATATGATGACGTCAATGCAAGCCATCTTAGCTTGGCCGTGACGGCAAGCACGCAGCCTTTTCGACGTGCGGGCTCACATGGCGCTTATGATGACGTGAGTGCAATTCATCTATTAGAGACTTTCTTCACGGCGTTCCTCGCCATACATCACTTTTCTGGTCGCCCCCACCATCGGGAAAGCAATTCAACGCCAGGAATTCGCACCTCCATACAAAGCAGTTCGGTTCGTCGCGCTGAGTCAGCATTTAATTGCGGAGTCACTGCGACCGCGCGTCTGCGCGAGAAAAAGAGGGGAGGGCGGGTTCAGCGTAGGGCGGCCCACGCGCAGTCATCAGCAGCTGCCGCTTGACACGTGTTCGCCCGACTATGTGACGCTGGACGTTGACGGGACAGAAAGACGCCGGAGGAAAGAACTCTCTGCCGCCCGTCAGGCCAACGGGCGTTGTGCGACGCACTGCGCGGATAGAGAGCGTTTAGTCATGGAGTAATATAGTTAAGTGCCGTTCGTATTATTGGCGGCGCGGGGAACCGTGGGAAAGAAGCGCCGGGGGAAGCCGGTTTAGCAAGTGTCACGTGTGCTGCGCGCACAGCGAACGCTTCGCACGTGACTGATATGAATATCCAGGCGCGGTATTTCTAGCCCGCTCTCTCTCTCTCTCTCTCGTTGAATCTCTTTTGGCACACGTGATGGTCTCTGCTCCACCCCCGTTGATATTGATTTCATGCCGTTTCCATGCCATGGCCACTCTCAGGTGTAGCGCTGTATCAAATTTGTATATATGCAAATTACACAGTCAGCCTTTTCGACAACGTTAAATCACACACAATTACACTAACGTCCGATGACTATACCCTCTCGCACAAACTTGCGCAGATAAGCAAAACCATGCAGTGCTTATGAAACACGAGCGCTGCTCAATGGAGAGATATATACTTTTATCACTTATGTTTATGTTATTTGAAGTATATACTGCAGTCCAAGGACCAAACAGCTAGACGTACAACAAGAAACAAAGTCCTAAAAATTCATTATGACAAAAAAGCTGATAGGGCGGCCTGAATCAAAGTTCTGACCGGCTATACTCAGTATTGGTTATAAGGGAGACGCGAGTAAAACAGAGAGAGACGCATAAAAGTTGCGGTGGTAAGCGAACTTGAGCTTGACTCTTCAGTGCCTCGGATATAGACCGCTCTCGCGCAATAATTTGACGAGAGCCTTTGAAACACCTCGCCGACAAAGAACAACGTGTACGCAATAGAACCATCGTCCCAATAGAACCTTCTCAGACAAAGTTTCATTGGGAAGCTTGAACAAATATTGTATACCGATAATCCTCTTTGCACAGCATATCGCGGGCATGCCGATGCACAAAACGCGTTCTGCGGTCTCGGGTACCTTGCACTATATATACTCGCAGTCCGCACTGTGTGTACGGGCAATAATGTGCAGATATCGCCGGGTGAACTCCACACCTACACTCGCCTCCTGTTATGCAAGCTTGCACTCATGAAGTTTGACTGTCCGAAAATAAGATCGCAAAGTATTGACTTGTTAACGCAACGTAAATACGTTCAAGAGTTCAATACGTTAAATTTAGCGTTAATTAACCGAAGATTGGTTTTCATCTTGCCTTTCTCAGTGTTGTCATAGCCTCTCCGATGAATTAAAAACATGCTCCAGCCAGACAAGCCTGTAACACGTCTATATATGCATGTTTATTTACAGGGACGCTAAACAGAATAAATTGACCCATTTAGACTGATAACCAATTATTTCATAACTTTAATTAGATTCTTGCGCTAATAAAAGAAAGGTGGAATTTTATTTTTATCCTTTTATTTCCATACAAACCCTAGCGCCGCTACGTAGCTGTGTGGTCACAGATTTCAAAGTGGTTTACTCGTATTTCGGCTCTGGTAGGACGTTAAAACACGTCAGGAGATACCAAGTTCGGCCTTTGGCTTTCTTTAAATACCACGTTAGTCCATCTTTACCATTCAAAAGTTAACTAGGCCTGCGTAGACGCCATCGAAATCCATGATCTTCACAACGAGCTGCTGCGAAAAACACAAGGTAGCGTCGCCTCCCGTACTTCGCTCTTACGTCTTTTCTGGCTTACCGAGCCTTTTCTAACAACGAGAGGGGCATCTGTGGTAATGCAAAAGGGTAATTTACTTATAGAGTCCGGATTACTTTGCATATATAGGGACGCTAAAAATGAGTACTGGCGGGTATTTCAGCGCTGTGCAAACTCTTTACGACACGCATGCCGCAAGTAAAATGACCACAAATAGTATGGTTCGGAAACACTTACAACATACTGTAAGTTCGCGCTAAAGTTGTCTCGAATTGCGGGACCTTGCGCCGTCGACATTATCGTGACGTCATGATACCGAGTGAAATATGCTTACCTCGTACAGCAATTGGGATATACGTATAATGACTGGGTTTCTCATTGAAAAAGGTAAGCGAGAGTGCCGCACGCGCTTCTTCTCGCGGCGCTTGCGTGTGTTATCCGCCGCAATCACATGGAACTGAGCAAGTCAGATGTATCGTGATGCCACGATAGGTCCAGTTTCTGGGTGCCCAAACTGAATGGATGGATGGAAACAGCTTTATTTTAAATCAGGCAAAGTTTAACAGACCCGGGCTCAGGTCACCCATGAGGGAACTTCGAGGCCTTACCTCGTCGCCGCCTCTCGGGCCTGCGTGCTGGACTGCCCACTCTTGTGTCTTGAGGTTGGAGCTGCGCAGAGCGGCGGCCCACTTCGACGTAAGAGCCTCCGGAGCTACTGCCATTTTAGCTGCTCTAACAGGGCACTCCCACAACATGTGCGAGAGCGCCGCTCTAGTTAATTGCCTGACATAACTTGCAAAGAGCACTCTGGTATCACGCGGGGAAAATGTGCCGCAATCACAGCGGACTGGAAAAGGTTTGTGTCTGTAGTTGTCGCCAGACGACTGCCTGGCGACGTTTCAGTTTGGGGTGAGGTGGGGGCAATATCCGCCTGCCTATAGCTGGTAGTGCTTGGTGATGTGTATCTGACCAAGCGTTCTCGCGTGTTTTGAACCAGGAATTCCGAACTCGAAGAGGCAGTCTCCGATTCTGCGCGGCGGGACATTTCTTGCGCAGAGCGGTGTGCTCTTTCGTTCAAGTTAGGGAGGCCTTCGTCGGCGGGGGTGGCGACGTGGGCTGGGGACCACATCATCGCGGTGCTATCGAAGTGCTGTCGACTTCACTCGCCAGTTTATTAACGCGATTACCATTCTTAGGGCAATCCACGCACTTCCCGTACAGTCAGTCAGTCAGTCAGTCAGTCAGTCAGTCGGTCGGTCGGTCGGTCGGTCGGTCGGTCGGTCGGTCGGTCGGTCGGTCGGTCGGTCGGTCGGTCGGTCGGTCGGTCGGTCGGTCGGTCGGTCGGTCGGTCGGTCGGTCGGTCGGTCGGTCGGTCGGTCGGTCGGTCGGTCGGTCGGTCGGTCGGTCGGTCGGTCGGTCGGTCGGTCGGTCGGTCGGTCGGTCGGTCGGTCGGTCGGTCGGTCGGTCGGTCGGTCGGTCGGTCGGTCGGTCGGTCGGTCGGTCGGTCGGTCGGTCGGTCGGTCGGTCGGTCGGTCGGTCGGTCGGTCGGTCGGTCGGTCGGTCGGTCGGTCGGTCGGTCGGTCGGTCGGTCGGTCGGTCGGTCGGTCGGTCGGTCGGTCGGTCGGTCGGTCGGTCGGTCGGTCGGTCGGTCGGTCGGTCGGTCGGTCGGTCGGTCGGTCGGTCGGTCGGTCGGTCGGTCGGTCGGTCGGTCGGTCGGTCGGTCGGTCGGTCGGTCGGTCGGTCGGTCGGTCGGTCGGTCGGTCGGTCGGTCGGTCGGTCGGTCGGTCGGTCGGTCGGTCGGTCGGTCGGTCGGTCGGTCGGTCGGTCGGTCGGTCGGTCGGTCGGTCGGTCGGTCGGTCGGTCGGTCGGTCGGTCGGTCGGTCGGTCGGTCGGTCGGTCGGTCGGTCGGTCGGTCGGTCGGTCGGTCGGTCGGTCGGTCGGTCGGTCGGTCGGTCGGTCGGTCGGTCGGTCGGTCGGTCGGTCGGTCGGTCGGTCGGTCGGTCGGTCGGTCGGTCGGTCGGTCGGTCGGTCGGTCGGTCGGTCGGTCGGTCGGTCGGTCGGTCGGTCGGTCGGTCGGTCGGTCGGTCGGTCGGTCGGTCGGTCGGTCGGTCGGTCGGTCGGTCGGTCGGTCGGTCGGTCGGTCGGTCGGTCGGTCGGTCGGTCGGTCGGTCGGTCGGTCGGTCGGTCGGTCGGGCGGGCGGGCGGTCGGTCGGTCGGTCGGTCGGTCGGTCGGTCGGGCGGGCGGGCGGGCGGTCGGTCGGTCGGTCGGTCGGGCGGGCGGGCGGGCGGGCGGTCGGTCGGTCGGTCGGGCGGGCGGGCGGGCGGGCGGTCGGTCGGTCGGGCGGTCGGTCGGTCGGTCGGTCGGTCGGTCGGGCGGGCGGGCGGTCGGTCGGTCGGTCGGTCGGTCGGTCGGTCGGTCGGTCGGGCGGGCGGGCGGGCGGTCGGTCGGTCGGGCGGGCGGGCGGGCGGGCCTGCCTGCCTGCCTGCCTGCCTGCCTGCCTGTCTGTCTGTCTGTCTGTCTGTCTGTCTGTCTTCTATCTTCTACCTACCTATCTGTGTGTCTAATTATTCCCGCCAACTTGGTTCGCTGGGTTGTCTATGGTCTAATGCGTAGCGTTTCGGGCTGCTGCGCTGAGGGAACAGGGTTCGAAACCAACTATTAGACAAACCTAAGTCACTGGGTATGTGTCACTGCGTATGCGCGCTCTTCAATGACAAAAAGAAAATATCCTTTAAAATTTCACGGATGCTCGGCAGAATCTAAGCTGCGCCGCGCGCGTACTTCCTGGCCGCGTGCTTAGATGGCGCAGCGTGTGCGAGAGAGGAGCCTGGCTGCATACACGTTTCGGCGTTGGTAGTGCGGCGTGTCGCTACACTGCTTCAATGCTAATCGCATTAACGTCTACATTCGTCGAAAAATGAGCTGTGTCGTAATTTTTTTCTCAGGGTGTAGATCGTTGAAATATTGGTTTACGGCGAAAAAAAAAACTAGAACACGAATGACAAGTAAAAAACGCCAAGTCAGTCCTCTTTTATATGCTCATCAATTAGCCGATAGGGAGAAAGTGCAGTAACAATATCCCAATAGCAGAACCGACGCTAAAGCGCAGCTCTTGCAAAATGCGCCGGAATCGTATGCGCCGTGCACTATAGCAGACGTCGGCTGTTCTCAGCGAGCCAAGCGTAAGGTCGACTCAGCGGTAAGTTTCTGTAACCTTAGGAGCATCCGAACTTAGCTGGTGGCGGCCGCGCGACTACGCCGCTCTAACTGTGCTAAACACAAGATTCGTTCTCCAAAAAAACGAGGCTCGTTACTTTCTGCGGTATGCACTTGTATGTTATTGCAAACTAACGATTTTATTATCTGCCGTATACCATAGTTGCGCGTAAATAAGGCGATCTAAAATCTAACGCGACGGTGCACCTTGGGTCCCCCCGAAAAAAAAAAACAATATCGATTGTATACGGACGAACCCGAATATAACCCGAATAAAGCGCGAGATGCGTTCTGAAGTTGGAAGTATCTAAAAAAAAAAATACCACGTTATATTCGTTCAAATACGGTAGTTTAACACAGTTTACGCCGAGCTCTGCGTGGTATGCTGGCGTAGCGTCTTGACAGTTCCATGGAGGGAGTGCTAAACAAACCAACCTTTAAGTCTTAAGTCAGCTTAAACCCGAATGTTTCATCGATGCGAAGGTAATGAAACTAAAGTTTTGTTGTTGTGCATGTTATGACAGGGTGCCTCTTCGCTGGGACATAAATAATGCTCCCGAACGGTTTAAGGTAAGCGAAAACGGAATGGCCAGTGCGCGAGATGATTAGATTGTACTGTTCACGCAGCAGGGAAGAGTCTCATTGCACAGTAAGCTTCAACAAGTTGCCTTAATCAGATTTTGACGACGTTTCTACATATGTGATGTCACCAAGAGTACAAAGCGACTTGGTGGTACCAAACTATAGCTAGCCTGCTAACATCAGAAACACGTGAAACTCGCACCCTCACTCAAGCAACACTTGCTGTGCCAAGTGTTTTTTTTTTTTTTACGTTAAACCCTAATTTTTAGGAATCACCTGTCACAAATAGCATATTTCTATTCCTCGAGCTGGAATGTCCAAGCGGTGGACACTACTTGCACGAGAAATGGAGACGCTTAGTCGACTCATCAAACAAAATTCCCCAATCACATTTTTTAAAATTATTTACTTTAAGGCACATATTGCAGCTTACGAATTGTATGCGGTGAGTTCGCAAGGCGCATCCACTCGAAATGAATTTTTAGGATGACGCCGGCTTCGAGGTTTTTTTTTTCCAAAAGTGTGCGACAAAGGACACCAGCGTCGAAGTTACTTTTGTGCTTCAATGCATGAAACTGCGTTTTTTTGACACCCAGAAGCGTTTGTGCGCGTGTCACTTTCTTGCCCCGTTTCCGCACTGGCGCTATTCTAATCTTCGATGTAATCTTCGATGTAATCTCCGCCACTCCGAGTAATCCTGCCCAAGCAGTACACAATTACGCTATGCACCAAAGGTGATATAAAAATTCTGTACAACATAAAAAAATACAGCAATTTCTCTGCTTAGGAGACCTTTCTTGCTTTATAAGATGTTTCCAGTTTTTTTTTCTTGTGTTGTACCTCACTGATCATTGCAGATATTTTTGTGGGTATTTTTGTCGGCGGCCTTTTTTAAGGATGAAAAAAAAAATTATTTTACGGAAGAAAAGAGAAACACAGTCCGCCCTTTCAACTCATGAAAAAAAGAACATGCACTTCTCAAGTTACACTTACAGATGCACACGATAAGCTTATGGCGATTTTTCTCTGAAAGAGCAAGTCGCGTATTCTACCTACACGGATGTTGTTAGATATCCACGAAGCAAACGTGATGCAATGTTTGCTTCAGGATCCACGATGACGTGTTCGCAATATAGGGTCTACGACGGGGACATTCAATGATTATTGCTTTGGCGACCACAACGACGGTTAGCTAAGGTTTCACGGCCCAATATTTACACACTGTGCATAATACTTTCGACAGACACAATAGCGAAGGAACTGCAGCACCAATTGAGTTGTAACAAAGTAAATTATAAGAATTAGGGACCACGCTATCTATCTATCTATCTATCTATCTATCTATCTATCTATCTATCTATCTATATATATATATATATATATATATATATATATATATATATATATATATATATATATATATATATATATATATATATTATACAAGGAACATTTCTGTAGGTCCGGTGCATATAGTTGAAGAAACGGAGCACACTTACGAAAATTGCATTTTTAATGGTTTAACGTTTCGGCCGTGGCACGGCCTTCGTCAGAACCGTGCCACGGCCGAAACGTTAAACCATTAAAAATGCAATTTTCGTAAGTGTGCTCCGTTTCTGCAACTATATATATATATATATAGCGTGCGTTACTTGTTTCTTTTAATTTACTTCGTTATTAGTTTATTATTAGCATAGTTATTATTATTAGCTATTATTACTTGTTATTTAGTACTTACTTTATTAACCAACGTCTATATTTCTGTTGTTTGTGACTGTTATTGTAGATGCTAGTTCCTGTAGAATATTACACCCCGGGACGCTTACTGTATATGAAACCTGATGCATATTATATGTAATAAGCTAAACCAAATAAAAAAAAAGAAGATTGCACGTTCCCGGCCGAAGCCTTCGATTGTCTCGACAGGAAATTACGAGCGCTGTGACAAAGGACGAAGAACACGTGGCGAAATTCAGCTTCTGAGCGCAACGTCCGCAATTCTGTCCCGCGCACAAACTTCCCCCATTCCGTTAAACCATGCAGTGCATTACCGGGATAAGCGCCAACTGTTTGGCGGCTCAGGATCGAACTACATCGCACGAAGTAAAACCGCTCAGGCTTTCGAATTGGAGGCCGAAGGCCATCCGCCGGTCCACGCATTCGGCGACTGGCAATTACCGACCCGTTAGTGCCTCGCTTCGACTCGCGACACTCACGACAATCGGTGATGGGCACCCGAAACGAGCTGTCACGTCACGTCCCTTCACTCCTTGTCGAACGAAGAGGCAATCGTCGTTGCTCGCGCGCGCCTGCGTGGGCGCGCGCACATTAAAAGACGGGGAGCGCGATTTACGACCGCGCACTGACTTCGCACGATCGACTCGCGCACAGGCATCCACGCGCCTACCTGGCCCCTAATCGAGCGTCGGACTGACGCCGTTCCGGTGTATACGATCGCCGCAAGGGCAGGTGGTCAGTCAGCCCGCGCCCGGGGCGATGAATAAAGCAGCCCATATTAGCGGCACGCCGAGCCAGCGCGCGCGCATAAACGTCGGCGTATACGGGCACCGATAAATTATATACGATCCTGTACTATACGCCAGGGCGAGACGACGAATTCGCGTGTCATACAAGCGGAAAAATGAAACTCGGTTATGAGCCCGAATATGTCGAAATGAAATCGGCACGAGAAGCGTGTGAGAGAGGTCCCATTCGTAAGAATTATATAAGGCCTTGATTCAGCATTATGTACGTGTAACCAGCTGCACGGGAGTGCCTCGAGCGTTCAACTGGCGAGCACGAGTTCATGGCCTCAGCGTCCGGCCGCACGCAGGTATTTGGAATATGTCGACGACGTTGTGTACTCGATAACTTTCGCGTTAATATTGACATTAACATTTAGCATAATAATATTAACTAATAATCACATTAACATTATGTTGAGAGAGCACAGGTGGGCGACAAAAATGCTCTATAGTCACCAGGACATTTGGGGACGCATTGAGCGCGATGCGGCTGCAAGCCTATCTTCAAAGAAACCAAGGCGTTGGCTTAATGCAGACATAAAAAGCACGTGAAATGTTGGAAGTGTATTTCATGCTCAAAAATGACTCGGGAAACGACGTTAGCCCACCTTCTATGGCGCTGGGAGAAAGAGCCTTTAATTTCATGGACGGATGTTATATCAAGCCATACTTGTCATTGTTAAAACAGATGTGCGTAGATTGTCTTCTCTTTCGTCTTTCCTTTCGTGTTCACTGTCTTTATTTACCGTCACCCTTCTTGTACATATTTGATGTGCGCTATCAAATAATAAACAGCTGGGAGTTTGCGCACGTGTATCTGTCTCTTTCTCTTCCTTTTTTTTTTTTTTTTTTCGTCCTTCGTTTAACAGCATAGCGCCGCAAGCAGAACGAACAGTATACTGTTCGTTCTGCTTGCTGCGCTATGCTGCTCTTATATATAAGAGTACGAAGTTCGAGCACTCGCATGAGGAAGAAAAGCTTGCAGTAACCAAAGATAATTACACCACTGATACGTTTGGTCAACTTACGGTCACTGATATCCGATGACCTAGGTACTGGTACTGGTTGACTTCGAAGAAAAAAAAATGTAACCAGCTGAATACCTAAAATCAAGAGGGTTTCACATATCGCACATTTTCCTAACATGTATTTATTTACCGAATTTTATAAGAATTATTTATTCATATAGAAAATTCCGTATTATGTTTTAGGAACACTGTTGCACCTAACGCTTGCTGGAGAACCTCTTTCATCATCTCGAACGCAGTACGCATACAACACTGTACATATAGATTTCATTTTTTTGTCCTCTGAGATAAATTGTGCCGTATAGCCTATAATAATTCAAGAGGACAGCCTCCAAGCGCACCGCTTTAGCACCTTTTACCCGCTCCTCTTACCGGCTCCATTTCAGTATGCCTTTGTTTATTTCCACTTCACAAGATTGCAACGGCCCATTTCTCAGTACCGTGAAGCGCCGTGGAAAAAAAGCTTGCGCATGGCATAGCCAACATTGGCAGAATAAGCGAGCAGTTATCTGCTCTAAGGATGAGCTTTATGCCATAGCACACCAGGGTGCATAAGTGTATACTTATAACTCGCGCTCTCCGACGCCCCACGCACTGTGCGGTGTATAAAAAAGAATGTTCACGTCACTACAACCTGCCTATCGATCGACCGGGCGGGGTGCAGCACACAATGGACTCCCGCCTACCAGACGTAATTTGACGTGACAATGCATAAGCATGCCTTCAGCTAGCCCGCTCGCCTGTGAAGAACGGCAGTCTGCGGGTGGCATATATAGGCGAGCAAAGGGGGAGGGGTGCCCTCACTGACAGAGGCGGCGTGGAGGCCAAAAGGCCCTTCAGAAAGTAATGTTGGCGTCTGCGGATGGCGGCATATGGCGTCACCGACGTGATTGTGCTGCGTATTGAAGTGATTTGCGATTGAGTAAGCTTGCTACCAATTCGTCCTTGCTATCTTATTATTTGCCTTTCTTTTTCTCGTCCTCCTTTTATTTCGACGTCACGCGGAACACCCCGCGCGTATGAAACGTGCGCCCGCGGCTAAACGTTTGCGCACTCAGAAACAACGGGCCTTCTCATCGAATCTGCGAAGGTATAGAGAGGAAGGGTGACGCAACGCCCGCGCGCTTTAAGCCCTGACGTCATGTGCCAAGCCTGGGTGACCATAAAATAGAATGATTTGGATCAAAGCCTGTCGCAGGAAGCGTCTCGCGCTTCCTATATTGAAATGCATAGTTTCTTACCTTCCGGCCTCACGTCACGGCTCCAAGCGCAGAGACCCTTTTCTGCGCATATCCACAATGTTCCTTTAGAGCGCAGCTCTTAGTTACCCTTCTTGCGTTGAGCGTCGGCATCGGCATCCCTCGGCGTAACCGAGCGAACGAGCACAGCGAAGGGTGAAAGAGCGAACTCGGAGTGTAGCGGGGGATGAAATGCGGCGATAGCGAAAAGAGCATGAGGAGGAAAGTGGAGGAGGAGGGTGCAGTGGAAGCATGAGGAGGAAAGCGGAGGAGGAGAGTATGGCGTAAGGGTGAGGAGGAAAGCGGAGTGCCGCAAGAGAAGTCTTCCACGGCGGCGACCAGGCATGTCCATGGTGAGCGAGTTTACCGACACCATATATAAAAAAAAAAAGCTGGCGTGGGCTTCGGACCCACTGCGCATGCTCTACTTCGCCTGCACCGCCGCCGCTACAGAATGCGTTCATGGCGAGCGACGCGTTCCCGTGTCCACGCTTTCTTCCTGAACAATGAGCCGCGCTACCTGTGGAAATGCTTCGTCTTGCGCTGCTGAATGAGCTGCCCGAGCAGAGGCCCAGTGCCGCCGTCGAGAGGACCCTGTCGTTCAGAATCAAATTCTTCGCCCCAATATAATATAACGCGAATTCAGAACATCTAAACAGCTGCTCTCAAAATTCGCATTAGGGAGTATCGTAATCGTCAAAAATATGGAAGACAATAAACTAATTGAGCTCCTCTTGATCGCTTTTACCGCAGAGTCACATATTTTAAAATGAGTCGATGCAGTAATTAGGCAAGGAATAATGAAAGATACACTAACTTTTAACCAGAAGAGGCGGGCGATTGATCTCAGTGGACGATTTGGAACGGGCTGTCCGAGGAGCTCAAGCCGCTTCCAGAAAGGGGAAAAGAAAATTGACACCGCTAATTTTTTACAGCGTAGTGAATTCCGGCCGATTTCACACAGAAAAGCGAAACTGAAAGACCGCAGAATGCAACTGCCATGCCAATAATACAGACGCCGTTAAGTGACGTGACTGCTGGCTCCTCACCGTCCATCGAGCATGAAGCAACCGAAATCGCGGATTGAAGCAATCCGCCTCCATTCCACCCTGTGAAAGTGGATGTACAGCGAAGCTATATTGCCGACGTTAGACGACGTTGCCCAAGGACCACCGGTATACGAGTGACGTGCGTCACGCACACACGCAAGCGCGCGGAAGTGCAGGATCCATCCTCGTTCTTAAAGGCCCAATGTCAAGCGCAGTGCCTCATTGCACTATAAAGGAACGTTCAAAAGCAAATTGCGTCAGAAAAAATGCGTAACGTGCAGACACTGCAGACATTAATCTGCAGCTGACAAACTGGAGACATGATAGCTTCGGACTGCAATTTAAGGATGCGAGAAAACGCAATTTCCTTACGGGGAAACTCAAACACCAATCCCTTTTCCAGCTGCCGTTTGGGGTCTGTGCGACTGAGCGGCCGCGTTCGCTAGGCTGCGGTACTGCATTTTTCGGTGAGCAAATACCGAAAAATCCCGACCAACTAGTGGCTAAGAGATTCGCCGTAAAAAGACGCTCGCTTCATGCTCGCCCACCTGTGAGGCGTAAGCAAGCACATCGCTTACGGGCGTCCATATATAAAGCACGTCATCAAGAGCGTCATGAAAGTTGCGCGCTCCGGCTGTTCGTTATCGCTTTCTATCGTGAAATTCGCCGTAATTCATTACATGCTATAATAATCAGCAATTCCAATTTCTTGTATTTCGAATCTACAGTCATTTCTAAATGTACGACTCTGCGATAAAAGCAATCAAGAGAAAATAATTTAATCTTCTCATGTTCTCTATTTTTACAGGAACTTCAAACGTATTTTGTGAAATACGGCCCTGTTCTTCACAGGAAGAACAGAAAGCGCGACAGGCGACAGCATTATGTGCTAAAAACCTGCTATTGCTACTGTAACGTTGCACAACACGTCATCTTCAACGACACTATTCAGGATTATATCAAGTGGGCTTTCCAAACCCGTTTTATTCGTAGATGCATGGATTCGTTTCAGTCCAACTAGCCGCCACAGAAGTCACATACTTTCTGACGCTGAAGCCGGCCAAACATGAGGCGCTCCGGCTTGTTTTCGTAGGCGTGAATAGTGATTGCCAACGAGCGAGCATTTTTTGTCATAAGAAGAGGGATGTACGGCACGCACTATACACGTATTGCCTGCGTATAAATACATAAAGCGCTCCGAGAATGCGAAGACTGTTGTTTCGTTGCTGGAGCGAGTCGGACACAGGACCAGACGAGTCGCGCGCAGAAGTGCAACTGGGTTTATTCCGGCTTTATAGATTCAAGCGGCGTTAAGGCTGTTTCACATGCGGCGACTGGAACGACAAAAATCGGTGCAGTCGCACGCGTCGCAATGCGATTTTTAGAGTACCAATTTCACATGATTGCGGTTTCAACGACGCGTCTGGTTCGACGCCCAGGTTTGATTGAGCACGTGCTGGTGGGCGAGTTGGTTATGCATGATTACAACGAAGGGGCCAAATAAAACAACGGACAAAGGAAGGAGACACGAGACAACCACGTAGGCGCACTAACAACTGAGCGTTTTATTTCTTGACACAGGAATAAATAGCTGCTGTCAAGGATCAAAACAACAAGAAGAAACAGGGCCGTCATCTGCATCACACAAAGAAACCACAATGCAGAACAACTTCTAAGTTGCCAGATATCTGCCAGAACGGACAACTCTTGAAAAATATTTTTTTTTGTGCTGTGTGCATGATTTAGTATGAGGATTCATGTCTTTTGACATTTATGTATCTGTAGAACCAGCTGCCCGATAGAGAACTTGCTATGCCTTATCATGATTTTTGGGCAGTGCTGTTGAACAATACGTATTGACGCAATAAATGTTTACAAATTCGAAGTATTAGGAGAGATGCTTATGTTACAATTGTGTGCTTTGCTTTCGTTTGGTGTTTATATTACTTGTTAGATTTCGCATATACATGCTCCCCTTATGCAATAGTTATTGGATGATTAAGGGTTCAATACATGATGATGAAATAAATCTAAGTACATGAGCTTTTTTTTTTTACCTGCGACTCCAATCGAAATGCAAGTGTCATGGCTGAACCTCTCACCTTGTGTTAGCAGCAGAATGCTATAGCCACGTGGTATGTGAATAAATTGACGAACACTTCCGCTGTCGACAGATTTTTTTTTTCTTCTTGCCTGTTATGTAGGTAAAACTTGAAATAAGTGTGTCATTGTAAAAAAGATCTGTTTGTGGGCCTTTAGTGAATAAACTGCATATTGTGTATAGCTGAAGCGCAAAAATTTTTTTTAAAATGCCAAGACGAGATGATTTTGCAAGTAGCATGGTACTTCATTATTTATAAAGATAGTAATCACAGGCGAATATTGTTATATGGGTTTACACACTAATAAATGTGATCCTAAACTCATTGGAAACTTATATTAGAAACATGTCAGAAATTAATCTTTCTACACACTTGATTAGCTGTGGACGTGCAAGAACCGTCTATACTTAAATGATTCAAAGATTCACAGGAAGCGATGCAACTGGTCGACTTCACTGCACAGTTTCGATTGACATTTCCTTAACCTGTCCTTTTTTACTGTTTCATTTACATATGAACAGGCTGTTTGCCGGCTTTTCGCAATGTTGCACAAGTTTTACTTGACGGTGCAGGAGGGTGCGTTGTCACTGTGCCACTATAGCAAGCCAATAAGTTACTAACGGTATCTTTAATTACCATTCAAAGCAATGGTTATGCACTTGCAGTAACGATACAAAGTCCGCAACATATTGAAATTTTATTCGTTTCTGTGCAGGGAATAAACATTCTCCATCGAGGAAGAAATGCAACTTAACGTGCACGAAATTTTCGAAAACAAATTGACGACGCCGTTTACTCAAGCTATACGGAGTTAATGCTGTCGTAGAAAGTTCATTACGATAGGATATACCTTTGGCGTGTCAAACTTTAGAAGTGAGGTAAAATAACATATCCTTCCAAGATGTATCGGAAAATTCACGCCGGAAAATTCACGCTTGAAAACCGACAATGAAAGAGTGCTGCTAAACGGTCCCGCGTTCAGCACAACGCTTAAACTTCGCGTACTGTCTTGTCACTGTCTGTACTGTCTTCGTTACTGTCTTGTCATGTGCCCTTACCGAGGTTGCAATTATTTAAGCTGCTCCGTGCGAGCGATTTTCGTATGCTACTCAACAAAAGAAAATTGTGACGACCCCAGAAGCCCATGTCGTCTCGCGGGGATCGAGCATCTCGTAGTATTGACAACTCGCAAAAATGTACGAAGCAAGCGTGAAAATGCACTTCATTTGCTACGTACTGTGTCCAAAAACGCATAGGAATGGAAGAATGGAATCTGCGGTACGAGTTTTTTTTTTTTTATTCTCCGTGCACGTACCTACCGAATTCGGGAATCCACGTGTCCGTGAATTGCACCTGTAGAGCCAGACGCGATTTCCCAAAAGAAACGGCGCAATAGCTCTCGCCGAAACTTAGGCGGAAAATCGCAGCGATCGGTGCCACGGTGCGACGCTGCGACCAACCGGGTGGTCGCCACCGAGAAAGGGAGGGTCGGCACTGCGACTGAGATTTTCGTCTTATGCGACAGAACTCGCACTTCCGGCACGACGAAAGTCGCATCATGTGAAACAGCCTTTACATAGGTGGTGCGGGCTATCGGTTAATTGGAAAGAAGGTGCATAGATGCCAGGAGAAGAGGAAGCGATGCCCGTATATACCACGCCTTCTTTTAGTGAGAATCGGCATTCTACACACTAAACATTTTTACGCCCTTATGGGTGTTAAGAGGGGTGCTTTCTGCATTTACACCTCTGTCCACACCCTTTTAGCACCCTTTTCGGTCAAAACACCCTATCACAAGGGTGTACACTACACATAGGTGCGACTTTGCTAGAAAAAGGGTGTTAAATCGACGACTGAAGGGTGTTGAACGCATTGATGCATAAATCTAAGTAACGTGTACACGTCCACGCATTGAGCAATGTGTGTAGGTATTGCATTTTTAATGATAAAGCATTTTATGGCCTTTCAGGTAGGAAAGATGGCGTTCTCCGCAACAACAATCCATACGGGACCCTGCTCATGTCAATCTTGTCATTTCCCTTGAAAGCATTCAGAACCGCGCCGCCCTTTTATTCTCTCAAATTATTCACGTCATTTTAGCGTCACGTCCATGAAAAGAACACTAGGTCAACCTGACCTTTGGTTACGTCGTAGGTACCTTCGTCTGTGTATTTTTCATAGAATATGGTACTTTAACCCTTCTCTTAAAGAAAATATTTCACCACACCAAGTTGTATCTCGTCTCGCATCGACCATCAACGCAAAATTGATGTGCCATTCTTCCTTTTTGCCAAGAACAGCCACTGAATGGAACCGCCTTCCCGCCTCCACAGTCTCAATTTGTGACACCACTAATTCAACATCGCTGTTCAATGTGTCTTACAGTTTAATTTTCTATTCTTGCCCTGCACTGCAAATATTGTATACTTTCACCCCTTCTTTCTGTTGTGTCTACTAGGCCTTGAAAGTATATTATACATACTTTCAATGCCTAGTAGACACAATAGAAAGAAGGGGTGAAATTGCGGCATTATTGCATTATTTACCCATAATTGCTCATAATTAACGTTGTTCTATTTACTGCCTTCTGTATCACTACTGAGGTCATACAAGACGCTGATGACGTCACATTTTATTGCTTTGTTATACAAAGCAATAAAATGTGACGTCATCAGCGTCTTGTATGACGTCAGTAGTGATACAGAAGGTAGTAAATAGAACAACGTTAATTATGAGCAATTATGGGTAAATAATGTGAATTAGAGTGGAATAAATTCGGTTAAGGTTCATAGAAACTGTAAGTTGCAAATTGCAAGTGTACATCCATGAAGTCATTAAGTTTTCGCATTCCTAAGTGACTGTCGATCTTTTTCTAGGATTCTGATGTTACTGGCATGACGGCCACTCCAAAATGTATCATCAAGAAAATGTACGCACTTTAACTTACAATTTAATTATCACTATATTTTGCGCTCACAATTATGTTATCATGCAATTAAACACTTCTAAGACTAACTGCAGTAGCAGAATGAAAACGCGCGAGCAACTTGCACAATTCTGCACGAATATTTCGGTGCCCTTAAAAGCCCAACAAGAAGTGGCGAAATTAAAGAAGCTGTCTGGGTACATTGCTGAACAAACAGGGCCGTGCTATTAGACGAGCCTCTGATGTACAATGGCATCAACGTACAATTTGCTTGGTGAAGCCATAACGAAGACATTTATAGCGGCGAGATCACGCTGGAAGTTCTCAAATCCGAATCTCCACGTACCTTGCCTAAGTTATTCAGAGTTTTACTAAGCTACTGGTCTGCCTTCTAAGCGCATCCTCGGACACAGTTTGTAAGGCTCAGCCTATATATTAGGGGCTGGTGTCGTCAAAGCTGTGATTGCTTATCCACAGCATACGCTCTCACAAACGCATCCTTCAGTCGCGTCATGAATGCTTACGCGTCGCTGTCGCACGACCAAGATGTGAGGGTCTTTATCGAGCCAGGATATCGCTGTAACTACGCTGTGACCTCGCAAGGTTGCTCCGTTTGGACGCAGCGAATAATATAATCGCACCAGCAGAAGAGCGCCGATCGTCTCACTCACGGTCCCGATTTGTGTACTGTACCCTCAGTCATGCAGCGCAGACTGCGCCCCCCCCCCCCAAAAAAAAAATATGCTCGGCACGAACCGTAGTAGCAACTACCCGCCTCACCGCTCTTGTTGGAGACCACAACGAAGCAGCAGCCAACAGGCGGCCATTCGAGCAAGCAAACCTGCCAGAATAAACGTTCAATTTGCGCGCCCGCCCCCTGCCCAATGAAAAGCGACCGGAAGTGACGGGAGGACGCTGTACAGTCACTTCGGCGCGCAGCACGATGGGAAGGCGGAAGCTACGCCATTATTGCATTCTTTAGCTACGTGAATTGCGTTCGCGTCTCGCGCTGTGCGACATAATTTTGAACGTGTGATTAGTTTTGTGCGCGGTGTAGAAAAAGGTGTGGCCCGTGCTTTGTGTATTACTCGTGCTCCACTTCAAAGCAAAGCGTTCGTACGCACTGGAAGATGGATCCACGGACGCTGAGACGAGCAGTTGCAACGTGCCCTGTGTCGGCGGTCGTACTGCCATAATGGAAATTTACAGGCAAGTGCCCATTTATTTGGTATTTCTTTGGTTTGTTACGTGTTTTTGTTCGCTCTAGAAGTGTCTTACTGTGATCTCGTAGCATAATTCACTAATGTAAGAGCAAGAGCAGCTGCACTCCTAGTAGGGCAAGTTAACTACCTCGATCGCGCCCCGTCTTACATCGGGCGTGATGCGCCTGCATAGTTACGATTTTCTCAGCGCTTCAACGTTCGTAGATGTGCTTCTTTTGTGCGTTCAGCGCGGCTTCTTGTAATACGGTCGCTCGCACTTAAGTTAAATGTGATCGACCACTTTTGCGTCGCGTAGAAAAAGGACGACTGACTTTGCCACCTTTCGAAAGAACTGGCGCGGTATTGGTTCTCCCTGATGCGGTCGCGTGCTGCTGTTGCTGCTTGCCGGGCGCCTTTAACATTTTTTCGGCTCGCTTTGTCTGTGCGTGTGTGCGCGCTCGCGCTCGGCTCGATTCGTGTGTGTGCGTGCGCTCAGCTCAGCTCGCTTTGTGTGTGTGTGTGTGTGTGTGTGTATGTATGTGTGTGCATGCGTGCGTCTTGCGCGCGCATACATGCCGGTTTGTATGGGCCGGCGTGCTTGCGTGTGTCTAGTGCGTACGTGTTTTGTGAGCGTGTTTCTGTGTGAATCACTGTGTGTGCGTGCACGTGTTAGCGTGTCTGCCTGCATGTATGTGTGATTGTTTGTGTTTATCAATGTGCGCGTGCGTGCCTTTGTGTTTGCGCTTTGAGAGTGCGTATATTGGTGTGCGCGCGAGTGCGTTTTGTGTGCGTGCGTATGTATTGCATAAGGCCGGTACAGTTTTACTCGCAATAAAACTCTTCCAATTTGGTGCAGCGAGTGTTGCCGCCTGAAAGCCGAGTTTGGTTTCAAGCCAACCTGGACAACTGCTGTATGAGGCGCTGTTTCTCAGGAGGATCAGTGGGAAGGCGTCAGGTATACGCTTCCTTCCTCCTTTTTCCCGCCTCTGCCCTGATGAATCGATATCCTTGATTGTTATTCTAAGAGAAACGTTACATCCAGAGCACAAATAAATGATTAAGAAATATGGTAGTGTGTTTCGCCATTACACTAATTCTGATCTTAAAGACGTGAATTTCCCATTAGCCCACGTTTCCGTTGATGCATACAACCGCTGAAATTGTGAACAGCAGGTTATTCAAGACCCCCCGTCCTACGTATATAGCAATTGTCTTCAGGAGCTTTAATGAATTTTGAAAATTTGAAGTGTTGTTGCGCTTTAGAGGTATCATATGCAAGCTTTAGGTCTCTCCGGGTAGTTTGCATGCACTTCGAGAGCTGTCGCCTATAGCCCTATTGAAATTCGTAACTACAGTTTGGAGCACTAGGGAAGCTAGAAGGCTTGTCCTGGATCTCGAGAAAGTGTTTAAGCTGGAAGTGTAGGTTCAGGAGTTTAGGGTTGGTCACACGAAGGCTTTTTATGCCTTAGCAGTAGGAGTGTCAAAGGATAAAAAATGCAGTGTGTCAAGCGTGGGAAGCTGCTTATGTGGTAGAGGCTTGTGCGTGTGTGTGTGTGTGCGCGCGTGCATGCATGCGTGCGTGTGTGAATTCGCTCCTCACAAGGGAGTGTGTGTGTGTAAGTGAGCTACTTCTTTGCTGGTGCTATTTGCCAAAAATTGGCAAGAAAACACAATAATCAATATAACTTGAAATAATCAGCTATGCAAAGCATGCTGGCACAGTAGCGACAGCAGCATATGAGCATACAAACATGCAGCTGTGTGACAATCCTAATGCATGACTGCAACATCTGGAAGGAAGCTTGCTTCTTTTTTAGTAAGCAGCGCAAAGTCCATATTTTTTGCTTTTCTCGTGCAAACCAAAACGAGGCTCATTACCAGTGATCTTGTCTTTCATTCTAATAGCATTTGTTTATCTTAGAGTGTTGTTTTTCGCAGGTCATGCAGATGATAGCATCAATTTCACTATGCGCAGCCTTGGTGCCCTCCATTAAGAGCAAGCCACTTGCGTTCGCCTTCAGGCAGATGGTTGATGTCTTCTAGGAAGCAGTTGGGAAGACTACATTGTAAGTAGATATAGGTGTGTAGTTTATTATAGTAAGTCAAGTTATAATTTAAAACTCTGAGGCTCTTTGGCGGCCTAAGCTTGATATCATATGCAGTTGTGTGTGTTTTTAAATATTGCCGATTGTAGTGCATACTGCAGGTATGACTGTTGATCCAAAGCATACACTTGCATTTTCTTGATGGCCTTTCATAATGAGGATTTTCTTTGTGCAAGAATATTCACAGATGGGGGCATTCCAGCATGATATTCTTTATTGCGCATTCAGTGCTAATTTCGTATGACCTTCCTGCTACCAGTGTTTTTGCAGGAAAGGAATATTTCCTTACTCTATGCAATGAGCTTGTTATTCGCTCGTTGCATTACTTGTCTACCTTTAATTTAATCCCGTATAATTCTCAAAACCTTAATATTTGAGCTGTTTTTATTTCAAATACAATATTAACATGCGCCGGATTGCAATCTAGACTGCAAGGGATTTGAAGAAATTACAAGAAACTAGGACCTCTCATGGGTGTTAAAAAACATTTCCGCAGGCATTGCACCTATTTCTTGTACTGAGCTAGCTGCTCATGAAAATTGCAAGCATATGTCATTTCATACAGTTTTACAGGATATAGCAGGCCTATCATTGTCATTAAGCACAACCTTTCCTCATTTGCGTCATGAAAACCTGCCTCATGCTTAATTTGGGACAAGTCTTGAAAAATGAATGCTTCATAATTTTGAAACTACACAAAGTATTGGTTGGGGCTTGGCAGTTTTCAGACTTGACCATGTTGAACCTAGCCATTACAAGACGAGAAAAAAAAAACATGCACAGGAGGACTCATTCAATCAAATGCAATGCTGTGGTCATTTTCCATGTGGCAAAATGTACTTTTAGGCGGGGGAGGGCGGGTAGCCAATTTATAGCCATTGCGACTCATGCAGGTAGTGGCAACACAGGATGAGAAATGGTTGTGGCTCTGAGGTTCATTGAATATGTGAACACTTATATACAATCCCTCCCCACCACCCAAGTGAAGGGTAACCGTGCAATATATTTTGGGCGGTAAAGATGATTTTTTTAGGAGACAAGAAATTTCAGGCTCTAGTTGAGATGCTACGCAAAGGAGGACCATGTATGTATTCACAGAATAACATAAACTGCCTAGGAGGGGTATCACAGTTTAGAGCATGAAGTAGAAAGTGGGAGCATGACGAAGTATCATAAGTTTATTTAAACTTATGATCTTTGAGAATACTACTTGTCACCGTTTGCCAAGCTAACCTATTGAAAGAAAGGGGCCTGCTCTAAAAAAATAGTTTACACATGCTAAATTTTCAAGGAAAGTATGCCGAAATGTCAATTCTTACTAAATTAGTAAATAAGAAATACACAATAAATTTTAGGATACAGAAAGGGTCTAATAAACTGCATTGGGGAGTTGGAGATTGTTGGGCTGGATGCATGTATTGTAGGGCAAATGATAATGCCAGTGGGGGTTCCCTCATTTTTATTTTGTGTGCACTCTCTGTAAAATTACTCTTTGTCTCCTAGTGTAATAATGTTGTGTAAAAAACAGCCATTTTTTAATGTCTTGTGCATGTCAGTCTTAATATGCCATATCCCATAAGGTTCTCAGTTGCAGTACTTATAAAGTGTAATGCAGAGATATATTCCACATTTCATGTCAATTTTATATTAAGGTCACATACACACTCTTGGACAAATTTCTGTTGAGAGATGTCATTGGTAGTGTCCTTAAATTTTATTCACTCTTATTTTCTATGGTGAAAAGGCTACTGTAAATTTATTTGCTTTTGCTGCTGTATGTGCCTTGTATTCACAGTGACATAGTGGTTTAGTGTTCACAGTAAATGCAATTCCTAAATTTGCAAAATAGAAATTTCTCCTACCTTTCACCTGTCTTGCCCAGTTGCCTGAGCTGTTCATTGTTCCCAGTCACATTAATTAAGTTTGTTACTTTCAGGAGCTTGTTGCCTCATCAAATTTTCCACAGTGCACGTGTGTAATTGCACAGACTGAACTCTCATGATTCTCTTCTTATTTTGCTAATGCAGGATGCAAGATTCCAGCAATGCCATGCGCTGCATTTATTGGTCAAGATGCTCAGAGAATGGAGTCCCTGCACCTCGTGGTGAAACGTGAACATTTTCTTTCTTTTGGAAAGCTAAACGTCATTTGCAGTATCAATTGCATTCTTGCAGCTCAGATGTGTACTATATTTTTTCTAATTTTGAATCAATTAATATTCACTGTTCAGTATAAAAATGACGTACAGTGTGAAGGACACGGACTGCGAGAGACGACATACACTGCGCTGACTTCCAACAATATTTTGTTGCGTTGCCACATCGTGTGTTTATACACAAGAAGGGCCATGCGCAGAAAATGAAAGGCAGTCACAAGGGGTGTTTTAACAGCAAGTCATTGTACTAAGAACATGGTCACTAAAAAAAATCACAATTTCTATCTGTGGAGATACAAGACTTCACTAGGGGTCAGCGTGATAGAGGGGGCACTAACGCACACACTACCCATTTTTCTGGTGAAATAAGCATCAATAATGTACCGGGTGAGCTGTGTTTCGCTAGAACTTGCGTATCTTCATAGAGGGGCATGCAGCGGCAGTCCCGGCAATGAATGCCCAAGTGGCCTTGAACCGTGTTATGGAGGTTATAGTGCACTCTTAAGCGATCATTTAGGCACCTGCCTGTCCGTCCAACATATTTACTGCCTCAAAACGGGAATATGGTAAACCACATTCGTTACACATATCGCAAAACGTTTTCTGTGCCCGACAGAGCAAGAACTCTGACACGATTTAGGCATGTTTACACGCTTACAGAGCTTTGCCAGCTTTTCCGGGGCTGAGAAAAGGACTGGGATTCCTGGAGGTCGCCAAATCTTTTTTTAGCCTATCGGAGACATCATGCACATACGGTAGCACTGCGAACCAGTCTTTCAACCGGCTGGTTCCTTGACTGAGTGCGCTCATCATGTTTTGTGCCCTTCAGAAGCTGTTCCGCTATGGCTGAAATTAAGGCCAAAGGGTAGCCAACCCAAGAAAGGCGATCAACCTGTGCAGCAAGACTATCTTGCATTTCATGTGAGCAAGATTTATTGAGGCTGTTAACGAGGCAAATCTTTACAATACCTCGTTTAACAAGCTTTGAATGTGCAGAGTTAAAGGGGAAGAGTGACTTCTTACTTCTCGGTTCAAAGCACTAGCCCACCTGTTTATTTGTAAGGCACTGCCTGAGATCAAGAAAGCGCAAAGAATCATCAGTGGGGACCTCATTTGTTAGTTCTAGAGGCTGCAGCTCTTAAAGATCTCCAAGTCTCCCAAGCAGCAGGCTCAAAAGCATGATCAGTGCAATCAATAAATATCAGGTAGTCGTCCACAAACTTGCACACTTTGACAACGAGAGACGCATCTAGGGGACCTTGAATATTTCAATCATGATTAGCTAGATAAATATCACTCAGTGCCGGCGCCAGGCATGATCCTGCACAATATACAAATAAATGGTATTTGTATAGGATCATGCCTGGCGCCGCCACTATGTTATATTTATCTCGCTCATCATGATTGCAATATTGAAGGTCACCTAGATGCGTCTCCTGTCAAAGTGTGCAGGTTTGTGAATGACCACGTGGTATTCATTGATTGCACTGATCACGCTTTCGAGCCTGTTGCTTCGGGAGTCTTGGAGATGTTTAAGAAAGCCTCTACAACTAACGCATGAGGTCCCCATTGATGATTCCTCGCGCTTTGTAGATCTCAGGCTGGTGCTTCGATCTGAGAAGTAAGAAGTCACTCTTGCCCTTTAACTCTGCAGACTCAAAGCTCGTTAAATGAGGTATTAAAAGTGTTCCCTCGTTAACAGCCTCAATAAATCTTGTTCACAAAAGATGCAACATAGTCTTGCTGCACAGGTTGATCACCACCTTTCTAGGGTTGACTACCCTTTGGCCTCAATTTCAGCCATAGTGGAACAGCTTCTGAGGGGCACAAACCGTGATGAGCCCGCTCAGTCAAGGAACCAACCGGTTGAAAGACATAGGTTCGCAGTGCCACCGGTGGGTATGTGCATGATGTCTCCGATAGGCTAAAAAAGATTCGGCAACCTCCAGGAATCACAGGCCTTTTCTCAACCCCAGAAAAGCTGGCAAAGCTCTGTAAGTGTGTAAACGCGCCCAAATCACGTCATAGTTCTTGCTCTGTCGGGCACAGAAAACGTTTTGCGATATGTGCAACGAATTTGGTTTACCATATTCCCCTATTTTGAGGCAGTAAATATGTTGGACGGACAGGCAGGTGCCTAAATGATCGTTTAAGAGAGCACTATAACGTCCATAACACTGTTCAAGGCCACTTGGGCATCCATTGCCCCGGGACTGTGACTGCGAGCCCCTCTTAGAATATACGGAAGTTCTAATGAGACACAGCTAACAGGTCATCCGGGAAACTATAGAAGCAAATTTCACCAGAAAACTGGGTAGTGTGTGCGTTAGTGCCCCCTCTATCACACTGACCCTAGTGAAGTCTTGTATCTCAAAAGATAGAAATTGTAATGTTTTTTTTTCAGGTGACCACGTCCTTAGTACAATGACTTGCTGTTAGACGCCCCTTGTGACTCATTTTCTGCGCATGCCCGCTCTTGTATACATACACACAATGTGGCAACGCAATAAAATATTATTGGAAGTCAGCGCAGTCTATGTCGTCTCTCGTAGTCCTTGTAATTCACGCTGTACGTAATTTTTTCGCATTAATTGCCAACTATCCCAAGAAAGCACCTTTTTCAGTATATTTATAATGTTTGACACGACCATTTGCTGGCAAATGTTAACAGTGTGATATTTAACTTGAACTTTTACATGACTGCCTGTGCCTGTGTTCTTTTAGTAACCAGAGTATGGCTAATTTATTAAACCATATTTGCTAATTTGTATACTCACATGCTACAGCAAGCCCTAATCTTGTATTACTGCATCTAAGTGCAAATAATTTAGAAATTTACTATGTATTTTAAAACACTGTCCACCTTTCGTGTTCAGCAAAATTGTTTAATCAACAGTGGTTTGCTTTTATCAGGCCTTTTACTGCACCTTGCACCCACACAATAGTAAATGTGGAATACTCACTCTTGATTTATGGTAAGAAAAGAACCTATTTTCAAACTGCATATTGTATATGTACCAGTGCCTTCGGGTTACAAGACAGAAATTTATAGAAACTGGAATTGTAGTTAGAAAATCTCCTACACAGCACTTTTAGCACAGAGAACTCTCGTTTCACAAAAGAGGACAAACTATGTAGGCACTAAAAAATTCTACATATTTTTCGTGCTCAAGTAATCTTGTTGGAAAGAAAAAATTAGCAATAATACCGCTGGCTTAAACCTCACTTAAAGCACGTCTATGCTTGGAAAGCATTGTTTCAGTCTGAAAAATGTTGGCCAGTTATGCTTACATCGACTTTCCAAACTTTTCATAATGCTTTGCGATTACATTAGTGTACAAAGTAACAGGTGTCTTGTGCATTTGCTCTGCATTTCAATTACTCCCCTAATTCACCTTTGCAATGTCCCTTTTTTTTTTCTAGGCATCAAAACTTGAATTTTCGTTCATTGAGCCTTATACTGAAAATTTATTCCTTTATGTGGCCCAAAACACTGCGAGGTCAACTCAGGCTCTTTGAGTGCTGCTATACAGTTTCTTCTCTAATAACAGATTTGATCAATACTTACATTTTAGATACCTTTATGGGAAATGTACATGTTCTTGTACTTACCGATGTGTTTGGTGATTGTGCATGTTTATATTTCATGTGATTTATGTATATATTGTACTCTGTATTGCAGCATGCAATAAATATATTTACATTTTTCTTGAAAATGCCATATATCGTACCTGTCTGTGTTGCATTTCATGTGGATCTGGAAATTGTGATAACCGTTGGTGTTGATATACATGCTCAAAAGTGACATTTGCTAGGTTGTATATGTGCAGCGAAGACAGGTTTTGCAATATACACCGTGAATTACTAATATGTAATGTGATCCACACGTATACGTGCGTGTGTGCCCATCGAAGCTTCAAGGCCGGCTGTTCGACGGTGTGTTTGGTAGCCGAACTTGAACCTTCTGGCACGCGAGAGTTACGCGTGGATCGCTGTACATAGTAGTAATTGAAGGTGTGTACTGCCGAACCTGCCTTCCATACACACTAGCAATGAAAGGGCGTTCACCCTTCCAACACCCACATAGATGGGTGTTAATATGGACTTGCACCCCTACACCCTAAATTTATTTTGCTGGACACCCTTCCTCTAGGGTGATATAACTGCACCCCAACTGTAGGGTGTAGACAACAGCACCCTTAGGGTGTTCGTCTGGCGACAAACTGATTTACACCCTTAAGGGTGTTAAAATGTTTAGTGTGTAGCTAACAAATGCGCCGTTTACAAAAGCCGATTTGATAGTTATTGCAAATTGGGAAAATATTACGCGATATTTACTGTTTATGAGAAGTCCTTTCTCAAGCTGGGGGGGGGGGTTACGCGAAGGAATCCAATCAGCATAACCAAACAACCTCTACTACAATAAACGTTTATTCTCTCTCTCTCTCTATCTCTCTCGCTCTCTCGCAGGAGGCTTGATCCTTCTTCCGGAACAAGTAGTTTGAGGTGAACCTGACCGAGGTTTATTCTGCTGAGCTGAAACTGTTGGATACCCTTGACTGTACGCTGATGCACTCGTACTTGACTCGTCTATGTCGTAATCCTCTGGTGAAGCTTCGGCAACAGTCTGTTCTGCAGTTCTTGGTCATAGATGTATGCGGTTTCTGAAGAACATGTCTCCGGTACCTGTCTTTGTGGCGTATTTATAGGAGTTTATGGACCGATGTTGACCACTGTGGCTTTATGCAAGCTTTGGTTTTGGCGAAGCCAAACAGGCTGACTTGGGATTCATGGCGGGAAATATCTTGTGTGGCATCCACCATGTCCTTGCTGTTCCTTTTGCCTTTGCTGGTGTAGCGTATGGTGAGGTACTATTGGAAAGCTTAGTTTCAAAACGCTCGGTAGGGTAGGTAGGAATGTGCGCAGCTTTCTACCCATAAGAAACTCAGCTGTGTTTTGTCTTCCTACAGTTGGCGTCAAGCAATAGTTAAGTAGCACCACTGCAAGGTCTCTGCCTTTCTCTGCTGCCGTTGTCAACATTTACTTGACTGTTTTGATAGCCCTTTCCGCTTGACTTTGCTGTGGGGATACAGCGGAGATGAGTGCCCATGCTTTACGTCCCGTCACGGAAGAATTTCTGAGCGGTTCACTGTCAAAGGGTGGTTTTGGTCAGATAACATGGTTAGAATGTGAAACCTCGCAAATGTATCCTTGAGGACCTGTACTAGAAGAGGCTGTAGAACTCGTCACCTGCCATACCTCTACATACTTGGAAAAGTAGTCAACTATTAAAATGTACGTCTTGCCCTTCAGATAAAAAAAGTCCATTCCAAGTTGCATCCATGGGCGATCATGCAGATCTGTCCAAAAGCGGCTGCGGCGGATTATCATTTCGGTGTGACTGACAGATTTCATAGCTCTTTATTGGGCTTCAATGTCCTTGTTTAGAGATGGCTAGTACACTGTAAAATAATTTACACCCTAAAAGTGATAAGGGGTGTAAATGTGTCTATAACTCACACCCTTAGGGTGTCCGTCATATAGATAACACCCTAAGGGTGTGAGTTATAGACACATTTACACCCTTTTTCACTTTTTAGGGTGTAAATTATTTTACAGTGTACACGGCCAGGTTCGCGAAGTTCTTGCGAGCGATTATTCCGCGATGAACTTGCACTGCCTGAAGTACACTTGCCTGACAGGCTCCTGGTATGACTGTCTGGTCATAGCAAACAAGGCCTTTTGTAGAGCTCGCTTCTGATGTGATAGAACGGCTTGGCATTCCTATCGACGTCTGATAGTCTCTGAGGCCATCCTTCCTGTTTGTACTCTGCCACTTTTTATAGTGTCGGATCTTGCGCAGTCGAGTCAGCAGTTTGGCAAAATCTGTTTGCAGTTGCTTCGATCAGAGCTGATACGAGAAATCCTTGATCAAGATCCACTGCTTGTCTCTGGCTGGATGCATCTGGTGCTCGCAATAGTGGATTTTCTGATTTCATTTGCTTGCGTGGTACCTAGGTGATAGTGATGACGCACATTAATAGCCGAAGAAGCAGCCGTTGAAGTCTTGGCGACATCGTATTCCAATCCTTATTATTGCGATAGCAATTATATGGACACTCCAGAGACATTTCTGCCGTCGGTGTCGCCATCACCGTAGCCGTCGCCATGAGGTTCCCTATAAAGTCCAAGGGCGATAAAATCGTCGCCGCGTGCTGTATGCTGTAAGTGCGAGTGAAACCGTGCGAGTGTGACCCGGCGAACGCGGCTCACACTCATTGTATTTATAGAATACTGTCAAACCCCCATGGGGATTTTCACAGGGGTGAGCAACAAGTCACATCAAGGGACACTATTAAACATTCTATAGAAAAAGAGCACATAATGATTGGAGACTATACAAGAATAGCAGTAGTACAATCATACACAATAATACACACAACGAAGTCAATGTATCAACCGGCACGGAAACTAAAGAAAAAAAATGTAGAGTATAAAGCATCATTCAAATACAAGATGCACAGAACGAAAGGTGTAGGCAAGCGCTTTCCTATCACAAACTGAATCGGGATGGATTGCATGGCGAAAGCAATTTAATTACTTATATTGACAAGTTTTAGGCTAATACAGCAGCATAAATTTTGCTGGTGTTGGCTGCTGTTTTGCGACTACGTCCGGTGTATTCCATTCACGAATTGAGTGTGGGAAGAAAGAATAGCGAAAAGTGTTATTAATAAACGAACATTCTACAATTTCCCATGCATGCCCTCTTATGGTCGGTCTAGTATCACGAAATTTCAAGTAAGAGTCAGGGTTTACATGGAATGATCTATGCAATAGTTTGTATATAAATTTGAGCTGAAAAAGCTTTGCGCAACTTTCAAGGGTAGCTAGACCAGCACGCTGTAACAGAGCAGTAGGCGAGTCAAGGCGTCCGTATCCGTTAAAGATAAAACGCACCGCTTTCCGCTGCACCCTTTCCAAAGTTCCGATATCGTTCGCAGTGTGAGGGAACCACGCAGTATTGGCGTATTCTAAGACTGGGCGGACAAAAATGACGTATGCGAGAAGCTTTGTTTCATGTGTAGAATATGATAAGGCCCATTTAATGAAGAACAGTTTGTTTAATGCTTTATTTGACACTTGACACGTGTGCTCTGTCCAGCTATTAGACGATATTATGAGACCTATAGGTATTTATAGTGGTTTACACTTCGAAGTCTTCTTACCAGGGCTGCGCTGTTTGCATTAGGCAAGGACCTAAAAGAAACTCATCTGATAGCGGTCTCTCATGGATCTTTGCAATGGAAGGGACAAGTTGCTGTCGTTCTTGCGCGTAGGCGGGACACACACAAAATATATGTTCAAGTGTTTCTGGCACCTCACAGCATCTACAGTTTGGGCTAGTATCACTGGCACCTATCATATGTCTATAACGGTTGGTGAATACGACACCAAGGCGAATCCGGTGCACCATGCTCGTGTGGCTTCTTTTGAGCTTGTATATCTTCTTATACCATCATCATTCATCAGCCCTATCCCTCCCCGTCCCTTTCTTCAGTGTAACGTACCAGCCCAGATCAAGTTATAGCTCAGGCCGACCTGTCTGCTTTTCTGTAAATAAATTTGTCTCTCTCTACACTTCGAAGTGGCACATCGTTAAAATGGTATGGAAAATCAAGCTTAGACGCTTCCTTTGTCATGGACAAGAATACGGTTTTATCAATGTTCATTCTCATTTGCCAATCTGCCCACCACTGAGCTATCTTATTTGAGGCATTATTTAATTTCACCTGGTCATCGCGGTGTCATACTTCATTATAGAGCATGCAGTGATAAGCAGAGAGCCTGAGTTTCACGTCAGCCTAGTTAGTTATGTCATTTGTAAATATTAAAAATAAAATTGGAGCTAATGCGGATCCCTGGGGAACGCATGATAACACTGGAGCAAGGTTGGAAGAGTGAGAGCCGTACTGTACAAATTGGTAGCGGTCAGTTAAGTAATTATTAATCCATTGGTAAATTGGGCAATCACCTAATATGTAATTCAGTTTAAGGAGTAGTTTAGTGTGCGATACGCGGTCAAAAGCATTCGAGAAATCGAGAAAAATGACGTCAGTTTGAATGCGCTCGTTAATGCCGAGGGCCAGGTCATGCAGTGTTTAGACAAGCTGTGTAACAGTGGATAATCGAGACCTAAAGCCATGCTGATTCATGTGGAGGATATTGTTCGACTCAATAAAACTTATTACAAATTTTAATACAATGTGTTCTAGAGTTTTGCTGCAAGTGCCAGTGATTGAAATAGGCCGGTAATTAGAAGGAGACGCTGCATTACCTTATTTGAGTACGGGAGTAGTTTTAGCAATTTTCCGTTCAGCAGGAAGGCATCATCATCATCATCAGCCTAGTTACGCCCACTGCAGGGCAAAGGCCTCTCCCATACTTCTCCAACTACCCCGGTCATGTACTAATTGTGGCCATGTTGTCCCTGCAAACGTCTTAATGTCATCCGCCCACCTAACTTTCTGCCGCCCCCTACTACGCTTTCCTTCCCTTGGAATCCAGTCCGTAACCCTTAATGACCATCGGTTATCTTCCCTCCTCATTACATGTCCGGCCCATGCCCATTTCTTTTTCTTGATTTCAACTAAGATGTCATTTACCCGCGTTTGTTCCCTCACCCAATCTGCTCTTTTCTTATCCCTTAACGTTACACCTATCATTCTTCTTTCCATGGCTCGTTGCGTCGTCCTCAATTTCAGCAGAACCCTTTTCGTAAGCCTCCAGGTTTCTGCCCCGTAGGTGAGTACTGGTAAGACACAGCTGTTGTACACTTTCCTCTTGAGGGATAGTGGCAACCTGCTGTTCATGATTTGAGAATGCCTGCCAAACGCACCCCAGCCCATTCTTATTCTTCATGTTATTTCAGTCTCATGATCCGGATCCGTGGTCACTACCTGCCCTAAGTAGGTGTATTCCCTTACCACTTCCAGTGCCTCGCTACCTATCGTAAACTGCTGTTCTCTTCCGAGACTTAAACATTACTTTAGTTTTATGTAGGTTAATTTTCAGACCCACCCTTCTGCTTTGCCTCTCCAGGTCAGTGAGCATGCATCCTCCACAAAGAAAGCAACAAAATCCCAATAAAGAAAGGCGTCAGGCAGGGAGATACGATATCTCCAATGCTATTCACAGCGTGTTTACAGGAGGTATTCAGAGACCTGGAGTGGGAAGAATTGGGGATAAAAGTTGATGGAGAATACCTTAGCAACTTGCGATTCGCTACTCAGGAGACCAATGCAGGAAGGCAACCGTCTTTCAAAGATTTTGAATATATGAGATAAAGATATTTGCTGAGTGGCTCCGCGTACCGTTTCAAAAAGCTGTAGGGAATTGCGTCTGGTACTTTTCTTTTCATTGATGCCTAATAGGAGTGAAAGGATGCCTGCCTCCGATAAATTAGGCGTGCTTAGCAATCGATCATCCTGATTGTAAAAGGAAGGATTTATTTTCGCAGTACCATTATCAGTTGTAAAAGCGAACAAAAATATTCGTCAAAATCATGAGCTCTATAGCCTGATCTAGCGCATCTGGTGAAGCTGGATTAGTCAGCTTTGCATTCATATACTGCCAGAATTTCTGAAGCGCGTTCTTAATAAACTCGTGCAATGTAGAGCCACAGAATTTCTGTTTAGCGTTATGCACATGTTCCTTAAGTAATCTAGTAAGGGAATTTACTTGAGAACGGTAGCCTGAAACATTCCCTTGCTTGCTAATTTTTCGTAGCCTCTTGATTTTACGTTTAGTATGAATTATTTCACGTGTGATCCTCGGATTGCGTTTGTGAGTTGATTTATACACAGTTGGGACGAAATTACGCATGCAATGCATGACATGAAACTTGAATTTTAGCCAAACCGCATCAATACTATAACGATCATCGGTACAAAAATCATGATATTCAGCTAGGGTACTCGTGTGCAAGGTACGTCATTATAGCATCATCATCGGCTTTGTTAAAGGCGGGTGTTTGCTTTAATTGGCCTCGTAATGTAGGTGGGCTAGTGAATGGCAATGCGCATAAGACCATTTTGTGGTCGGATAATCCATCAAGTATGTCTGTATACTCGCGACTCATTTATAGGAAGACTGTTACTGACAAAGACAAGGTCTAAGATTCAGGATGACGTTCCCCGTACACGAGTTGGGGCGCAAACAAGCTGATCAAGATTAAAGCCAAGTATAATGTCCAGTAGGATGCTTTAAATTATGGGGTTTTACGTGCCGAAACCACTTTCTGATTATGAGGCACGCCGTAGTGGGGGACTCCGGAAACTTCGACCACCTGGGGTTCTTTAACGCGCACCTAAATCTAAGTACACGGGTGTTTTCGCATTTCGCCCCCATCGAAATGCGGCCGCCGTGGCCGGGATTCGATCCCGCGACCTCGTGCTTAGCAGCCCAACACCATAGCCACTAAGCACCCACGGCGCGTAGTAGGATGCTTTGAGCTTTTGTTTCAGGGGCAAGAGAACACCACTCAATCTCAGGAAGGTTAAAATCACCAGCAAGTACAATCGAGCCCCCGTGCACGTACGCGCGATTGCATATAGTCAAGTAAAGATTCAAGGCACACACTTTCAGCATTTGGGGGCATGTAGAACACGCCCACTTTAGCGATCGTATCTTGAAGATGCACGTTGCACCACAGAGCTTCAGTATCTTTTACGTCGGGCATAGTAGAAAAGTGGATCCCTTCCTCAAAAAGAAGCGCGACACCACGCGATTCCCTGTCCTTGCGCACTATCGCATATCCTGGGGGTACAGCTTCCTCATCAGAAATACTGGAATGCAACCACGTTTCTGTGATACTGACGATATCAGATGCATGTGCCAGGAGTATTGCATCTAGCTGATCTACTTTATTAACAAGACTGCGAGCATTTATGTTGATTATTGTTGCTGACTTCGGCTTCTCGAGATACATTGTTCGCGCTTGGTACATCCTTTTTCACTGCCATTTGCTTGGCGTTTTTTGTTACTGCTATCAATTTAATGCTGCTTTCGTCCCAAGAAAAGAGCCTTCCCTCTACTTTAACCTTATCATATACAAGGCGTACTTTTTCCTGTCGATGAAGATTCTCTTTCGTGTGAGCCCACAGCTTCCTTCAAATTTCTCGGATAGACTGGGAAAAATCCTCACCGACGGAAATTGTGGAGCCTTTCAAATATCAGCAGTTTTTCATAATGTCGGTTTTGTCTTGGTATTCAACAAGCTTCATTATGATATATTTTTGCTCATCACCCTACTTTGCCCTACCAAGACGGTGAATACGTTCGACTCCCGATATCGTTACGCCAAGTACATCCCCGAAAATTTCCTTAACTACAGATGTTTCGAGTACTTGAGTCGACTCGTTTTCTTGTTCATCGACACCATACACGATCAGATTAGAACGGCGGCTTCTATTCTCGAGGGCATCTAGGTTTTTGGCCATCATTTCTATACTACATTCACGTTCAGCTACTCTGTTGACACAGTCAGTTACTTTAGTCTCAAGGCTAGAAATTTTCTCTAGCTTTTTATCAAGCGCATTGAGTTTTTCATTCGTCTCTGCTCGGCCATTTTTTTTATTTTTCCAGCGATAAGTTTCAGTTGAGCGGCCAGCTCTTCAAGTGTGGGTCCCGGGTTGGACTCAACATCGCCACCCACAAGCAGCAAGAACCGCATAGAAGCACAGGAATTACCAGCCAAGTTGCATAGTGGCCGTGGGCACGACAGCAAAATAAAGAATACGTCATTACTGCGGAAGCATTTTCCAAAATTTCTTCTCACCTGGATACAAAATAGGAGCGGATTGTTAGGCGGCATTCTGACGCTGCTGCCGTGCCCACTGCCGAGCGACCCGTTGCAGGCCAGCTTTATATCGGGCACAAGTGTTGACGCTGTTGGCGCAGTGAGGACTTCCGGGGGGGGGCGAGGGGGGGAAGGCTGAGGCAGTTCCAGCGCCGCCAGCGATGATGTCCAAGGCCAATGAGTTGATGGTCGATTCACGGGTTGCACCGTCGACATCCACAAGCCATATCTGCTGCGCATCTGAGGTCGATGGGGCTCCCGTTGGTTCAAGCAGCAGAATCAGGAGCATCTGGATACAAAATAGGAGCGGATTGTTAGGCGGCATTCTGACGCTGATGCCGTTCCCACTGTCGAGCGACCCGTTACAGGCCAGCTTTATATCGGGCACAAGTGTTGACGCTGTTGGCGCAGTGAGGACTTCCGGAGGGGGGGTGGGGAGGGCTGAGGCAGTTCCAGCGCCGCCAGCGATGATTTCCAAGGCCAATAAGTTGATGGTCGATTCACGAGTTGCGCCGTCGATATCCAGAAGATATCTGCTGCGCATCTGTGGTCGATGGGGCTCCCATTGGTGCTGTTACGTTTCGCCTACGACGCGCGGTATAGCCGGCGCGGATGCAACGGACGCCGGGGCTTCCTTCAAAGCGGCGGACATTTTGGCCCGTTCGGAGCTGCCGCAAAGCCTCCCCGCCAAGCGCGTCCAGGCGTGTTTCAGTGCCACGTGTCTTCGTGTGTGCGTGTGTGTGTGTGTGCCCACGCTTGTCAAAGCGCGGCAGCCGGGGAGAGGAGCTCCCTAAGTGTGAAGCGAGGAGGACTGATCGGCGCCTGCTCTGCGGTTGAGTCACTACACTCGTCTCAACATGTCTCTCAGCTCGTCCGTGCTCCGCCGTCACGTGGTCTCATCCCGTGACCTTCCTTCTTGCCCGCGACGCCGAGAGTATAAGAGCAGCTGCCCCCGGACGCCAGGAGAGAGGCTCCGATTTCTTCTGTTGAGTAACGTGCCCTCCCGTCTCTCCACTTCGGTCGACCTGACCGCCCGCTCTTTTGCGATGTTAGAATAAACAAGTTGTTCTGTTACCAGTCGACTCATGCTTTGCCGGGACCTTCGGATGCTTCCAGTGCCCCAGGCCGCCAGGCCAACGCTACCCTTGGGGCTTGCGACCCCTTTGCAATAACGGGCGTCAGCACTGAGGTTCCAACAACTCGTGCCAGCGGTGCGATTTACAACTGGTTGCCAGCGGTGAGATCGCGACAACGGAGGCCAGCAGCGAAGAGATGCGGTTGACTGTATGCTGAGCAGCACAACGACCATCCGGGAGCAGTGCAACGAGCCCTGTGTGATGACTAGTTGCCTGCAGCGGAACGACTGCGCTGAATTCTTGGCTGCGAGGTTTGGTGAGTGCGGGACTTTCTTCTACTGAGTTTTGCCAGGCTTTTGTTAGTGTCAGAAACAGAGCTGGTAATTGTGGTTGTCATTGCTGCCGGGTTAGTTTGCGGCAAGACAATAGTAGGCAGTAGAGAAAGCAGCATTCAGAGCAGCCATGGATTTGAAGTCGTTGCGCAAACCGAAATTGCTGGAGCTTGCAAGAGAGTTGGGTCTGGATGTCTCAGACAAACTCAGAAAACCAGAACTGCTAAGGGCTATTCTTGAGTTAGAAGCTGAGGATGACGAGCTGTCGGAATGCCTTGAGACCATTGAGGAGAGGGAGACGGCAAAAAGACAGGAGCGCGAACTTAAAGAGCAAAAAGAGAGACAGGAGCGCGAACGAAAAGAGCAGAAAGAAAAAGAAGAGCGCGACCACGCTTTGGAAATGAAGCGTCTCGAGATAGAGATGGAACGCGCTCGTAATGGAAGTCAGGCACACGGTGCAGGAGAACGAGTATTGTTCAAAATGACTGACCTGATGCGGCCGTTTAAGCTTGGAGAGGACATTGGTTTGTTCCTGGTTAACTTTGAGCGAACGTGCGAGAAGCAGGGGTTCTCTCGGGAAACGTGGCCACAGCGCTTGCTCACTTTGTTACCCGGCGAGGCGGCCGACGTAGTCGCTCGCTTGAAGAGAGAGGAGGCAGAGGATTTCGACCAAGTGAAATCGAGTCTGCTAAAAAAGTACAGGCTGTCAGCGGAGGCGTTCCGTCGGAAGTTTCGGGAAAATGAGAAAGGCAAAAGTGAGTCATATACAGAGTTTGCCTACAGGCTAATGTCAAACATGCAGGAGTGGCTCAAAGAAGAGAAAGCGTTTGGTGACCACGAGAAAGTTCTGCAGTGTTTCGGGCTGGAACAGTTTTATAGTCGGTTACCTGAGAACGTGCGGTACTGGGTCTTGGATAGGCCAGACGTTAGTACGGTGGCTCGAGGCGCTGAGCTAGCCGAGGAGTTTGTGACGCGTCGGGCTCGCGGAGCTAAGGACGGTCAAAAGGGTGAATTTGGCTCCAAGTTTGAGAGGCCAAAGTTCACGCCCATGAGAGCAAAGGGGGACACACGTAGTGCGGATGCGAGTGAAAGCAGTCCGACCGAACGTAAGGAGACGGCGGCAGCCGAAGCCGAACGCAGAAAACGGTTCGAGATGAGGCAAGCGCGCGTGTGTTATACGTGTCAGAAGCCGGGTCACTTTTCGGCGCAGTGTCCAGAAACAAAAACAAAAGTCGTGTTTTTGTCCTTATGCAGCACTGACGAGAACATGAAGCTTCTCGAGCCTTACATGCGAGACCTCCTCGTGAACGGGAAAGAGTGCCGAGTGCTTCGCGATTCCGCAGCTACGATGGATGTAGTTCACCCCTCTTACGTAGAACCCGATATGTTCACGGGCGAGTGCGCATGGATCAAGCAAGCCGTGGAAGCTCATAGTGTGTGTCTGCCCGTAGCAAAAGTGCTTATTGAAGGACCTTTCGGAGCACTTGAGACGGAGGCCGCAGTGTCATCTATGCTGCCCCCCCAGTACCCGTATCTATTTTCGAACAGGTCCGATCACCTCCTGCGCGAGAAGGGGCTTTTGTTTGGTGAGGCTAGCGTTCAGGCCTTAACCAGATCGAAGGTTCGGGAGCTCGCTGCAAAGGCAGTAGTTGCGGGGCCGACGTTGTCGAACAATGAGAAAGAGTCAGAAGCGCAGCAAGCTGGTATTCAGAGCACGCCCGAACTGAATAAAATTGAGCCTGTAGCGTTAAAGGCACCAGATACTGGAGAGGAAATTCCCGATGCGGGAAAGTTAGAAGAGCTATCTGCAGATTTGCTCATCGCGCCTACGTCAGACGGACTTAATAGGTTGCTAAAAGTCAGCCGGTCGGCTTTGGTAGCCGAGCAAAAGAAGGATGGCAGCCTAGAAAACATACGCTGCATTGTCAAGGAAGGTATCGCCAAGAAAAATGCTCGCTTTGAGGAAAGAGGTGGGGTCCTGTACCGGAAGTATCTAGACCGCAGGGGAGTGGAGTTCGATCAGCTGATCGTGCCTCAATGCTATCGTCAGGATCTGTTGCGCTTGTCGCATGGGGGTTCGTGGTCCGGACACCTAGGAGTTAAGAAAACTAAGGACCGTCTCTTGCAAGAGTACTATTGGCCAGGGTGTTTTCGGGACGCAGACCACTTTGTGAAGACATGTGACACCTGTCAGCGGGTGGGCAAACCAGGGGACAAATCGAGGGCGCCGTTGAAGTTGGTACCTATCATTACGCAGCCTTTTAGACGGCTCGTTATTGATACAGTGGGACCTCTGCCGGTAACAGCCACGGGGTACAGACACATTTTGACTGTGATCTGCCCAGCGACAAAGTTCTCTGAAGCAGTGCCGCTTAAAGAACTAAGCTCAGTTGAGATAGTCAATGCACTACTGTCCATATTTGCGCGAGTTGGTTTTCCTGCGGAAATCCAGTCAGATCAGGGCACGGTGTTTACGAGCGCTTTGACGACAGCCTTTCTCGAAAGGTGCGGGGTAAAGCGGTTACACAGCTCAGTGCACCACCCCCAGTCGAATTCCGTTGAGAAGCTCCACTCCGTCATGAAGCGCGTGTTGAGAGCATTGTGTTTCGAACATCAAACTGACTGGGAGCTGTGTCTGCCTGGGGTGAAGTTTGCATTAAGGACCGCGCCGCATGCGGCTACGGGGTTTTCGCCAGCTGAGCTAGTGTACGGTCGCTCGCTGCGTTCTCCGCTTCGCATGCTTCGAGACGGATCACTGCCCTCTCCAATGGCTGCAGACCATCTCTTCCACAAATGGCCGCCTCCTGCGCTGGAGCCTCGCTTTGCAACAATATTCCTTTGAGGTGCGTTACAAAAAGGGGAGTCTCAACGGTAACGCCGATGGCTTAAGTCGAAGCCCCTAACGTGGGAATCAGCCTCAAAATTGTTTGTTACTGATGTTTTTCTTCCTGAGGCAGGATTTTTTTTAACATATTGCTTTTGTGTAGTGTTTCAAAGTGATGATGTGCTTTCTAGTGCAATTTTCCGATTTGTGGACGCGTTCTGAGTGCTGCTAAACTACTGTAAGGAACTAGGCAGTAGTATAAAAGGGGAAAGAGCCTGGCAGGGCTTAGTGAGGGTTGTGCCGTGCTTGCTGACTGAGCGGTTGAGTTTCGGCGTAGTTCTAACGCTTGCCGGGAACGAGAACAAAAATGTCAACTCTCCCGAAGTCACTTTGCAGTGTCCTGTGTGAACCTGAACGAGAGAACGAGGCCTTCTCTGTGCGCTGCGCTCAAGAAACGCCGAAGGACGACCGACTTCGGTTATGAGCATCATCAAGCAACATCCCTCCGGACAGCGGATGCAGTCCCCTGACCATCGGGATCTCCTTCCCCCGGCGGGGCGGTCTGTTACGTTTCGCCTACGACGCGCGGTATAGCCGGCGCGGATGCAACGGACGCCGGGGCTTCCTTCAAAGCGGCGGACATTTTGGCCCGTTCGGAGCTGCCGCAAAGCCTCCCCGCCAAGTGCGTCCAGGCGTGTTTCAGTGCCACGTGTCTTCGTGTGTGCGTGTGTGTGTGTGTGTGCCCACGCTTGTCAAAGCGCGGCAGCCGGGGAGAGGAGCTCCCTAAGTGTGAAGCGAGGAGGACTGATCGGCGCCTGCTCTGCGGTTGAGTCACTACACTCGTCTCAACATGTCTCTCAGCTCGTCCGTGCTCCGCCGTCACGTGGTCTCATCCCGTGACCTTCCTTCTTACCCGCGACGCCGAGAGTATAAGAGCAGCTGCCCCCGGACGCCAGGAGGGAGGCTCCGATTTCTTCTGTTGAGTAACGTGCCCTCCCGTCTCTCCACTTCGGTCGACCTGACCGCCCGCTCTTTTGCGATGTTAGAATAAACAAGTTGTTCTGTTACCAGTCGACTCATGCTTTGCCGGGACCTTCGGATGCTTCCAGTGCCCCAGGCCGCCAGGCCAACGCTACCCTTGGGGCTTGCGACCCCTTTGCAATAACGGGCGTCAGCACTGAGGTTCCAACAACTCGTGCCAGCGGTGCGATTTACAACAGTGCCGTTGGTTCAAGTAGCAGAATCAGGAGCGTCTGGATACAAAATAGGAACGGATTGTTAGGCGGCATTCTGACTCTGCTGCCGTGCCCACATCTTCCCCAAGGCGTCTTGATGAGAAACAAACGAGAACTTGTTTCATCCAGGGCCAGCTGGTAAAATGCGCTCTTCGCGTTGAGAACAGAGAAACATTTTTTACCACTCAGGGTTGGGAAAAGCTCTTGTGCTGGCACCTGGCAATGCCGCCTTTTGATAGCCTTATTCATGTTTCGGGGTCAAAGCATGGTCGGACGCTGCCATCTTTATTGTTGATGACGACTATCGAATGAACCCAGTTGGAAGGCTCTGTGACTTCAGTGACAATTCCATTCTGCTCCATTTTTTGGAGTTCTGCCTTGACTTTGTGTTCTCATACGCTGGGTACATGGCATGGAGCTGGAGTTGGAGTTAATCCTTCTTTTAGCTGTATGGAATAGTATCCAGGCAGTTTCCCGATGCCTTCAAATACATAAGAAAAGTTGTCGAGCCCGCTTTGAAGTCGTTGCGTTGCTGTTCACGCAGCTATAGTCGTTCGCTGCGGTTATCTTCTCGTGATGTGATTCAAGGCTTTGGATGCGTTGGCACCCATAATCGGTTTTAGCGGTTGGCTGAAGACGAGGAACTTTAAGGTGCACTTGTTTTCTTCACTTGAGCAGCGCAGCTCGCATTCAGCGTGGATGGAAAGTGTCTGTCCCGTGCACGTAATCACACGCACCGTCGTTGGCTTGAATGGAGGTTGCGATGGCCTTGCATTGAGTTATTTCTTGGAAATATATTTACGTCTGACCTAGTGTCTAACATGAAGCTGCCGTTGGGTCCATTCACGCTGACCATTTCTATTTGCTCCGAGTTGCTGTTTACGTTGCGGAAGTTTAGACTCTCCATGAAATTTCTTTTTTTTTGTTTTTTTTTTTGCAGATCCTGTTGCTGTGGATCCTCGAGGAAACCTACGCGCTGGCGGAAGGTGAGGCTGCCTCATTGGCATTGCATGCATATGTTGGCGAAATACCCGAATTTGCCACAGTTCTAGAAGTTGGAGTCATAGGCTGAACTTTCGCGCGGTCTACACGTCGTCCCACAGCGTGAACATATCTGTTGTGGTTTCACCTGTGATTTCAGTCGCTGGTTCCCCGATGTAGCTGGTTGGTGCGAGTACCATTTGAGTTGCTTCTGCTTTTGCATAGCTTCTACTTCTAACTTTGGCTCTTCAAGCTCTTTTAAGTGCTTTTTGGAAATTTCCGCTGCCTTCCACATGTTTATTATTCTGTCGAGCATAAGGCCCGTTGGCGAGAAAGGCGCTCTTGAAGTGCCGCGTCTATTATTCCTACAACGATGCGCTCACCAATGAGTCGTATTTTTCTGCTTGCCTTCGGAGGTCTGGTTACAAACTCGTCTAATGTTTGGTTTTCTTTTTCCTTCATTGTGTTGAAGACAGCAGACGCATGTATTACGTTTTTTATGGCTTGTAGAGGGCGTCGAACTGTTCTAGGAAGTAGGTAACTTGATCCGTTGGCTGGCACGCCGTCGGCCATTGAAGGTGAAGGGGAAGATGTATGGGCGAAGCGACGGCCGTGGGCCCCGAGAACATGGCGGTGCGTGGCCTTTCGCGGGGCTGAAGGGTTGGTGGCATATATACTCACAGGCTTGCTCGTAGATGGTGCACGCTTTTTTCTAGTCCTCCCAGGCTTGTCGCCTGGCTGAAAGTCTGCCGGCGGTTGCAGGAATGCGTAGGCCGTAGTTGCGGGGTAGTTCCGATTACTCTGGCACCACACTCTAAGAAAAATGCCGAGGAAAAGAGGAATAACTGTACAGTTAGTCCTAAAAAAGGCGGTTTTGTCTCTCAAGGAATTAACTGCAGGAGTGTGCGTGCCGTGTGCAAATTTCGGAGAGTAAGTGTTTTGCCCCTGCTTGTATAGAGAGCAACGGGAGGAAGAACGGCGACAGTTGCCCTGGTTTCCTCCGTGTCGTCGAGTTATGCAGCGAAAACGGTATATCGATCGTCTGTAAATCGTGAATAACTTGGTTTGTACACTGTCTATTGAAGCACGTGTAAAGCAGCGCTTTCGCTCTTTGTGGGAAAATGGCGTGAAAATTAAAAGGTGGGATGTAAAACGCCATGCCGCTGATGTGCATACCATAAGTGAAGGATACATATTGAAAGCGCAACTCATTTACGGACTGCCAAAGAGAGAGAGAGAGAGAACATCTTTAATGAGCCTAAAGATGGCTTGATTTGCAAGAGTTGTCCCGGCCCTCTTCACAGGAATCCATGCACCGTCTTAACTGCGACAGCCCTCTTAACCAACATCGTTTGCATGTCTGAGAAGCAATAGCTGGAAGGCAGCGTCTCCCACGGCCCTTGGGGACCACCAGATGTTCTCGGTGAATGGCGCTTATACCTTCCTTCACTCTAAGCCGAAAACGGGGAAAAGGGGACTAACGGCAGCCGTTGGACCTTTGGATCAACGGTTAATCCACCGTGCGTGCCGTGTGGAGAGGCGAAGTGTCGTGCGCAAATTTGTGGGACTAAATGTTCGTCCTTGCAAGGTAACGGTCGACGGTGGGGATCAACGGCACAATTTAGTCCTTTAACTTTAGTCCCTTTAGAGAGGGGGGCTCCGTGTCCCTCTCCTCCCTGCCTGGACGGGGTGGCAGCGGGTCATAAAACACTGTCGCTCTGCTGTCATCCCGCCCACACTAAGGTCAACAGGCTTTCGCCATTGGCTAACATTTTGGCGGGATTCGGGCCCTGCTTGCGTGCACTCCGGGTAAGCGCGCGCAAGTCGGGTCCCGGGGAGACCACATCGGGGCGTCTGAAGGTGCGTACGTGTTCCTCTCTGCCGGCGGCGGCCCCCTTTGTCCGCCGCCGGCCGATGGTTACTTCGGCTCGTCGGGGTCCCGGCCTCGGCGGGCGCACGCGCACTCTTCCGTCGTCTCGATGTCCTGAGGCAGCGTCTGCCGATCGTGCCCCCGTCTGTTCGTCTGTCGTTTCTTTCTATTTCCCTTTTCTCTACTGTGGGGCGCGCGATGGCAGGCGCTCACCGAAGGATAGGCAACTTCTTACTGCTGGGGTTCTTTTTTCTTTGTTCCTCGTTTCTTTGTTCTCTCTCTGTCGCGGTGCGCCGATAGTGGCCACCGGCGACCATTCGGCCATGTTTTGTGTAACTAGCTTCAGATTCGGACGGGACGTTAAAATTGATGTCCACTTTAATAAATGTACTTTCTGGCTTCTCGAGAGCTTTGCCTAGGGTCTCCCTTGCTGCGCGCGCCGTCTCGCCTTCCCCATAAGCTGGGGCCGGCGGGGCGCGTACGCGCGCAGCTGCGCGTCAGTACACGGAGCGGGCCGGAGCAGGCGCGGACGCGGTGCCCTGCACGCATGGCGCCTCGGAGTGCTCGAACCCGCGGTGGTCGTCCGGCGCGCGCGGAATCGGAGCGTGCGCGCCGTGAGCGTAGCGAGGAGACCACAAATTTTTCTTTTGTTCTTTCTGGAGGTGACGACATAATAGGTTTTGTGACCGCATGCGGCAATGAAAGTGACAAAAAAGAAAAGAAGAAAAAAGAACATTGTGCTTTGGAGGCGTCTGGGAGCTTGTCTGTGGTTTTGTCGACAGCGTCTCTTTCATGTGCGCCGCGGTGCTTTGGTGGTATATGGTGGCCGAGTCAATGGAAAATAGCAACAGAATAGGCAGAGGGCCAACTATAAAGTTTTTGTGGATGGCTCACACAGTCAAAACTTACACACTTATGGCTTGATGCACGGAATTGTTAATTCTGGGGCTTTTGCTATAATGACCTTTCATATTAACGAACAATTTATTGTAGTCCCCTGAAGTTTACTATATTAAGATTTCACTGTAGCATCATTTTCAGTATTCCTGAATAGCACTTTGGTTTGCCACCTAGCACCCTGCTGCTGAAGTGACACTCAACGAAGTAAATTAAATTCACTCAAGGTGCCCTAAGTTTGCCCATCTGACCAGGATATTAAAGAGACACTAATCCCCGAATGCAGAGATCTAACTTGGATCGGGCTTGGACTTGACTTGACGAAGTCGGCCCGAAGCAAAAGGCGGACTTTGAAACGCCCAAGTCGGCTTTCGCGTTTCATAGACGCTCAAGCTGACTTGCTTCGTCAAGTCAAGACTGTGCTTCAATACAAAAGCAGGTTGCTCGTCTGTGTTCGAGGTTAACAATAAATTTATTAGCGTAAGGCACGTTGTACAGCAAAAATGTGTGTATCTTTCCAAATTTCCACCAGGGCATAAGTGCTGAAGTATAGTTTGCGTAAACTTATTCTATCTGGCTACGTCCGCCGCTGCGATGGGTAGTGTTGCTTGCGGAAAGCGCGTGTTCCCGGCGGATTTAAGTGGTCTTCAAGTTTCGGTGTTTTGGCGCGCTTTTTGAGTTGCAGGTTTCACCATCTTTTCAAGTCGCCGCTACACTTTTAGGTGACAGTGTATTTGAGTGCAAATCAATTTTATCGTCACATATATTTTGGTTTTAGTTTATCTTTAACTCAGATGTCTTGTTGCATGTTTGTTGCCGCAGAGAAGCGAACGAAATGGTTGGTTCGTATGGTGGTCTTTAAACGGCTTTTGTTCTCGATTGCCGCAAGGCGTTCATGCGCCGTCTGGGCCGGCAACCGGATACAAGAGGCCGAGACGAGGCATACGGTCGGTTTCTGAGGGAGCTCGCTCCCTTTTCGCCTATAGGCATTCCAGAAGGAAGGCGACGGCCCGTGTTCTGCTCGGGCTACGTGGCCCTTTGAAGAAAAAGCCAACCTATTCGAACGCACTAGGCCGGAGTCACAAACAAGAAAAAAACTGCAACATGTGCTGCGAACGAAGAGTACCGAGCGCCGTTGAGTCCCCTGCCCGGACCCATATGGGTGACAACACCCGATAAAAAACAAAATAAATAAATAAAATGACACGTGCAAACGATTTGTCTGCTTCGCATGGAGGGTTTGTCGAGAACAACGAGAGGGAGAGTGCGGCACCGTCGTAGACATCGCAAATTGGCAGTGCGTGTCGTCTGCTGGGAAAGTGTCGTCTGTTAGGAAAACAAGTTGTGGGGCTCGCGCGACGGCCGCGCGCCGCATTTGGTACGAAATTGCTGTTCTGTCAACAGGCTTTGACGCTGAAATGTCGCACTCACGTACGGTCTCCTCCCAAGAGAATGCACCGCAACGTAAGACGGCAGCCCGTTTTAAAGAAGACGAAAAGAGCCTGCCGACGACACTCCTGAACGGCTACAAGCATATTGTGGAATGCAAGAAAACTGGCGTCGCGTCGTTGACCAAGAAGAATCAGACATGGAAAGAAATAGCAAAACAGTTGAATGCCAACCATAGGATTACGCGGCGCGATCACCTGCAACTGAAAAAATGCTGGACCAACCTGAAGCAAAAGCGGAAAGAGGAAGCTGCGGAAGAAAAGGGAAAGCGCCACAAAACTGGTAAGCGCACATGTTCTGCATGACTGACTTATTTGGGCTACTTTTTATTATGTGTAGTCACAGGAGATGAGAAAATACGCTCGCAATCAATCTTTCCGCGACTGCGGGAAGCGCACCAGCATCGGGCGCGGGTGCTTCGCGATGAGCAGAGTCACCTTTCCTACTGCGCGGCACACTGACTGAGGAATGCGGACCGGACCTCTGGTGACTGTTTGAAACGTGCCAGCGCCGTAAAACATCACAGCCATCAGCAACTGCAGCATGGGAGGCACACAGTCGGTCTTCTATTGTCCCCGCTTACCCGGATAGGCAACGTAGCGAGAAGTCGCACGGCGTTCTTCGTGAATCTGTAGCGACCGAGGAATTGTTCGTCGTCGTACAGCTCCATCGAATTCCCTCGGTCACGTAGGGTAGGTCGCGGAATTTTCGGCAAGGGCTGCGCCTCTGAAAATGCTGTATCCATGGCGTAGCAAGCAAACTCGAAAGCAGCTAACCTCCGCGCGACGTCCGTTCGGGAGGCTGCCATGTTGGAATAACACACGAAGTCAGTTTCAAGCTAGCCCGGGAGCAGACTTCAAACTTGAGCGGACTTCGACGCAGCCAAGTCGTTCCCAAGTCGTCCTCAAGATCAAGCACGATTTACGACGCGCGGCGAAGCTGTCTTGAGACCGCCAGATGTCAAGTTCGAGCCAAGTTAGATCTCTGCATTCAGGGGTTAAGTGCTTCTAACTTATATTTGACTGTGACTGCTCCTGACTTAATTTCATTTTCATGATTTTACTCTGGCTATGACACGTTTCATCTGCTGTATACTTTGGAGTTGTTTTATTTTGTTTGAACTGCTGCATATTTTCAGTCATTTTTTTTATCTCCTGTATTTATATGTCATTACTGTATACCAAGGACTTGGCATTTGTATGCTAGTATTCCTTTTTTTGTTTTGTTAATTGTGGCTCAAGATGATGGTGGCAATATGTAATCAAAAATAAACATGGGTTACTTGAGTTCGATCATTGTTTTTGCTTGAAAAGCTATGGCAACCTGGAATCATTGGAAAAGTGATTTCGGTGCATGACTGAAAAGTATGATTTATTCCAAACACTATATTCAATCAGAAACACATTGTTTCGGATTGAATGTTAATCATTCCTGTTTGAACCGTTAGCCTTTAGAAGAACATTAAGGTGGTATAACCATTACCTTTATGGTGGGCAACATTTAATCTCGGGGGAACAACTGTTGGTTTAGTGGAAGTACTTGAAAGGAAGAACATTTCTCCGGAGAAGGGCGAACAGATAGTCTCTGGGCTAATTTAACCAGCCCAACCATTGGTCCTCCCTGGCTTAAAAGTTGCTCCTGCAGTTACTCCCTGTGGACTAACCTGAACAGACTAACCGTTGGTCCTCTAGGGACTAACTGGGAAGGACTAAAAGTTGCTCCTGCAGTTACTCCCTGTGGACTAACCTGAACAGACTAACCGCTGGTCCTCTAGGGACTAACTGGGAAGGACTAAAAGTTGCTCCTGCAGTTACTCCCTGTGGACTAACCATAACAGACTAACTAATGGTCCTCTAGGGACCAACTGGGAGGGACTAAAAGTTGCTCCTGCAGTTACTCCTGTAGACTAACTTTAACAGACTAACCGTTGATCCTCTAGGGACTAACTGGGAGGGTCTAAAAGTTGCCCTCACTTTTAGTCTGCAGTAGTTGCTCCCCCAGTTAGGCCGCTGCATTTGCTCCCGCAGTTAGTCCAAAATTGGTTCAAAATCTGTGGCAGGTCATTTAGTCCCCCAAGAGACTAACAGCCATACCCGTTTTAGTCCTTTTTGGCTTAGAGTGTTCCATTTCAAGGAGATTACAAACTTAAAGCACCCCTGAAACGGCTCGGACAAATTTTATAGACGCGTAGGGTGCAGCTAAAGCTAATCATTCGCACCACAATTTGTGTGAAATGTCTCATATTAAGTGAGCTACACTCTAAGAAAAAAAGGACTAAAGGGGTAGGGAGGTTAGTCCTTTTGGGGACTAACTGATATGCCACAACCATTAGTCCTTTTGGGGACGAACTGACATGGGATGAACTGTTACTCCCCATGCGCTTACTCCTTCGGGGACTAACAGTTGCCCCTGCCCGATGGTCCTCAAGGGAGTAACGGTAATTCGTTCCGATGCTCCGCAAAGGTGGAATTAATTAAATTAGGCATTTATGCCCTAATGAAAAGAATTAATGAGCTGAAAAAAAGAAAAACGTGCCCGAGAGCACGATTCGAACTCATGTCCTCTCGCGCACAAGTCAGGTACTCTAACCACTTCACCACGCTGCTTTCTTTTTTTTTTGTTTATTGCCGGCTTTGACATACACAAACAATACAGAAAAAGGAAAAAACATGTCAACAAGGATCTTGCTGGCACGACATATCAAAATTTTTTCAATGCTGCAAGTTTATCTAGCATGTCAATCCATGTTGGTTGTTCAGGGAGTGCCCGATGGACATCCCTGAACCGTACTACAGATTCAATGAAGTGATCACGTGTAGGTCGCGAATTGACATCAGAATTGTTGAATTGAGTTCTAGCTTTCCACAAACTGTGGAGGCCCAGGAGCATTGTAGCGTCATACGGAAAAGCCTCCGTTTCTACCGGTAAGAATCCTATTCCATGTGGATCTAAAGGTAACTCTTTCTTTAAAGACCTTTGTAGCACATCCCAGAAAAAGATGGGATCCCAGCAATCTAGAAAAGCATGCTCTATCGTTTCAGGTTTCTTGCATAAGAAGCAGTTAATGGACCACGGGACAAAAATACCCCTGTTATGCATCTATGTTTTAACTGATAATGTGTTAGTGTGTAGATTAAAGAAAAAAGTTTTTACCGAAGGGTGTACTGGCATTCTTTTAACCCTTTTGAGGACATCTCCTGGGCCTCCACGGTTTGACATACGGTAAATCGGTACAGGGAGCATAGTGTCAAATAGGTCCTTATACAGTTTTTTCCTAGTAATATTGGCGAGATATTGCACAGAAAACCGCACATGCAACATTCTGTACGCAAGCACGACTTCTCGCAGGTAACCTTTAACGGAACCATGCATTGCTTCACACGAGCATACAACAAATCCTGGAAGGTGACGACATAAAAGCACTTGCATGACTGTGCGAAGGAACACATCATTCTGATCGCGAAGGTACATAAAGCGCGACACAACTTGTCGCACAAATAAATGTGCCAGCCCAAGGCCCCCTTTCTTTACTGGCAAGAACAAGTTTGTGCGGCTGGTCCTTTCCCAAGTCGATGTCCATATGAAAACGGCGAAGATACGGTGGATTTTTTGGATGTTGGTCCGCGAAGCACACAGCACATTCATGACATACAATATCTTGGACGTAAGAAATAGGTTACAGACCGTGGCGCGCGAGAAAATTGACAGCTGTCGCCCCTGCCACGCGTTAGTCTTTTCCTCTGCTCTCGCCACTTGTTCATTCCAGTACGGCTCAGGGTCGCGATAAGAGTCGAGAGGCACGCCTAGGTAGGTTGTTGCAGTGGTTGACCACCGAAGTCGAGCGAAGCAGTCTGGCGTTTCTTCCCATTCACCATGCCAAAACCCATAACTCTTCTCCCAGTTTATTTGCGCCCCGGTGCACTTGCAGAAGGATTCAACTGCCGCCACGGCCTCACAAATACTATTTCTATTTGAACAGAATATGGCGATGTCATCGGCATACGCCAATATTTTCACCTGTGTGGACTGTAACCTGAAGCCAGTTATCCGTTCATTGCTTTGCATGGCCTTGCACAAAGGCTCAAGGTAAGCCGCGAATAGCAGGGGTGACAGCGGACATCCCTGCCTCACAGAAGACAGCACTTGCACGCTGTCTGTCAGGTCCCCGTTTACAATGACCCGAGTTGAGCAGTTAGCATACGCCATCCTGACACCGTCTGTTATTACGCTTCCCACGTTGGAATGCTCTAATATGGCGAAGAGAACATCGTGGGAAACACGGTCGAAGGCTTTAGCGAGATCTAGTTGCATCATAGCCACTCGATCGCCAAATACATCGCAACATTCTAGCACACTTCGAGCTACGTGTATGTTCGTGGCGATGCTTCTACCCTTTATACCACAGGTCTGATGCGTGCCAACCAGCCTCGTTATCACACCCTGCAATCGTTTGGCCAATACCTTCATAAATATCTTGTAGTCGACGTTGGTAAGGCTTATCGGGCGATAAGACCCCACCAACTGACGTTTTTAAGGTGTCTCAGTTTTTGGGATGAGAACGATGTGCGAAGTTGTGAAGGATATGTTTTTGCTGATACGATTCGGCGATAACTTTGAGTAGAATCTGGGCTACAATTGTTTTGAATGTTTTATAAAATGCTACTCCTAGGCCATCAGGGCCGGGTGCCTTGCCGACAGGTAGTGCATCTATTGCATCCTCTATTTCTCTCATGGAAATTGGCTGTTCCAAACGCGTTCTTTCTTCTTCTTCCAGCTTTGGTAGTAACGACAGAAATTCCGCTTTAAAGCCCCCTATAATGGTGCGCGGTTGACCGAGCAATTCTTTGAAATGATCAGCGACGACGCGTTTGATTACATTGCGGTCCTCCGAAACGTCATTACCGTTTCTTATTTGCCGTATTTCCTTATTACAGGCGTATTGTTTTTCGTCCGATAACGCACGTTTTGTGGGCGTTTCACCGGCCCACAGCTTCTCGGCGCGTGCATGGATAACCGCCGCTCTGTACTTTTCTGTATCAATTCTCTCTAACTGAATTTTTATGTTTCTTAATTCGTTGGTGTAAGTACCTGGTTGGGAGCATTCTATACCCGTAAGAAATTCAAGTTGCTCACGAAGCAGTGTTTCGTTTCGTTTGTCTTCATAACGCAATGTGCTACTTCTTTCGATGGCTTTCATTTTTACTAATTGCTTAAACTCCTCCCACTCTACACCAATACTTAAAGATTGCACTGTGAGTAGCTTCTTTAGCTTCTCATCTACATCCTTAACGAAAACCTGATCCTCCATCAATTTCGCATTAAGTTTCCAAAGTTCCCACTTGAAGTACTTTTCGTTTTCTTTTTTACCAAAGGTTGCAATAACTAGACAATGGTCACTGAAAGACACTGGCTTAACCTCGTACGATGTGCATAGTGGCACAAGTTCAAGCGACACATACAGCCTGTCCAATCGTGCATGGCTATCGCCTTGAAAATGTGTGAATTGCGGACGCGCACCATTTGTGACAACACTTCCGATACCTTCTAAGTTGTGGTCGTGAACTACAACATTCAAGACCTCCGCACTCTTATCTCGCACTGGCAAACCTTTTACATGGTCTACCGAACGACAAACACAATTGAAGTCACCCAACAAAACTAGTACTTTTTTACAATCAACATACATCTGAAAACGCTCAAAAAACTCTTTTCTCTCCGCCTCTACATTTGGAGCGTAAGCACAAATGACACGGAAATTCAGACCATATTGCGAAAAATCGGCAACCAGGAGGCGTCCACTTTGGCACGAAAAGAGCAATTGCACAGTTATACCGACACTATTGCGGATGAAAAGGGCACAACCACCAGAGGCACCGACAGAATGACACACACAAACATCGTAATGCTGACGGAAAGTGGACACCATTCGATCAGTCGCTTCCCGGCTATCGATTTTGGTTTCTTGGATTGCCACCACGTGTAGATTATTTTCTAAGAGAAGGCGACTAAGTTGACACTGTCGCCTTCTTGCTCCAAGACCTCGTACATTCAGAGTCGCTACACATAGTGCTTCAGGAAGGTGGATCGCCATATCGAGAGAAAAGAAACCATATATCTTATGGTGTCTACCCTCACGACAACATCGCACGCCCCCATACCCCATTTCGGGATCTACAGCACGTTACTACGGAGGCGGTTTCGCCGCCTGCCGTGATTCGGCCGGAATGTTCGGCCGCAGTTTCCAGGACGCTCGCCTCATACCTGCTGCTTTAAAAGGAGGCTCATCACCGCCTATTTCATCCGGTTACGACGCCTTGCTCACGGCCTCCTCGTGCGACCGCTTTCCGGCCATGTGGCTGGACCCTTCAGGGGAAAAGTCCATGGGCTCCGCCACCGGTTGGGTGGCGTTCTCCGAAGACGCGTCAGGCGTTTCCGCTGCGTTCTTTGACGCCGCCACGGCGTCCTGTGCCGGAGGTAGAGGCGTCTGTCCAGGAGATGTGCGAGCCTTGGGTTGCGCATCCAGCTGATGCGCCCTAGGAGCAGCCGACGTGGTCTCCTGCACCGCTGATCCGCTAGCTTCTTTCGATGCCTCCTCCGCGTCGGCCTCATCCATGAGAAGCGCTGACGTCTTATCACTGCTCACTGGCCCGGCGACGCTGGCGTACGTCCGTGCGCAGTGGCCCTCGTCGTGTCCAAAGCGACGGCACGAACCACACCGTGGAATTTGACAGTCACGCCGAATATGACCTGTGCCACGGCAGCGAAGGCACAGGGGTGGCCTGCCCGATACGACAACAAGCGCCAGCTCTCCACGGACGATTACAAGTTACCCTCCTCCACAGTCATGCACTTTCTCCAAAACTCGTTCGCCGAGTGATCGGGGCTAAGCTCCGCCTTCACTGGCTCTGCGTCATGAGGGCACGTCGTGTCGACTTCCGGTTCTCTATAGGAGCGAGCGCGCGAAGCCTCTCCAAACTCTCCGCCAGCTGCTTGGCAGTCGACCCCAAGCGAGATCTATCGAAGCAGCGCGCGTTGCGAGCATTCTGTCGAAGTGCCGAACGTGTCTGGTATTCCGGTAACCACAGGCGAGCCGGCCGTATCGACGGAACGGTGGAAGCATAAGCTCAAGTTGATGAAGGAACTTTAGCGTAGACGTACGTGAGCTGCCTGATCGGTCGCCACGGTCCAGCCACCCGTTGGCGCAGAGCTTAACCAGCCAAACAAAGAGCTAATATTGCTGCAACCAAGTGTAAAACATTTTAAACATTTACAAAAACAGCGTGTTAACGTTAACACTCCTGCGAAAAATTTACGCCAGCAGCAAAGAAGAATACATTTTGCTACCGCTATACTGTGTGTGGTTGAGCTCTGTGCCACCAGGTATAGCTGCATCGTGCCGACTATCCACATTGCGCTTCTGCTCATCCCGTGAAACGACACGCAAGGGGACACGGCCAGGCCCCGTCCCCTTGCGCTTGCGTTTACCCTAATACCGGACTCGCGAAACGCAATTGCGTTTGTAATCTTCAGGTGTAAAGTGGCGGCCGCAAACGCTCAAATCCTGGCGCCGATAGGATAGCGGCAGTTTGATGCGCTGCAGCCAGTCCGCTCGTCTGCTGCCTTGCAGAGGAACACGATGTCGCAGCTTGACATATTGCCAGTCGCTACGTTTGCAGTCCACAACGCATCAAAGTCGAATCATAGTGCTCGTGAAAATACTGAGACCGACTCTGACCGCGGAGTTCTTGTCAAGATGGAGCACGTTGTAACCCAAGCAGACGACTCTTGCTGTGTGCCGGAAGTACTTAAGTGTATGAAGAAATTGTTCTTGTGCTTTCTCTCTATTACTTTCTTTTTATAGAAAAAAATTGACTAACATTCCAACTATTACGAACATCATTTGTTCACCATAAAGGTGAAAAAATTATCGATGACGCGCCCTGGGAAGACAATCGGATAGCTCGCCCACGTGACATCAATTGGGTGATTTACGTCATATATATGGGTAGAGGCGGCTGAAAATTCCGCCGAGCAGTGTGCTGCGATCGGCAGTGATGCACATTATTAAATCCTTATAATAAATTACACGCGTTACGTGGAGCACTTAAATGCGTCAATTAATGATCAGAAGGACCTACTCTAACGACTCAGTACGTTTGCAGAAAATCGTCAAAATCGTTTCAGGGTCCCTTTAAGTGAAGCAATGTATAGCTCAAACGGGGCGCGCTAAGCGATAGAGAAATTGGCCTTCTCTTCGACCCGTTTGCGCTAGCTACACGTACATCACGTAATGTGTCTCAGTTTAAATGATCCTAAGAATAATCGGCCAGCTTTCTTTTTGCAGCCGCGTATGGTTGCAAGTGCATGCAACATTAGTCTCTCTCCGCATAGCATACACAAAATGCCGAGTCTGTTTTGTAATGCCGCACCTGTGCTCCGATGTTCAACCTTGTCCAAATATATAGTCTCGTCAGCCGATTTGCCGTGGTGTCAATAGAAAACATGAATACAAGGCCGAAACGCAGAAAGAACAATTTCTTCAAGATTCCATTTCGTTCAAATGATTACGTACTTAAAGAACATTTGCGATCAAGAAGAACGTCAGCCGGATGGATATCCACTTTTGATTAGGTGTTTAACTTATCCTTTCAAGTTTTGTTGTCATGGAAGAAGTTGCTTTGTTTGACGTTTTCTTTTTAGGCACTGTTCATTGACTTGTGGTTGCTCATATGACCACTTAGTGTTCATGTTATTGTAAATAGTTCCTGTACATGTATAATTTCATTCATTGTAAGAAATACCACGTTTCAAATAAAAAAAAAGAATGCGTGATGGTCTATAGGTTAGAGTACCTGACTTACTTCTTTGAGTAGGATCGGAAAGAATAACCGTTACTCCCTTGAGGCGCATTGGAAAGAGCCCCTGTAAGTCCCAGAAGGAGCAAACGTATAGGGAGTAACAGTTGATACCCTGGCAGTTACACCCCAAAAGGACTAATGGTTGTGGCAGGTCAGCTGAAAGGAGTAACCTCGATACCTCATTTCGTCCTTTTTTCTTCTTAGAGTGTATGCTGTGTTGTTGTTGGAGCGAGCCGGACACAGGATCAGCCGAGTCGAGAGCAGAAGTGGAACTGGGTTTATTCAGGCTGTACAGATTCAGGACGTGGGTGGCGCGAGCAGTCAGTTAATTGGAAAGACGTCCCATAAATGGCAGAAGAGGAAGCGATGCCCATATATAAGAAGACGTCGCAGTGCGACAGACTTACCGCGCGCGGACTGTACGGTCACTGTGCCCTTCGTACTGTGACTGCGCGTGTTATAAAGCCACGTTAATAAAGTATTTCAGGATTCCGTTACTACTCCATATACGAGTATTCCAATGTAGCACCTATCATGGTTGCCACCAACAGCGCATTTGCACTTGGAGGAAAGCGATATTCACAACGCTAGAATGGCAAAGATAAGCTACAATAGCTAATTTATTAGTTGGATTTCCTTGTCCATGAGCGCTTAGCACGCTACATTTCCAGTTATTTCCCGTCTTTTCTTATGGCTGTTTTGCTTCCTTTCCTACCTTGCTAACATACCACACTGATGTTCTAGCAAGGATAAAGATATGTTTCTTTCATTCTTGAAGCCACCCCAAAACACTGTTTCTTCAAGTCGGGATCGCTGGACTGCTGCATCACGACACGCAGCCAATGGAAGGAGCGTAGTGCACATCTAAGATTGATCAAGCAGGAACACCCGCCGCACCGGATTTCGACAAAAAGAAAGAAAAGAAAGAAAAAAGAAACACAGGTGCAGAAGTTGGCACCTTTGAAGTTGTGGCTGGAAACACTTGAAAGCTACTACTTTCAAGGGATTGCACTACTTCCTCATCAGGCTCATCGTTCTTTTTTTCTTGTTGCTGTTTTTTTTAAGTAACTGTACACAAGCTCATCCTGATCTTTATGAAACGGCCGCTATGCGCCGTCGGCGCAGTATACGCGCACGATCTTCCGGAAATTGACCGCTTAACGGAAACTGTGCGCAAATCGGCAGCGCCCCTCGTCGTCGTGAAAGTCAAGTGGTCGAAAACAGTCGCCGCCCTCACCGACTGGCCAGTGAGAGTAGAGGTGGGCGGGGCTGCCTCCTGTCGCGCTCAGCGCACGCGCGTCCTTGCACGGCGTGTCGGTTTTAGCATCGATCGAAATACCGCGCGGGCTGCACAGGGCAAGCGCGATTTATTTCCGTGTGTTCGCCGCCTTCGCTCCGTTACTGCCGTTAACACAAAAATAGGATCTAATTCAGCGCCTTATTTAATAAATCAACAAGATCCAATATATGATAAATAACAGTAAATAAATATTGTAATAAGATCTAAGCCTTATCTAAGCGCTATATGTACCAGAATAATCTTAATGCGCACGGCTGTTTACGACGACAATCTTGTGTTTTTAATGCATTCCTAAAGCTTCGTTCTCCGCCGCCACTGAGCAACGCGGGAAATTAGTTATCCATACTTCACCTTTGATCTGTTAGACCACGTCAGGTAGCCTTCTTACACCACGAAAATAGAACTTGGCCGCGATAGTGTAACGATGCCTTCTCCGATGACATTCCTCCTCGCCCGTGGTCAGTGGTCAGAGCGACGCTTCTCCCGCGTCATCAGTGAGATCAACCGGCTGCGAACGGTGGATTACAAGAGTGGCATGTAGAATCAAGCCGAAGGCATCGCTATGAAATTGCGAGTCTGGGCTTGCATAATATAACGAATATATTCCAACGATTCGTTCAAGCGCTTCAACTGTGGTCCGACCGGTGCTCGAGCCACCAGCTTATGACCGGGATCGCCTGCTTGTGAACGGTGGATGATAAAAAAACGAATAGAATCCAGCGAAATGAATTCTTACGTTAAGCCGGCACTGTTGTACGCGCGAACTCCATGTTACGCGCCTTTCCCATGAACAACAGATGCGCGTCGTTTGTCATTGTAAGTACTCTCGTGTCTATAAATTCCTGCCGGGAAGTTTTCCAGGTTTCCTATAAAACCTATATTCTCATGTCTCCCCCAAATTTAATAGCACAAAAATGAGTTATTGTGTGCTTGACATCGAACAAGTACAAGAATATACGCTTTTATATTTCACGTGCTTTTTCACGTTGCAAAATTAGCTCTGCAACTTATTCCGGCTGTCGCTGCGTTCCATGCTCATTTTCACCGCGGCTCTCGGATTGACAATCAGCCCTATTCAATGCCTCCCTGGGAATTCAACAGCATCACAACTAATAAGCCAACGAAGTTACGACGCAGCGATACAACAGGTATTATTGACGAACACAATATCGTCGATGCATCATGCGTTAACACCTGCAAAGTCTATACGGATGCTGCCATTCTCCCAGACGGCCGAAGGGAATCATTCCTGAGTACTACGCATAATTTCATCAGCGGTCACCAGCGCTATTTATCTACGGAAGCCAGCGCTCTAGTAATGGAACTTCAAGCCATCCACGACGCTGTGCAAGATGCGACATCTATAAGCTGCCTACCATCAAGCAACTACATATCTTCACTGATTCTTTAGCGGCTATTCAGGAACTCAAGAAGGTTGATAAGGCGATGGAAATCTGCGAGACAATACACACTATGAATAGTAAGACAGCTACTTGCGTCAAGGTACACTGGATTCAAGGCCATTCAGCGAACCCTCACAACATTGCTGCTGACCAGCAGGCACACTGCCCTCCTAACCCTGATCTTCCGCCTATTCCCCTCCCACCTCAACCCCTTAACTCTCTCCGAGCCCGTAAAAACTTTCTCCGGCAGGACACACGCGCTCTTATCCCACCGTGTGTCTGCTCCCTCCCCCTTCACCTTACTATAGGGCGGAGGAAGTTGTGCTTAGGATTAGGAGGCTTCGGGCCGGGGTGGCCCTTACACCGGCTGTTATCTCAAGGTGCAACTGGTCGCATTGACCACTGGGTGCTACGTGTCCATACTGCTCCGTTCCTGTGATGGAAGCAGATGCATACCACCTAATATGGACATGTACTGGTTTAAAATCGGAACGCTCGCGTCTCCTACTGCAAGCCGGCCTCCGCTACAGTGTGACAACCAGCTATGACCGCTGGATACAAGACAACAGATTCCACAAAACACTGCTTCAATTCATACACAACACAGGCCTCACAGCACACATATAATACACATATACGCATCAAGAATTATGCCTTAAGGGCAAGTCTTTATCGCAATAAAAAAAAAAAAGAATATACGCGACGTTATCGTGTAGAGTGCGTAAACTGTTGAAAGGCCAGAATATTCGTCTACACATTTTCGGACGTGCGCGAATATGCTGTAGAATAATACGGATCAAATTGGCTATCGATAGTTCATCTAAACAGCAGGGGGCAAATTAACGAATATTGACATAATGAATGTCGGCGTTAATGCGATTAACACTGCAGCAATGTAGTCACCCGCCGTGTTGCCACCCCCGAAAGGCGTCATCATGTATATGAGGGGCGTCTGCAGCCGGGCTCTTCTCTCGCGCTGCTCTTATAGGGCACGCTGCGCCATCTGTCGGCGCCTCCGCGCACGGTGCGTGTCTTAATAAATAATGTACGAGGTGTGTCGTCAAAATTTAAAAATATCCGAGTGCCACGTAGCTGGACAGGACCAAGGTAACGTTGTTTGCCGTCGCTTGGAGCAAGTCAGACAAATTTGTGTGTGTGTGTGTGTTCCGCCTAACTCAATAACTGCGTAAAAACGACAACAAAGAAAAGTAAAAACGACAACACGGCAGCCGTGCGACAGCAGCTACAACGCCGATTATCCTAACGCCCTTCAGCTCTGTGCGAGATTACTGGCATTCGGTGAGCCCTCTCTGACGACGTTGGAACGATCACAGTCCGGCAGCACACAAAAAGACAGCATGCACGGTGATACAAGGCGCGGTTTAACCGAATATATATACTTTACAGTATATAGATATAACACAAATTTGGAGGAGCACCGATGCAAACCTTCAAGTTGTAGAAACTCTTGCGCGCTCTGATCGCACGTTACAGTGGGATGCTTAGCAAGCATGATGACTGGGAAACATTAACATAAATTACTGGCGATAGCAATTTCCGAACACTCAAGTCGCGTCTTCGACGACGCTATGCTGTGTCCAGTGCGAGGCGCATGCGGATCTAAATGCGGGTATACGAGGGCAGGGGGTGAGGGGTGGGCATGCAATGGCAAATCCAGGAAGGCGGGCTCCCTAAATCGCGTTGTCATCAAGCGCGCCCTTTTTTGGAGGTGGCGTAATCGAGCATGCCTGTTTGATCGTCGTGTTTGTACGCCACGTGATCTGCCGTCGGTGACAAGCAGTGCTCAAAAGGGCTGCGTGTTTGTAAAGAAAAAAACAACAAAATAAAGGCGCTGTTTTGCCCGAAAAAAGAAGCATCCCCTTATGAAAATATGAGATGAGTTTCACATGAAAGTCTAGCGAGTTTTGACATCACAGCCATTAGACTTTCTGATGAGTTTCTTTGGAATTTTCTGATGTATTCCTAATGTCATTCTAAAACATATTGGCCACCGTCTTTCTGTAGAATTCTTGACGAGTGTTTTTCTTGTGAGCATGAAATGTCTTCCTAATGTGCGCTCCAAAGCGGTTTTCTTGTGACTTTCTCACGTCTTCCTAACGAATCTCTAATGAGCTTATACATTAGACTGCTGGTGCTCATATTACTGCTATAACAAAATTGGCCACCACGTGTGGTAACATTTTCTCATGTGTCCCAATGGCAGTAAGACCTTATTTAAAGCTGTTACCTGTGCGTGACTGTCTTTGGTGCTATATATATATACAGCCTGTATGCATGTATGTATGTCTAGCGAAGATGCAGCACTTTTGACCTGTACATGGGCCCTACATATGCTGCATGTAAGACATTACTCAACGAAAGAAATTTAACAAAAACATTTATTGGGCATATCAATGCTTCCTTAAATGCAGAAGGAGGTTAAATGAAAGGAAAACACAGTATCAGTCTGGTTACGGATGTGATATCTTCCTTTCATTTAATCTCGCTACTTATCATTGAGGAGAGGCTGTTCTTGAGGTGGAGTGTCGTCATCTTGAAGTAAGTGCACGTGTACCCTGCATGGTAGAAAGGACAGAAAATTAACAAAACTTGGCAATCAACCACAGAAATACACGCTGCATCACTTGCTGCAGAACGATCTGGAGATGTTATAGCTAGTTCTGCGAAAAATTGATGTGGTGTCGGTTCACACAAAGTTGAGGAACCACTGCGTGGCCTTTGGGTGCAGCAGTAACTACAGTAAGCAGAAATTGCTCTTGGCTGTACAAATGTGCAACATGGATCAGCTGTGGCATGTGTACATGTCGTGAACAACTTCGGCTATATCGGTTTCCACTTGACAAAGGACAGCAGTGTCTGTGGATTGCTAGCGTGAATGACAAAATCTCACTAATTACTTGGCATGGAAATGAGCGTAGGAGTGTTTGTGTACGGGCAACCCAATGCATCCCAGAGACATCCAAGTGCCAGTCGTTATAGAATATTTGCATCAGCTATGGTCACAGTTCTCACACATTCCAAGCCTACTATGTCATGCATGTGTTGGCCTCCTGAATGATGGCATATATCCCATTCAAGAAATACACCACACCATGTCTGGGTTTTTTTATCATTTACACCTGAGCACTGCTTTCAGAGGGAGGGCACAAGTTAAAAAACAAATGCGTAGAAGCATGATAAACAAGCTTGCATAAAAATAATTTAATAAATAAGCATGGTGGTTGCTATCCCACGTCATTGGAGAGTATTCCTCTTTGTCATGCAATCATAATGAGCGTTGACTGAAACACGTCCCATTTTTGGATGTGGTATTCCTCACTGATTTTGTTGTATCAATCAGTTGCCATAGGCGAACGTAACAGAGGAACAATCTAAATCCAGTGCACAGCTCGTCATGTCAATGCATGGTCAAATGGGACGAGCACACTGGTCCTTTGAGTGAATTATGGTGCTCTCCTAGGCGCATGCTGAGGCACTGGCTAGTCAGCGTGCCCGATGTACATTGGACCAAATATGCATGTGATCAAAAGAATAGCCTACATTAACCCTGAAAGATACAAGACAAATTTTGGGTACCTTTAACTAAGCAAGCCTCCAATGCCTGGGTGCCTTTGTCAATTCATTTGTGGACTGCAATGCACATATATTTCCAGCAAAAATAAATTAGGCAGCATATGCACAACAGTCATGTTGTATGGTCTCCCTTCCCTCGCTGTGCAAATTTTGTCCTGAAATGTTGCATGAACTGATTGAATTGAAAATTGAATCGAGAAAGGCAAGGAGGCAAGCGAGGCTTGCTTGGTTAAAGGTAGCACCAAATTTGTCCAGTGCGTGTCAGAGGCACTGTACTGTATTCCTTTCACAGGTGGTCAAATGTACATAGCGCAGACTGGCTGGTGCCTAAATATGTACCTATGAGATCAACATATTTCACTCAAAAGACCAGTATGCTCGTCCTACTTGGCCACACATATCCGCAACGGGGCTTCAGGCCGGATTAGGATTGTTTATCTGTTTTCACCCATGGCTGAAAAGTGGCAAGAGAAATCAGTCAGGCACACCACATAAATAACAATAAGTGTGAGCCAGCCCCCATTATCAATGCATGAAGAAAGGCACCCTTTGTAGATTACAAGGGATAGAAATTAGTCTGTGCCTATTTACTTACTTCTTTTTATGCAAACACCATTTATCATGATTTTATGCCTTTGTATTATAACTTCTGCCATCCCTCTCAAATTAACTGGTGCACAACACAAGTGCACATCCAGTGCTATTTTTGTTAGTCCTTCCAACAACTTAAACAGTCAGTTGTTAGCCAACGTCATGTTGCATAGCCTCCCTTCCCTCGCTGCGTAAATTTTGTCCTGAAAAGTTACATGAACTGATTGGCTAATTCAAATGGACACTACAAGTTTCGCCGAGTGGACACAGCTGGTTCTCAGAAATGCACAAAAACAGTGACGGGTATCTGTTGGCATCCTGGAGTGTGTGCAAACTAGCTGTGACATTGCTGCAGTAGACACACTCACAACTGCTACAATGCCTACCAGCATGAATAGGGGCAGCTTGCAAAGAAAAGAATACGAAGAAAGTGAGAGAAAAAATAGAAAGCTTACCAGAAAACACCTCACTACTTAAGTAACTGCAGCACAATGAATACTGGCCTTCCTATTTCATTTCAAGAAATTCGAGTTCATCAAATGTGTATTTGCCACTGACAGTTATTCTGAGAACCAGACAGACATAATCGTAAACATCAATGTTAAACAATGGTATGCACACTGCGTGCTTAGACCTTTGAGATATATGGCACACTACACTTCGAATTCTTACATGGACAAAAACAGCACATGTGTGTATCATAAGCAGAAAGGAAAACAGGGAAATATATGCTACAGCATAAGAAACAGTTCCAAACAAATAAAACCAAAATAAAAAAGAAACATACTGTGTAATAGGCAAAAATAAAATGGACTTGCAGCCAAGCAATTTATGCGAGAAAAATACTAAACGTCAGGACATGCGAGGTGTAGTTTTAACAGAACAAGATAACGTGTGCATGTCTACAAACACAAATAAGCAGCAAGTGGAATAAAGTTGCACAAATATTTAGCCTATTTAGCAAGATGCATTAAGTAATATGTCGATACACTTATCCACTAATGATACCGAGATCTTACTTTTGTGAACACGTACACTTAAAGCATACCTGACATGTCCATCCAGATTACACGCCGTGCTGCTTCAGCCATTGCCACGGGTTATGTGGACACTGTTGTGGGTCACGGCTTCACCACTACAAAGAGAATTCTGTGTTAACTTACAGCTGTGGCACAATAAGACTATCACATCGTGAACACATGCAAGGAGCATGTAAAAACAGTCACGAAAACAATGCCTGCACTGGTGCAGGGTGGCAACAGAGCACAAAGTCGAAGTCACTGATGAATGTCACGATAACAGGGACCCCTTCAACAAGACAAAATTTCACACGCAGCAGCAGCAGCAGCGCATTACATGAATGTTTGTTTACATAACGATTCTATAGTTTCTTTCGTGACTTTAAGTAACTATCCCTTGTAATGTTTACTTACGTCAAAGTTATGGCAACACCACTTCAAAACAAACCTGTACCAGTAGCACGCTGTGATTGCTTACATTTTTTTTTCCTAATACTGCTCGTAAATCGAAAACCTTGTAAGCAGATTATCTACATCGTCGAATCATTTATAAGCGAGGAAACGTCGTAGCAGTAAGAATCGCTCAAGAGGTAGATGAGTCGTTATCATGCGACTTCAGCAGAAAAGCGGGAGCTCACGCACAAGCGCGCATGATGAATACGATTATTTCCGAACGTAATCTTTCTCATCAGAAGAAAACGCTTATCAAGGTTTTCAATTCTGCATTATGGCAATAAATTCGCGCAACTAAACTCTGACACCCAGCAAGCATCGGCATAGGTTTCACTGTTGTCGTGGGAGTTCTCTTTCCTACGTTCGCAAAGCACCCTATGCCTACACGAGAAGCACGCACAACACGTGTGTAGTCAGCAAGCACGGTTACTCACCTTTTGAATGGCACGACGCGGTCGGAAAGCGCCCTCCAAGTTGCCGGTGCTTCGATGTTACTTCCAGCAGACATGCCGGTGCATAGTGGACGAGCAGTGGCACGCTAACAACACGCATTAATTCTTCGCGACGTCCACCCAACTTTCCACGACAACCAGAGACAAAGGGAACGCACTCCACGGCATGAACATCGTTGGTCCATATTTGGCTGGCGCGCCACGCACACGGCGAGTTTGCAGCGAGACACAAGCTGTCGGTGGCACTTATGCGCACGCGAACTAAGTCACATTTCGTTACAGCAAACACAAAAACACACGATCAAACAAGCACATCGTTGCAGCTCGCACACCCGACCGACTCGTAAACAGAGCGACAGGCTGATTGGATTGGATTGGATTGGAAACGGGACGGTGGGTGGCGCCACCAACAGGTTGGTTGGGGCCAGCCAATGTCTCGGCTAGCGTCATCTGAGGATTTGTGCGGCTGCCTAATTGCGCATAGCTGTTGCAAGACAAACAGAACCACAGATAAGTCTATATTGTAAGCTATAGCTTGGCATAGAAAGAAATTCTATCACGCATTTTCAATTTGAATCGCTTCTGCTATCTGCAGCCAGCAAAAGCATGGCCTTTGAGATCTGAAAATGTTAACCCTATAGAAAACCGTTGCGGTGACGTTATTCGAACGATTTTCACTTCGATTACCTCTCATAAAACCCGTGAATTACGCATTTCGCTGCTCCCCGTGCTGCCTGCGCCGTCACTTCAATTTAAATAACTTCCTGCTGTCGTTAACATCAACTATATAGCCTCAGACATCGTTGACGCGATCTCCGAGAGACACGTGTGCAGTGTGCGATGTTTTAGTGCCCGTTGCAACAGTGTCAGTCGGAAAGCATCAAATCGGCTCGTGTGGCGCAGCTTAAAACCCTGTCGTCTGTACCTTGCTTTCGTATTAGTGTGTTTAATGTGCGCGGGTTGCACTCCTGTCGATCGTGCCATCTGTGTTGATCGTGCTACCCACGAAGATTCCTCGAAAAACCCACATGTCTCGGCAGCGTGCATTTGTCCTATGTGGTATATGCCAGATGTGTGCGCTGGCGTACGATGTGCTTGCAACCAAGTACTACAGTGCGTTCCAGCAAATAGACGCTGCCGCTTACGCGCAGTTTTTTTTTTTTTTTTTTTTTTTCCCCGTCGTGGTTGCTCAGTGGCTATGGTGGTGTTGGGCTGCTGAGCACGAGGTCGCGGGATCGAATCCCGGCTTCGGCGGCCGCATTTCAATGGGGGCGAAATGCGAAAACACCCGTGTACTTAGATTTAGGTGCACGTTAAAGAACCCCAGGTGGTCGAAATTTCCGGAGTCCTCGATCCACTACGGCGTGCCTCATAATCAGAAAGTGGTTTTGGCACGTAAAACCCCATAAGTTTTTACGCGCAGTTTTCCATGTCATGGTCATGTCAATCTGCACAATTGTCGGTTTGCCACTTAAAGACTAGTAACACATCCGAGAAATTAAACTGCTCAGAACAAGGCATACGCTATAGGTTTGCACTGTTTACCAAATGTAATAACGGGGTAACACGAACTTACAGTGCTCTTTAAAAAGGAAAGAAAATGACGTCGTTGTTTTGTGCCTAGCCCTGATATATCGGAAGCGTTTCCAGAGTACTCGGCGCTCACGCTGTGCTATATCGTTTTCTTCATTTCTTCATTCACCCACCCAAGGTACTGAGTGTGAGTGACTTAATTGCTAGATATTAATTAACAGTGCATTAATTAGCACCATCTTCATTAACAAAGGTCGTGGGTTCGAGTGCCTCAAATAACTGTATCTTAACTGTGCCCTAATTAACATCGCCTTCATTAACACCGAAGATCGTGGGTTCGAGTGTCTTAATAGACTATATCTTAATGAACAATACCTCAATTAATATCGCCTTCATTAACAACAATGGTCGTTGGTTCGATTCCCACACAAGGTAATGTGTTCGAGTGACTTAATTCCTAGGTCGTAATTAACCGTGCCTTAATTAGCATCATCATCATTAACAAAGGTCGTGGGTTGGAGTGCCTCAAATAACTATCTTAACTACGCCTTAATTAACAGCGCCTGCATTAACACCAAAGGTCGTGGGTACGAGTGTCTTAATTAACGACATAATAATCAGCTGCACATAAATTAACATATTAATTAACAGGCTTCGACTTCCACTAAGGGTCGTACGTGCGTTCGAGTGCATTAATTAACTATATCTTCAATAACTGTCTTAATTAACGGTGTCTTAATCAACACCAAAGGTCGTGGGTTCGTAGCCTTAATTACCGCCAAAGGTAGTGGGTTCGACTCCCATGAAAGGTTGAGAGTTTGTAACCTCTTTGTACATCGAGTGCTCACGCCGACAATGCCGGATTTTCCAGCTCATGAGCCATTTAACGCTATCGCATTACAAAGAATTTTTCACGACTTGGCATCGTACACATTCATATATGATGTACTTTGACATTAGCAATAACACAAGAAAGCTGTATATTCCTCTCATCAGAAATCCTAAGGTGCATTGTCATTTGAGTCTCTGATGTACTTGTGATGCCAAAAAACATTAGACGATGCATTTCTTATGAATGTCTGATGTCACCTTAGGAACACATAACGTCCTCTACAGAAACTCATGGTTCATTTTCATAAGGGTCAATTGCGATAGCAAATTTGTAGACAGCTACACGAAGTAAAGACAATAGTTTTATCGGCCGCATGAAATTGTAAAAGGCATACTAACTAAATTAACAAGCATGGTGTCACGCGCGAACGAGCAAACATGAACGCACCTCACTCGATGACCGCGCACACTCGCTGCAAAAACGCTAGAGTCAAAAAGCGCGGCGGCAGCAACGCGCGAATTGACCTTCGTGCTGCGTCTCGCATCCACACGAACTAAGCCCCGAAACTAGGGTGGCTAGAAGGGGAGGTGTGAATACCGGCGGCGCAAACGTGACCCCACAGCGCACCGATGCCGCGGGGCGGCGCTGTTGACCAAGGCGGGGTAAGCACGCAGCCGAAATGAGCGCCTCGCCAGCCTCGCGTCGGCTGCATCTCTACCACCGAAGTGGAAGTGAGCCCGTTTCGGGTATCGCGCGCGTTCTGCGAGCGTCAAAGAATGAATCTTTATCATGAAAACAATGTTATGTCAGCCCACATCATTACTCCTGTGAAATTTTACGGGCCCAGTTCGCACTGTATCGAGATTCAAACGCATTTTGTTTGTGCACATTTCGTGAGCTGGCTTTGGGTGTTAGGGGCTAGTGGGGGGCTTCGAAATAATTTCGACCACTTCGGTTTCTTTAACGCGCACTGACATCATACGGCACACGGGCGCCTTGCATATCGCCTCCCTGAAAATGCGACCGTCGTCCTCGACATCAGCAGTCAATCACCCTATGCGTACCGTAAGACCTGTAAACTGCAGACATTACCTGATAAAGTCTGGACGTATTTACAAACCACTTTTTGTCTGCTCTTGCAGACCTGTAGCATGTAATTTTGATGCTCATATAAGCAATTTACTATGATTGCAGACAGTGAAGCAACAGATCTGGTCATGAAATCGTTTATTTACAAGTGAGGAAAAAAATTTACAACACACAAGGTTTCAGTGTTTTCCGTTTCTTCTCACTGCTCTGCTGACTGACACCTTTAAGCAAAAAGTGAATCCTTGTGAGGCAATAAAAAGGTATAACTGAGGCTGTCAGGGTAGCAGAATGGTCTAAAGCAACCAATCTTTGACATTTAACCAATTGACTGCAAAATCTCGGCCACAGCTTTGGCATCCTACATTGAATTAAAAATTATGGGGTTCTACGTGCCAAAACCACTTTCTGATTATGAGGCACGCCGTAGTGGAGGGCTCCGGAAATTTTGACCACCTGGGGTTCTTTAACGTCCACCTAGATCTAAGTACACGGATGTTTTCACATTTCGCCCCCATCGAAATGCGGCCGGGATTCGATCCCACGACCTCGTGCTCAGCAGCCCAACACTATAGCCACTGAGCAACCACGGCGGGTGTCACACTGAATAAAAGAGTGAGTTTGTTTTCAAGGGCATTGTCCAGCTTATAGAACGATTCTGAGGGATATAAAAGGCCCTCAAGGTCCCACTCTTTGGATGCCTCTGGTGGAAGCTCTCTGGGTACAGTGGCTCTGGGTACAGCCACTGTACTCTGGGGATATTGCCTATATGGTGCTTCGCAGTCTTCACAATGTGTGGGCAAAACACGCCTTCTCGCCACATAACCTGCAATGTAATAAGCTAGCCGTGCGTCGCTGCGGTGCGCAACATAATTTTGGTGGTCCACAGCATCTCGCCCTCGAATGACGGAATGTCGGGAGGAACACTCCAAAACAGGCGACGAGACCAACTGACAGCGGAAGGGGCAGGCCAGCGCGGAAGTACCACGCCGTAATTGGCCTCGAGCTCCACCACTGGAAAAGCTGGCGCCACCGTCGGCGTGACGTGCTAGGAGGGATCACGTGGACATAGCGGCCGCGTCGGCTGCTTCGGGAGCGCCGAAGCGAGCTGTAAACGAGTTTAAATTCCCTCTTACGCTGCGGTCCTCATTTAGTGGCAAATTTTTCCCGCTTCGAGTGTCTCCTTTACAACGCTTCAAAGCACTACAATAGGTAGTGGCTGCTTTTGAAGGCGCGCAACATGGTAGGCTACTGCTCGGTGCCGCAGGGCCAGACGCACGTAACGGAGGCCGGTGTCAGCCTTATTCACACGTAGCCGCCGGACAAGAAGCTGCGTGAAGCTCGGCTCGCGACACATAAAACCGGCAAACAGTCATCGGCTACAACTCGGGTATGCAGCAACCACAGACGCGAGGAAGATTTCTGCTATGGCGCCCGGTCTGCGATGTTCTGAAAACGCGCACTGAGACGCTCGCCCGAGTCCGCTGCCCGACTAGTGTCATGACGGTTTGGTCTATGAACTTGTCGATGCTATAGATACTGGGAAGTTCAGTTGTGTGGAAAGGCAGCGGTAAGAAGCACATTTAAAAAAAAGCATGGCATATGGTCATGTTTGTGTTATGAATTAATGCACTGGATTACAAAAAAAGGAGCAGCGGGAAATTGCACGCTGAGAACAGCGATAAACATGCAGTGCGACGCAACTCGAGAAATAATATTGAAAGGTCAAAAATTTAGAAGAAAAAAAGATTGGATCGTCGTGACGGCACATTACAGTCCCCGTAGGCGTGGAAGTCTCTACAATGAAATTATTTTTGAACAGTTCTGATAGCGCCCACGCAATAATGGTTGCTTGTATACTGTCGAATGCTCATATTCTGCGGCCTAAAGCTCATGGCACGGTGAGAAAACGCGCGTGCGGAGAAAGCGAAACAGTGCGCGGACAAGCATGCAGACGCGCAGTCGGTCGCTGCGAATCTGCGCGATCGCTGCATTGAGGCTTCGTTCTATTACGCTCCATTTAGTTATACAAACACTACAAGAACATATTTCACATAGTTTGCTCTCGGCGTTTACCTACCTTTCACGCAAGAAGCCGGTTCGGGAGACTCCATCGCGGCGACCGTGCGCAGTGGCGTTCACTGTATGCATTCGGTAAAGAGATAGCGTCTGTAAACGATTCTGTGCCTTCAGTTTGCCTAAGATTATTATTTAGACACTAAGAAACTTCTCTCGTTTCGAAAGTACTTACAGAAATGTCCGGGAGAGCTCGCGCGTGGTGTTGTCAGTGAGCGCTGACAGCAAAACCTATGAGGAGCGCGCCACGTGATCCCTCATAATACGCCAGCGAGGCGCTTCCGATAGATGGCGACTCCGTAACTCCTCGCCGCCAATACGGTAATACCACGCCGCGAGCAGCAGCGCCACGTTCCCCCTGGTGGCATCGGTGCGCAAGGGCGTCACGCGCGCCCGAAGGAAAGCGCCGCCGCTATTCACACCTCCCCTTCTAGCCACCCTACCGAAACCACAGCGCGCGGCAGACTCTGCCACCGTCGCAAATGGCTCTCAAGGTACAGCGGCCTGGGGGGGGGGGGGGGGGGGGCGCACGCGGCCGCCCGGGCCGCCCACAGAGGAACGCCCCTACCGTCCCTGCCCTTCCACCTGAGCCTTGCGCGCGACGGAAGACGGCGCGCTTCCTCCCCGTTTTCGTCCCTTTCGTGCGAGATGTTGAGCCGCAATCGGCGGCTCATCCTCGCACGCTTTCACTCACACATACAGGAAACGGCGCGCGGCGACGATTTTATCGCCCTTTGACTTTATACGAAACATCACAGCAATGGTGACGCCGTCGGCAGAAATGCGCTTGGAGGGTCCATATAATTCCTATAGCAATAAAATTAACATTTGGTGCATCCTCCGTGAAATTCTTCGGCTATTATGTTAACGCGCAGCGCTTACGCTTAAGGCTATCACGGAAGCCCTTGAGCCAAAGAACAAGACGGAGGTTCAAAGCTGCCTCGGAATGTTCAGCTTTTACGTCCGATTTCTCCGAGACCGAGCTTCAGGCACGAAAAGCCAACGCAGATTGCTCTACAAAGGCGGAGCATGGCATTGGGAAAAGCACGAGAGCACTGCTTTTCAAAAGCTGAAAAGCGTTCTGAGTGTGGCAGCAGTTCTGAGTCAGTAAGATAAACGACGCGACCTCATCTTGTCATGTGGTGTCTCACCATACGGCGTTCGAGTAGTGCTTTTGCAAATTAATGACGACAGTCTCGAAGTGCCAGTAGCCTTCTCTTCTATATAGTACAGTATAAAAGGAGCGAAATTACAAGTGGAAAAAGAGCGGTTTGCGATTATCTTCGGAATAAAGCATTTCCACCAGTACGTCGCATGTCGGCACGTTACCGTGTACACCAACTACAAGCCGTTACTGGGAATAATGAGCCCGGGAAGACAGATCCGAGTGATGCTGCCGCTACGAATGACACGTTGGCGTTTGAGGCTTGGCTGCTACTATTACGAGCTCCATTATAGCCAAGGAAAAACGCATCAAATTGCCGACTCTCTCAGCAGACTCCCGTTTCCATATATAGTGAGCAAGCCGAACCTGCACGCCGAGGACATACTTTGTTGCTCGAAGCCATTGAGCTACCGTTGACAAAGGAAGACAAAGTGCTTTCTACTGTATAACGTGGACTCCGGCAGGGTAATACAAGAGTGGCGTGACAAAGTATCCACTGCGTTAGAACGACGGCAAAAACAAATTTCAATCCCCATGGTGTCCATAGTTTGGAGCTTGCGAGTGATCGTGCCAAAATTTGCTGAAGAGCAAGCATTCGAGGTACTGCACGCTAACCATCCCGGCGTTTTGGCAATCAAGAGCATGGCATGTAATCATGTCTTGTGGCCGGGCTTGAATGCTGACATTGAGAAGGTCGCCGCATCCTTCGACGTTTTGCATGCCAACAGCATCAACGACCAGCGCCACGAGCACCGATTCCAGAGTGAACTCCGGCCACAACGCCGTGGGAGAATATTCGAGTTAATTTTGCCGGCCCACTTGATGAATAGTCATACTTGGTCACCGTGGATATAACCACGATGTGAAAGTACACATTCACAAGTTATACCATCATTTTGTGAGGGTATACCTTCGCGAAATAGGAACAACCACATCACCATGCATTGCAGACGCTTTGCGTTCGGTGTTTGCAACCTTCGGTGTGCCACGAATTATAGTAACTGACAGCGGACCGAACTTCCTGTCCGCACACATCGAGGGATTCCGTACGACAAACGGCGTCGAACACTATCACAAGCGCACCATATCATACGGCAACCAACGCCCAAGCTGAGGGGATGGTGGCAGTAGCAAAGGGAGCCTGGCTGAAGCTGACCGAAGGTTCTGTGCAGTTCAGAATTGCACACTTTCTCTTTCGACAGCATTCCACGCCTTCAGGGGCTATATGCTCACAAAATGACGCTAAAACAATTTTATCATCAGGATAGGTGATGAGTGGCTATCACGGCATTCTGTTCTCTCACAAGTGCCCGCACTGGGGATAGTATTTGCCTCGCTGCATCACACCACTTGCGCTTTCCCCAACACTCCTACCCTTCGCCCAGTGGCAAACCCCAACCCCAAAGAGTGGGAGACGATTCTGTACCGCTCAAGCCCACTTGCCCAGCAGCTGCTGGTTCATGTGGCGGGCCGGGTGGGCGGCGTCGTCAGCCGTATAGGACTCCTGAATTGAGGCACGCAGTGGCGGATACTATACTTGCACGAGAACTCGAAATGCATAATCAACTAATGCTAATGCTAATGCAATTAATCAAAATACTAAGGTATACCTCTAATGCCTCACGGGCGTTCTTGCATTTCGCCTCATCGAAAGGCGGTCACCGCGGCCACCATGTCATCCCATGGCTTCGAGCTTCGCCATAGCCGCCAAGCAGTGGCGTAGCCAGACATTATTTTTCTGGAGAGGGCGAAGGGAAGGTCGGAGAGGGGGAAGGGCATGCGCTTGATCAGGGACAGAGAAAGTGGGAGCGAAAATGCGTGACTGGGAGGGAGAGGGGTGGGCACGCGAGTGGTGTACTACTATCCATGACTACGCCACTGCCGCCAAGCCTCCACGGCGGCTCGCAAGCTTCGAGAAACCGCAAATGAGCGATCGAGAAAGTAATGCGGGATTAAAAGCTTTGTGCATTTTTTTTTAGATTAGGCTTAGCAATACGTTGAAGAAAGCGCGAGAATTAAGGGGCCAAGGGTGTGCCTAATTTTTCCAGAGCCAATAACACAGGCCTTGTTGATTACATTTCCATATATGCATGCATTTGAATGTAATCACATTCCTCGATGTGATTACATATGCTTGGTAGTGTCGGTGATAGTGTCGGTTATAGTGTCGGCTATTGGTTTTCAATGCAAGCTTAGGAAATGTTATACCTGCCTTGACGAAAGCAATAAGCAATATAAGCAAACGTAACCTATGGATCACCCATAATAAGTCATTATACAAATTAAGCGGCAGATCCACTGCGAAAAAGACAGAACAAGTAAAGGGGGATCGCTGAAAAATAATAAACTCTATAGAACTACTGGAAAGGATGTCAGAATCAGCTAAAAGAAATACAACGAATCAACGTTAAAAAACTTTGTGAAATCAAGCCTGCAGCTTTATTGGCGTCGCTTATCGGGACAAGACGGCGATTCCAACGGCGCTCCCGTCAAGCACATGGTCTCCGGACAGTGCCTGCGGTGAGGTCAGCCGATCATTACAAATACTTCGTATGTGTTCACTATAGGAGCAAAAGGGTGGTTTCCTATACGCCTCGTGCACCGCCTATAGAGGCGTCACTGATAGCCACCTAGCGGGCGCATCCAGCAGTACGCGCGGGCGGAGCAGTACAGACGACAACGCCTTGCAGCGAGTACGGCTGAAGTTCGCGGCTGCGATTTCTCCTTTGTTGGGGTGCCAGGCTGCTGCTTCTGCGGTGACAGCTATAGGGAAGACAGTGACCTCTGTGGGAGCGGGTATCAACACGATGTTACCGGTGTTTGGGACAACATGGTCCACATCGGTGCCAGGTGTGTCCTGCAGCCAAACGCCATGAACCCCATTTACATGAAGTGGAGCTCATGTTAACTAGCCGATAAATTTTGTTGAGTAATACGATCTCTCAGTCGTTTATTTTTTTTATCCTATGCTTGCCGTAGTGCTGCTTCTGTACCTCAGTAATCAGCACCCGTCGTTAGTGCAGGCTTATAGCAAACAAATCTGCACGGTGGGATGTCTGCATATGCCGTTGTGATTTTTCTGCTGATGAATACATGTGACATCGCCGAATAAGTGCAGCCGAAGTCGCCTCAAGAAGAGTAATTGCAAATTTATTGATTGCAACGCGTACACTAGTCAATGAAGTCACCAAACGCACGGGTTAATAAAAGCGCGTGTAAGTGCTGTACCACCGATGCAATTCTGCTGCATATGCCGATGAACTGTCGTTCCCGCTGCAGTTTTTGCAATTTTAAATTACCCATGGGAGCTGCTTGGAAATGTACAAAGCTAAAGTCTGACAAATTTTTCAGTACATTTTTTTTTATATTACTATATATAGAGAGGGGTGCAACATGATATATTTAAAGGCAGAGCAGCGCCAGTCAAAGTAGATGAGCGCTGGCGGCAAGGCCGGGTTTAGTCCTCTGCATCATAAGCATAATAAGACAGAATTCAGTTGAGTACGAAATTCACATGCAAGAAGGGACTACCTTGTGAAACAAACAAATCGTTCGGCGTGTTAAGTCTGCTCAGGCAGCAGCGAAGTGTGATGACTTCTCAAACGTGACGCGAACTTTTCAGCGAAAAATGAAACAAAAATACCATATGCAGCAACTATTAGCAATTCTCGCCATGAACTACCTATTTTGAAGGCACATTTACAAAAAAAGACAATATCTAAGATGTCCTCGGGCGAAAAAAATAAAACTGTCAAAGAAGCATTTCGTTGGTATCATTCCGATAAAACACACCGTGATTTATACCCTTTACAAACGAGGCACAGTGAAAACCTCGCAGCTCAAAAGAATCAACAAGAGTTATGCATGGAGCAACTAGCAACAGTTAAACATATGCGGAGCGACACATAAAATAGATGTAAAAACACGAAGTGCGCGACAGCTGGTGCGAGGATTTACCGGGCAACATAAAAGCAACAATTTCAGTTCTTGCAAACTTCAGTAGCTTTAAGATACAACACAATGCGATCGTGCTGTCGTGCTGCCTATAGCTAGCGCAACGTGGCAAAAAAGAAGCGGAAAACAATATAAGTGTCAAACGGCACTCACAACTTTAGCGAAATGCCTTTAAACCGCATGCTGCACTGCAGACGAACTTCGTCGCTTAGGCGTCTAACTATGATCGAGTGGAAAAAACACCGATAAGACAAAGGAAAGGATGAGAACAAGAAATTTCCCGCCGAAGCGACGACCCATTTTTGCTACCGTTGCTACCGCTGATGAGGCTTTGCGGGGAATGATTAGAACCGTATCGCCGGCACGTTTTCGCCGGTATTTGAGCCCCCCACCCTGCAACAATTCTTCTTCGACATTCCTTGAAGCTTTGGCCACCCCACACATGCGAAACGTGTTGCCTATTTTGCTCTGAAAATGTGAATAAGACAGAGAAGCACTATCAACGGCACAACAAACTACGGCACGCGCCTGGCTCCTCTCCCGTGTGTTCTGCGCAAGGTCGCCACCAGTGGCGCGTCCATGGGCGCGCACTATACGCGTAGAGCGCCAACGTTATATAATATACTACTGCATTGCGCAATCGTGCCTCCCATAACGGTCACCTACAAAGGAATATCATAATCATCATTAGCCTATTTTATGCGGGACGAAAGCCTAGCTCTCCCCCTGCGATCTCCAATCACCCCTGTCTTGCGCTAGCTGATTCCAACTTGCGCCTGCCAATTTTGTAATTGCATTACCCCGCCTAATTTTTCGCAGTCCGCGACGGCGCTTCCCTTCCTTTGGCAGGCATTCTGTAACTCTAATGGTCTATCATACCCTACGCATTATGACCTATCCAGCTCCGTTTATTTCTCTTAATGTCAGCTAGAGTATCGGCTATCCCCGTTTGCTCTCTGATACACACCGTCTCTTCCTGTCTCTTAAACGTTACGCCTAACATTTTTCGTTCGATTTCGAGCTTGTTTTCGACGTTATTTGTGAACCTCGATGTTTCTGCCCCATATATGTTATATATGTTAGCAAAGGAAGAACGCCTTGATTGTACATTTTTGTTTTCGACCGCAGTGGCAAGCTCCCAATCATGACTTGGAAATGCCTGCTATTGCACTACAAACTATTTTCATGCTTCCGTAAATTTCCATCCCGTGATTAGGGTCTCCTATGAGTAATTGGCCTATATAGATAAACGTACTCCTGCACAGACTCTAGAGGCTGACTGGCGATCGTGAATTCTTGTTCCCTTGACAGGCGGTAGAACGTTACCTTTGCCCTCTGCATATTAATCTTCAGCCCCTTTCTTAGACTTTTATTGGTTAAGGTCCTCAATCAGTTGCTGTAATTCGTCCCCAGTGTTGCTGAGCAGGACAATCTCACCTGCTCACCGAAGGTTGCTGACATATTCGCCGTTGATTCTCACTCCTAAGCCTTCCCAGTATCATCATCAGCAGCAGCATCGTCATCATCATCAGTCTGTTTTATGTTCACTGCCAGGACGAAGGCGATCTCCAATTACCTGTCCTGCGCCAACCGATTCCAGCGAATTTCCTAATTTCATCGTTCCACCTTGTCTTCTGCCATCCTCGACTGCGTTTCCCTTCTCTTGGTACACATTCTGTAACTCTTATGGTGCAACGGTTATCTAACCGGCACATTACATAAGCTGACCAGCTCCATTTTTTTCTCTTAATGTCAATTAGAATATCGGCTATACCCGTGGTAGCCGTGGAATCCTTGGATATTTCCAAAATATTCACGTATGCCTCCTGTACTCCTTGATTACGCAATGCGCCTATGACTGCTGGTACCCGTACTGAATCAAATGCATTTTCATAATCTATGAAAGACATAGAGAGGCTGACTGTATTCCATAGATTTCTCAAATACCTGATTGATGACGTGGATGTGATCCACGTCAGAATATCCCTTGTTGAAACCAGCCTGTTATCTTGGTTGATTTATGTCGTGTTACCTTGATTCTATTATAAATTATTTAAATGAATATTTTATACAATGCTGAAAGCCATCTAGTGGGCCTATAATTCTTCAATTCTTTAACGTCCCCCTTCTTATTGATTAGCGTAATGTTGGCATCGGACGTTCTAAACGCATACGAGCTATTTCAATCGGAGAAGATTGGAAGATAGCCGCCTTTAGCCCCTTGCGTTTCTTTTCTTATCAACGCATGAACATAAGTGCACCAGCTCCAACACAGTATGACTCAACATCCCTGTTTATACGCCTCGTCGACTTTTGCCAGCTTGCGTATGTGCAGCCACTTTTCCATATGTCCACAACTGCCGCGCGTGGGTGTTGATATCTTTTGACGACGCTTTCGGGTGGAGGTCACTCTTTGACTCGCTTTCTTTCGTCCCTGGTCCATTAGCATTTTTCTCGGTTCCCCGTGGACAAAACGCTGCGCGGTCCATTGAAGGCCGCGGACGCTGCAAGGGTCGCGCTCTCCAAGCAAACCTGCTCTGCTGTCGCCGGCGCCGCTCCGTTTCGCCGCGCACGGCGGGATATCGCGCTGTCCGAGCCGAGAGAGAAGCCAGCGCGAGGCATTCGAGCCTCTTCGTTCACTTTTTGTGCCAATCCCGAGCCCTTCACAAAACCTCGTTCCCATATTTAAATTCGCGGGGCGGTTTTGTCAGCGCCGGCGGCCGCCGTTCTGCTGCTGCCGGTGGCAGGGTCGCGGAGTGCAGTACAATTGGTCGCAGATGGCGACGATGTCGCCGGCGGATTAGCGGACGCGGTGCCAAACGCGCGCTTTAGAGAGTGGGGCGGGAGGGGCTTGCAAATGAGAGAGGTGGTGGGGTGACAGTGTGCGGGAAGGGTTGGGGAGGGGTGCTTTGCAGGCGACAATGGCTTTAGGTCGGGCTGCTGCAGGCCGGTTCCCAGTCTTGCGCACGCGTATGCAAGACAAACGCTTGTGTCAGTGGTTTTGAAAGTCTGGCTTGTTTCAACGCACTGCAGTCGGCGATAGGGCTGAAGTGGCCGTCCATGTTATGCCAGAATGCCTCTCCATGTTGTTACGACGCAAATTCCGGTTACTTCTGCAAGAAGTTTGGAGGCATGTATACTAGCCTGTTCGTTCGTTCGTTCCTTCGTCCATTTGTTTGTTTGTTTGTTTGTTTGTTTGTTTGTTTGCTGGCTTGCTTGCTTGTTTGTTTGTTTGTTTGTTTGCAGGCTTGCTTGTTTGTTTGTTTGTTTGTTTGTTTGTTTGTTTGTTTGTTTGTTTGCTTGCTTAAGCACGCACTTGTTTGGTGTAGTCATGCTCGGGACTTTGAATAATGTATTCAAAATTTGGAGGACGCTTAAGTTTCGCCTTTAAGGGATGCTGAACAAAACTTTTACCGCCGAGATTTTTAACCCAAATGAAAGCTTGGGTGCTGTAATTCGCTGACACAACCTTGTTTTCAGGCAGAAATTAGCGGAAGATAATGAATGTCATGCATTTTTCGCTAAATACCGCGTCGATCGGTCGCGCCGTGAACGAGACGAAGTGATTGATGCCTCTGTGAAGTTGTCTGGGCGGGATACCGGCGTGCCAGCTATCGCGCGCGTCTGTCCACCCGCATGTACGGATCCGGACCATATAGCGTACGACGTCTCAACAGCGCAGTTGCTTTCGGCAGCGTACTTGTTCTCGCAAGCGGAGCTTGTGCCCAAGTCTTCAAGATCGCCGTTTTTCGTATGTGCTGCTTTCTCACGTGAATTTCTGAATTTCAATTAATTCAGTAACGCCTATGCGCCACGCCGAGGACCTGCGTGGTTCGGCATATGCGTGGTTCGGAATTATTTTTTGGCTCACGAGACACCGCACGCCGACACCGGATTTTCTGCGACACTAGGTGCCCTCAACAGTCTGGCGTTAAAATGGGCGCAGCTCACAAACTTGCGTATAGCACGAGTATGAGGATTATGGTGCTCCTCAAACAACTCGTTAGCACTCACACCTATGATGACTCAGTATTGGCGAAGAATGTGGCGACAGTCACTTCCTTGAAGGAAAAAAATTCCAGTGTAATAAAGTATCAAACTATTGAGAGAAAATGTGCCCGCTAAAAAAACAGTAAGAAAGAACCTTGTGGTAAATAAAGTGATGACACATTCAACGTATACAGCACGTGATTAAGTTGGCAAAAACCTTACACGTGAGTCCCCGAATGGTGAAAAATGTCAAAATGGAGAGCATTGATGCATCCCTCAATTATGTTGCTAAAGAAATCACAATGAACGCCATTTCTATGTACACCGTGCCATTTCTGCAATGAAAACTACGGGTCGTTTCTTTCTTCATTTTTTTTACTTTTGTTAATTTGAGAGATTTGTAACAAGACATTATAACAAAACGATTAAACTAGAAAAAATAGTTTAGAGGTCCGAACCATGCCGAAACCAACTTCCTTGCTGGTTTTTATTCGCCAGCGAACAGCGGTCCGCTATCAAGCTAGTCTTGCGTATAATTATGGGATATTGAGACATGTGCGTCTCCCCAGACCATCAGAATTGGGGTCGAACAATTGCCATACCAGCAGGGGGTGGGCATTTATGAAGTGTAACATTGTCAACAGTTGCCGTCCTTCCACAGAACCACGTGACAAAAGTACCAGGACCAATCCAGGCGAAGCTTCTGAATGCACCCGGAAGCAAAAGTCGATCGACGGGAAAGGCGCCTGTCCGAATATAGCTTTTAGAGCTTGGTGAAGAGAACGAGCATCGGAAATTAAAACCTGCTTTTTTTACATAAGTAAGACGATCTAGCCTTTTCTGTTGTCGTAGTATTTATTCGACTTCTTGCTTTCTATACACTGTTATTGCACGATGGCCAAGTATTATTACCATACGAATATTGGTAAACGTATTGACACGTGCACATATATTTTATGTTCTTCCGGTTACCCTGTTCCACGTGCTAACAACAGCTGTTATCGCTCGGCACAGGACGCGCCTGCATATGTAACGGAACTTTCCCGAATGTTCAGTTAAATTTGGTGTATTTTCCCTAGAGACCCTGCGGGGGTCATTAAAGAAAATACGCTGTAGGACTCAGAATTTCGCGACTGTCTAGTTCTTCGCCGTCAGTACAACGTGGCAGTGTTGGTGTCATTGCAAAATTGCATACAACAGTGCAGACGAATCCCAACAGACGTTCCTTCCGACGACATGTCAGTGTGTTGGCCAGTACAGTTTTCTAGCGCATTTGCCTTAAGACGTGTAATATATTGAGACGTGACAGAGACATGACTCAACGATTCTGTCCGGGATACACAATTTTTTTTTTATCCGCAATATTGCTACTCAGTATTTAGATGTGACCGTGCTGTACGTCGTGTTGGGGGGTCTTGATCGCGGTATCAGACAACTTTCAGTGTTTTCAGTTAGATGTAGATACATCTCTTGAGTTCATTTCTGTACAGATCACAATCGAAGTGCATAAGTTTTTGTTCTGCGCATATTATAGAGCACCGTCAGCTCCCGGTGGTTTTTGCACTGATCTACATGACGCTCTTAACACCGTGCATGATATGTTTCCTAACCTTCCAGTTTTCCTTTTTGGAGACTTTAGTTACCCTGAAATAAACTGATCCGACCCCACCTACATCATAAATGACAGGTCTTCAGAATCATCAATTTTTTTATCCTTATATTCGGACTTTTCTTTGACACAGCTAACAAGTGAACCAACAAGAGTTACCTCATCCACGTCCAGCATATTAGATTTACTGCTAACTACATCCCCAAGTATTGTTTCAGGTATCACCTATATGCCAGGAATTAGTTACTATTGCTATAATAAATGTTACGTTAAATATTCCCGCTCACACTTCAGGTAATAGGACAAAAACAGCATATAATTACGCGAACGCCAATTTTCCGGCAAGTAATAATGACCTTGAGGAATTCATTAATAACTTTTTGGCCAGCTTCAACAAACGTTCCGTTGAAGAAAATTAGTGTACATTCAAGAACAAGCTTCAGGATTTAATAGACACATACATTCCACAAAGAACCATGACCACAAATGCCCATTCCCCATGGTTTAATCAGACGTTAAAACAAAGAAGCGTGCACTATGTCACAAAGCAAAATCGTTGGGAAGGCCTAAAGCTTGGTCAAGAATTCGGGAACATGTCAGTGCTTATAAGGGAGCCCTTAAAGAAGCTAAGAACAAGTTTCATAATGTCACTTTAACGCCAATGCTAACTAATAACACCAAAACATTCTAGAGCATAGTAAACCAGACGAACAAATTGCCCATATCTCTTCTAGATTCTGAATTATCTCCGGTTGTACACAGCCAGTGTGCCGACCTGCTAAATGAAACATTCGGACAAGCCTTTTCTTCCGTTAGTAACACATGCTTGTCGGATTACAGTTGTGAAATTTGGTTTCCGATGGATACAATTGCTTTTGACTTTCATGAAATTATTGCAATAATTGAGCGTCTGAAAGCTCTTCTGCACCTGATAATATTAACTCTAAAATATTAAAAATTTTTAAAGTTTACGCTGCCATCATTTTATGTAAATTATTTGAACAATCTCTAAACGCCAGTGCTCTATCCGAGGACTGGCTGATCGGTAAGGTGGTTCCACTTCACAAATTTGGTGATAAGCACGTAGCCACTAATTATCGACCAATATCTATGACCAGCATACATTGCAAGACCATGGAACATATCATAATTTCACAGCTAACAAGTTTCCTAGAATCATCGTCCTTTTTCACACCCGTTCAACATGGATATAGAAAGTTATTTTTGTGTGAAACACGGTTATTAACATTCACCAACAATGTCCACTCCATTTTAGACTAAGGCTCAGAAGTAGATTGTAGTTATTTAGACTTTAGCAAAGCTTTTGACGAGGTGGCCCATAACTTGCTTCTTTTAAAATTAAGTGCACTGAATATCGATCCAAAAATACTAACCTGGATTAAATACTTTCTTACTAATCGCTCACAGTACGTGCTTGCTAACGGCCCCAGCTCTCACTCTATTTCTGTTACATTTGGTGTACCAGAAGAATCGGTACCAGGCCCACTCCTATTACTCACTTATATTATTGACCTGCCTAATAAAATAAACTCTTCCCTTAAACTTTTTGCCGATGATTGCGTAATATACCGTGAAGTGGAAACTGCTAATGATTCCGCGTTACTACAGGTTGACTTCCACAACGTATCCGATTGGTGCAGTGAATGGAAAATGAGCCTTAACACAACTGCAGTAAGTAATGCAAGTAATGCGCTTTTCACGTCAAGTTGCGTCAGTTCCTCCCGATTACGCTATTAACAGTACTCCACTATTACTTGTTACCTCTTACAAACATCTCAGCGTCTTTTTAGCGTCTAATCTTTCCTGGAACAAACACGTAACGTACAATATATCTAATGCTAACCGCATGCTAGGCTATCTGAAACGAAATTTTAGCGCTGCAACAACCTCTGTTAAGCTTCTTCTTTGTACCTCCCTGGTCCGATCAAAACTCGTGTATGCTGCGTCAATTTGGGACCAACAGACTAATTACTAACAGAAGCATTAGAAGCCGTCCAAAGCCACGCAATGCCCGCTTTATTCGCAATTATAACCGTCTGTCTAGCGCAACTATTATGAAAAGTACTTTATCGCTACCACCACTTGCCTTGCGCCAAAAGATATCGCATCTGTGTCTGTTTTTCCAAAATTTGTAACCAGAACAGCGAACTACAAAATACCCTCATAATCCCTACCACTTACATTTCACGGTGCATTGATCATTCGTGGTAGGTTGGCATTCCACGCGCTGTCGCACACCTGCATATTTGCAAGCATTTTATCCAAACACAGCATCCGTGAAATTATCAGCTACAACTGGATGCCAGACATGTTGTCAGTGAGTGAACTTTTTCAAATTTTATGGCTCTTTTACACTTCGACCGCGCCGACGGTGGACCACAAGAGTTCGTGGCGGGAGACCGTTCCTGGCATTTTGGCCGCTAGGTGAGACCTCTTCCAATGGAATACACTGCACTAGGGGAGGAACTTCCCCCCGACCATTTTCTAGAGGATTCCCGCTGGCAATTAGCCGGCCAAAGACACCATTGACGAAATCGTCGAAAGACAGGCCCAGCAATGGAGCTAGGCCTAGCGTGGTGCCCCGGCAGAACGATCGTGGCAGGACCGGAGCTGGTGTCAAGAGCCGCATTATTCGTCCTGGAAGAATGCCGCCGCTTCCCAGGAAGGACATCTAAATTGTAATCAGAGTAAGGGGTGGCCTGAATATATTCAGGATAGGCCCGACTGTGCTGGCTGATGCAATCGACACCGCTGCTTGCTTTGAGGATTCGAAGCGTGAAGCGGACACGATCTGTCCTACATATATCAACAGAATATCGTCGTGGTCAGCACCCCCGAGGAGGAGAACGCAACCAGAGATGTCAGGCTCAATAATATTTTGGATGCGGGTCGTCTCCACGAAGTAGCGGCATACCGCATGACACCATCAACTATGTGCAAAAGTGTAATAGGAGACGTTGCCCGTCGTGACAGGCCAGAGGTGCTGCAGCGCAAGGTTGTTAATGCAAGAAACCCCTTGGCGCTGGAAGCCAAGACAATCAAGGACGCCGGCACTGTCATGATTGCCTTTGACAGATACCACGTATCCAACTACGTCAAGTATACATGACAATACATTGGTCAGATGTACTTTATATCGTAAGCAGATTCACATCGTGCCGACGTATGTCCGACGCCCAGCGAAGCCGTATGCAGAAGATGTGGAGTCTGGAACCCAGACGAGCAGCACCAGTGCATGCCTAAATGCAAGTTGTGCGGCGAGAGCCGTCTCACGGCAGGGAAAGAATGCAGGCAACGCTTTAAAATCCCATACGTCGTTCGACATCGTCGAAGAGAACGAGCCAGAGCCGAAAGGAGCCGGATAAAAAGCCCCGCCCCGGATTACCGCGGTGCCGAGCTCCAGTTCGCGGAGCTCGACCAGTATCGCCCCCGCAGCAACCAGTCCCAGAGGAAGGTCGCCGTCGCTCCACATTGTGGTCCAGGGATGGCCACCGTTCGAGGAGTTTATCCCGGAGCCGTTCCCGTGGTCGCTCCAGGGGACGATCTGCTTCCATGGTTGGCTTCGAGCCCAGAAGCCGATCCAGGTCTAGATCCCGAGCCAAGGGACATCATCAGCAGCAGCAGGTCGTCCACAAGGAGGGCCGCCCCGCTTGGGCAGATCGGGTCCGTGGAGGACCATCGGAGGTGATGTCGAGGTCGCTACCAGAGCGTGATGATAGTTTGGAAAAAATCACGACATTAGAGCGCGAGAACGCGGCCACGGAAGAGAACATTAATAGGCTAATGGCTGAGATAGCAGAGATTAAGGGCGCTAGGAACTCGCAACCCACCGCGACCGTCTGGAAATCCCGATGGCCGAGGGTAGTGACGGGTCACGACTCCTGAAGAAAAGGGCAATAGCTTGTGAACGGGAGAACGTGTCACGTAAACCTAAATCAGAGGTGCGCGAGATGTTAACCGCTCCCAGCGAAAGCATGAAACAGTTAGGTGATAAGATCACTGAGATGCAAAGCAAGATGACGACGTTAGAATCAAACACCAACCAGCGGTTGGCCAAAATGGAATCCTTTCTCGAGTTTGTTGTGGGCCCGGTAGCGCCAGCGAACCCACCGATACGCCTTTTAAACCCAGCAGCAAAGCAATGTAGCCACGATTCTAGCCCCACCTAGGATCGGTGTCCAGCTCGTCAGAGATGACTCCGCCCCTTGAGAGATTCCAAATTTGGCATTGGAACTGTAGGGGCTTCTCTAGGAAGAAGGCTCCCCTACAGCAATATCTATGTATTCGCAGTTGTGAAAGGAAGCCCCGGTTATCTTATTACAGGAAACCCTCTCGCCTGGCATCTCGATGACTGGGTTTTGCTTGGTCGTCGTGCAGTCTGGGTGGGGGGGGGGGGGGAGGTATGCATTCTCCTTAGTAAGAAACTCATTCATGTGACACATGATCTCAAAATGGCTGGAAGTAATATTGAGTATGTCATAGTAGGGATCATACCTGGTCGGGTCAACCGAGGCAGCATATGTTTTTAACTGTAAATGTTCTTAACATTTACAGTTGTCCCAACGATAGAAGCAGTGGCGTAGCAACGGGGGGGGGGGGGGGGGGGGGCCGTGGGCCCCGGGTGCAAGGGGCCAGTGGGGGGGGGGGGGTGTCATATACGTCTGAAGACACCCCTCTTTCCGCCGGCTTGACTGGGCGCAAATGACAAAGAATGCTCCGGCATCCAGTAGCCCGAGCTCATGTACCCGATGCGTTGCGCGGCAGAATTGTCGGCTGCAGCTATATCAACAGCCCATGAAATAATTGCACGAATGTGCGTGCTAAAAAATTTAATTCGCAAAATGGTCGCTAAACTACTCGCCTTAGCGAAACGTTTAATGTGGGGTGCGCTCGCGCCGCGCGTTCGTGCTGGGAGCTGGCATCGCTAAACATACAGTCAGGCGTTGTAAGGCGTTGAGGCTCTTGGGTCCGTCTTCCGTTCAGAACGCGTAGCGAAGACGAACAATAACACCGGCAAGAGGGCGTTCAACGAGCGCGCCCGGCGCTCGCGGCGAAGCGCTCGTTGAGAGCGACGCTGCATTAAGTGCGGCCGTCAAAAGTCGTGAATGGGGTTGTCTGGATCGTCTTCAGACTCGGTGCGGCCGAAGAGTTCAGCGGCGTATGACTCGACAGGCTGTAGTCGCGGGCGCCGCGATGTTCGGCTCGCTTTTACTTTCTCTCTCCCGCTCTCTCTGAGAAGCCGCTGCGAAGCCTGCCGTTGTTTCACGCTTTCCTTCCTACCCTCGAAAGTTTCAGAAAACTTTTTTTTTCAGCGACCGCTTCGCCGCAGAAGGCGCATGATGCAATTCACTGCGGTAATTGCGCGAGCACAGCGTGATTCGGTGACACGCCCGCCCGCTGCTTTAGTGCTTGTTTAAGACATTTATTCTGCTGGTCGCGCTGCCGATCTCGCGACTCTTCGGCCTCCGTGAAGAGTGGAATTTCCATCGCATTGCGCTTCTAAGAGCGCACGCTAATGTTTTCGGCTCGTCGTCAAGACCCCAAGGGCTTGTGTTTTGCACAGCGCAAATGAACGGCGTCGGTCAACGAAGAACATCCCCGGATTCACGTCGACAGAAGACCAACCTTAGCGACGACGGACTTCGTCCGGTGCCCGGTGAATATACTCTTGACCTATGTGAACTGGCTAGTTGGTTACAGATAACTTTAGAGTCATAAGCTTTGCTAGCAGAGAGCAATTTTGTATATAGTTGATCATTGTGTTTAGTTTTGTTGTAACCTAATTTAATCGCTTGTTGTGCTTCATGTGTTTAGTAAGGTAGCCGGACGTACACGTGCAGATTTATTTCTACTGTTGCTTCGTATTTATGGCACGCTATATTGTGTTGTTGGCTAGCTGTGATACTGCTTTCTTCTAAAGAAGTGAAGTCGCCTTGTCATTATTGCGAACTACCAGCTCTTGTGGGCTTGAGACTGCGCTTTAAGCATGCCCGACCTGCCTCTTTATTTAAACGGGTTTTTCAGGGAGTTTGCCGCACGGCTGTCACAGATAAAATGTATAAATTAATGTTCTTCCTTTGTTCCGTAGGATAAAAATGGAAAAGCGCCGACCCAGCGGGGCTCATCAAAGGAAAACCAAAAGAGAGCGAGCCAGGACTCTTCAATCCATGGCTGGGTAATTCACAAATATGTGAGGACTTCGTTGCGTCTGCCCACGAATGACGCTGAAGAGGTTAGTGAGAGAATATGTATACATGCGAAGAAGGGGAGCGGCAAAACGAAGACTGCTTGCAACCCAGTACATCTATGCCTCCTGACGCGCACGAGCTGTTTGTGGACAGACCGGTTGATCCGTTGGAATCAGATGCATGCAGATGTGCAGGAACACAGCAGCTAGAGGACGCATCTCAAAATTTCGAAGCCAGTATATTTATGCACACTGCGGTGGACCCGGTACACCAGTCCGGTGCTTCTCAAACCCGCGTTCTCGATGACGCCAAGTGGAGATGGTCAGAGAAGAGCCACAATACGTGCAGCCCAGCTCAGTACAAGAAGGCGAGGACCCTGTGACGTCATCTAAAGGCACTAAAGCTCAAGCATTATCGAACTACAGAAAGACGACAGACGTACTTAAAGATGACATGTACTCTGACATAGGTACATGGGCCATACCTATCCCAGATGACGTCAGAGTAAGTTTAGTGCGTAGAGGAAGTGAGCCGATACAAAACAAAGACGGCCCATTCCCCGGTGTAACGAGAGAATTAGGGCGCAGTAAAACGTTTAGCCGGCATTTAACGAAGTCTTGGTTCTACAAAACATCCGCAGATGGCAGCCAAGTTCTGAGAACCTGGAGGGTGTACTCAAAGTCAACAAATTCGATTTACTGTTTCTGCTGCAAGCTCTTCGGAGAAGGAAAAACTGCAGGAGCCTGCTTCGTCTCCGGGTTCAACTGCTGGTGGAAGTTGAACCCTAGGGTAGCGGAACACGAGTCGTCGGAGTCGCACATGTCCTGCTACGAGCGATGGAGGACAATGGACGTCAGTCTCAAGCATGACCGAACACTGGACGCGGCCTTTCAACGAGAGAAGGAGGCGGAGAGAACACGCTGGAGACACATACTGCACCGACTTCTGGACGTAGTCTTATTTCTGGCGAAAATGAACCTTCCTCTCCGCGGGCACAGAGAAAACATGGAGTCGGACAACAGAGGCAATTTTCTTGAACTGATGGAATTTCTTTCGAATTATGACACAATTTTGAAGGAACATTTCGCAAAAGTTAAGGCTGCCATCCCTTCCGGCGGAAGGGGGACCTCATACCTGTCGCCTCAAACGCAGAATGAGTTTATCCAACTCTTGGGCAGACACGTGAAGGGCGAAATTGTAAACAAAATCAAGGAGGGTAAATATTTTGGCATTTTGTTCGATAGCACACCAGACGTTTCGCATGTGGACCAAATGTGTCAGGTAATAAGGTACGTGTGCATTAATGACGGCGAAGTCACAGTAAAAGAATCATTCTTAGGCTTTTTTCCAATAGAAGGAAAAACTGCTGCTGAGACTACAAAAAGTATTCTGAAACAGCTCGAAGACGACGAATTGGACATAAGCTTTTGTCGCAGTCAAGGGTACGACAACGCAGCAGTAATGGCCGGGGTTCACGGTGGCGTGCAGGCCAGGATCAAACAAGTCAATCCAAAGGCCCTGTTTGTGCCATGCGCGAATCATTCCCTGAACCTTTGCGGCGTGCATTCATTTGAAAGCGTCAACGCATGCGTGACATTTTTTGGAACTTTGGAAGCTATGTACAAGTTTTTTTCGAGCTCGCCTCAACGATGGAAAGTACTGAAGGATGCTGGCGTGGCACTGACAGTAAAAAATATCAGCCAGACGAGGTGGAGCGCTCACTACGAGGCAGTGCGTGCAGCAGGAAGGAGCTACGAGCAGATAATCACGACGCTGGAAGCACTGCAGGATGCCAAGTTCAACGTGGAAACAAGGAGGGGTGCATTGAGTTTGATTGCTGCTGTATGCGACTTTTCCTTTCTAAGTTTTTTGTATTTCTGGTCGGAGGTTCTACAGGAAGTTAACGAAACACAGAAGTACCTGCAGACTGCAGGAATCGGCCTCCAGAACTGCAGCCTGAAGCTCAAATCGTTACGGATGTTTCTGGAAGAGCAGCGCGTTGAAGTTGTGGAAAATGCCATCGCCCAAGCCACGGCAAAATGTGAGGAAATGGGGATTGAGGTACAGCAACGGGTTAGATATCGCAAGAAGATGTCAGGAGAAAGAGCAGGGGACGCTGGCCTAATCTTAATAGAACAGGCCAGAAGGGCAATGTTTCAATGCCTTGATCGTTTTCACGGAGAGCTGGACACTCGATCCAAGGCTGTGGAGAAGGTGACATTGGTTTTCAGCATCATTGAGCCTGTTTCCCTGATCTTTGAAAGCGTAGAAACGCTTCAAACGCTGACGTCGAGTCTTACTGAAATATATGACGAATTTTCAGGGGAAGAAATCGTACTAGAGATCCTCCGGCTGCGAAGGCACATCAAGGCCGCTGGAAATCACCTTGATGTCACGAGGACATGGACCGCACAACAGTTCCTGGAATTTATTGCCAAATGGAACTTCTTTGAGTCCCTCCCTAATCTTACCGTTATCTTTCGCTTGTTCCTCACGATCTGCCTGTCAGTTGCATCAGGCGAAAGGAACTTTTCCAAGTTAAAGCTGATCAAAACGTCCCTGCGCTCCACCATGAGTGATGAAAGGCTCTCAAACTTGGCGATACTGACCATAAAGAAAGAACACGTCAAAAATATAAACTTTACTACTGTAATTAATGATTTTGCAGAAGCGAAGTGTCGGAAAAAGAACTTCTGAAGGAAATGTGTCCTTACCGGTCATTACGTTAGTGCAAAAGGCTCGATGTCCCACCATGGTTTGTGCATCGGCAATATGTAACCAATGTTCTATTTATCAATGTTGAATCGTTGTATTAGTTTTTTATCAGTTGCGCAGTGTTGAATAAAAGATCTTCCTCCTAGTCCTAGCTAACCGTTTTTTTATCATTTTGTTGTTGTGTGACTTCATGTCACAAGTACAGTGTCTGTGTCAGTTGCACGGAATTTTATAAAAAAAGGTGAATTTTGTAAGGATATTTCCCGATATTCTATGAAGTTATGTGTCTTTGTGATTACTAGGAATTCGGCATCCTGAAAGATATGGCAGATAAGTAATAACCATATCCTGAATAATCCCTTAATTAGTAGTTATAGAGGAAGCACTTCAATTCGAGAATTGAGGACTCTAAGTCATATTATTAACTCAGCAAAAACTTCTTAAACAAAATCGTTTTTGGTGCTACAGCCGGCAGTACATTGGCACTGCGGGTGGCGCCCAGTATGGCAGAAGCGACATAAATATGAAATAGTGGACCAGTGACGTTGATCCCTCAATCCTCTCCATTGCGAGTGCAGACCAACAGTAGTGCAAGCTTTCGCTGGCACGGACTTCATCGCGGCCTTTTCTTGTTTCTTTTTTATGGTGACGCCTAGAACCGACGCGAAGTGTGCTCTGTTCTGTTCCCAATCTTGTGGGGGCATCGAAGCTCGGATAATCACGTTTGTCCCCATAGCAGCAAATAAAAACAAGTCTTTATTGATCAGAATGAAGAGAACTCGTGATTGTCATAGCATTGGCGCCCGCACAGCAGAGACTGCCAGGGAGGCAGGTGGCGTTTTCTAATAGGGTGGGGAGATCAGCGTCACTGACACAATTAAATTTTCGTTTTCATTCAGGGCTGCCCATAGCCAAAATACTGCGCGCCATAGCACCAACGACGTTTTTTGTGTAGTTGTTGTTGGGCAAGATATGAGTGTCGGGCTTCAATTTTGCAAATGCAATATTGCCGCTAAGATTGGTAATTAAAACTTCATAATAATATTTTTTCTTCTGACGTGAGCCATATTTTCCACGATGCCGCATTTGTATTTGCTGCCAAGCCTTAGTCTGACAGAAGATGTGCACACATGCGCTTATCACAAGTTATCAGTGCAGCACCCCGTGTTATTTGGCGCAGAAAAAAACAGCATGTATACCTGCTGCATTCGCGGTCTCTTGGAAAAAAAGCGAAGGAGAGGGGGACCCGGGGGACGTGCGCGGTATCCAAGGCGGCTGTACTGGTGCTGAAACCCGGAAAGTGTCGATATCCTCGACTTCCTCGACTACACCCGGGGGGGGGGGGGGGGGGGTGAGAGAAGACCTATGGGCCCCGGGTGCCAGACGACCTAGCTACGCCACTGGATAGAAGGCAACGGTTTAAGACTGCTCCGCAAAGCCGTATACTTGGCAGGCTCAAGCCCTTTTTGTCGCAGGGGATTTTAATGCCCCGCTTCATGTGTGGGGTTTCAAACATGAAACCAATAAGGGTAAGCACATCTGGCAGAATGCCATGGATCCATGGACCTGACGCTGATCACTGACCCTAACTTTCCGAACCGAATCGGGACATCCACGTGTAGAGACTCGACCCCTGATCTCATCTTTGTCAAGAACGTGACTGAGGCAAAATGGCATAACACGGCTGAGAATATTGGTAGTGACCATTATATTTGTGAGGCCCACGTTCCTATCGTGGGTAAAAAACAGCGCGAATTCTCGTACACGGACTGGGGTGAATTCCGTAAGCTTCGGCAGGAGAGGCCCCCCTCCGATTCCCGACCTACCATATATAGAGCAATGGATGGGTCAGGTCCAAGAGGAAGTTCGGCGTGCAACCTCTCAGGTCTGCACCGACCCTCCTGTTGTAAAAATGGACAGTAGACTAGCCCACTTTAGAGGCCAAAGGCCAAACAGTCCATTCTCAACATATGGAGGTATCAACAACTTAATCGTAGGCTACGCAAAAAGCTACCTTAGATTAACAAACACGTTTAAGAGCGTTGTATAACCCTCTCTAAACAGTAATGGGACGTTTGCAACTCGATAGACGGCCAAATGCGTAATGGTAAAACTTGGAAATTACTTAAGCATCTGGGTCTTAACGCGACCAATACTAAGTCTAATCAGAGGCATGTCATTGACAGAACAATATATGAGGCTGCACGAATGACCTCTGAGGATGAGTTAATCCGCACGCTTGCTGACAAATATCTCCCAGTCGGGTCAAGGCGGTCTCCTGTACATCTCGATTACCAGGGCCAGGCCAATTCCTACCTGGATGCGGAGTTTGGCTTTGAGGAGATTCAAAGGGCTCCAAATGGACTCAATGGAGATCTGCACCAGGGCTGGATGGCATCTCCAACAAGACGTTGTGAAATCTGTATGATAAATTAATTGCATACCTCACAGAAGGAATTAATGAAATTTGGAAGAATGGAACCGTCCCATTGCATTGGAAGACTGCTCTCGCAGTACTCATCCCCAAACCTGGCAAGACACCTACCGTTGACAACTTGAGGCCCATCTCGCTTAAGTCATGTGTGAGTAAGGCAGCGGAGCACGCGGTCCTGAATCAACTCTCCCGGTTCTTGGAGAATAACGACATTTACCCACATAGTATGTTAGGAATCAGAGCAGGCCTACCCACACAGGATACCATGAAACTCATTAAGCATCAACTCATAGACAACAACTCTAGCGACACTCAGGCCGTTTTGGGACTTGATCTTGTAAAGGCATTCGACAACGTTCCACATTGGCATATCATAGCCCCGATATCTCGGCTCAATCTGGGTGAGAGATTTTACAACTATGTTAGATCGTTCCTCTCGGATAGGAAGGCTACCCTCCGGGTGTCGGATCTCGAATCCCAACTGCTGGAAGTTGGCGAGAGAGGCAACCCACACGGGTCAGTCATTTTCCCCTGTTTGTTGAATATAGCCATGGTCGACCTTAGCAGAAAGCTTCTCGAGATTCAAGGCATCAAACATACTATGTATGGTGACGATATAACTATGTGGTGCACAGGAGGCAATGATGGTCAGGTTGAAGGAGCCTTACAGGAGGCCATAGGCACTATCAAAACCTATCTCGAACCCACCAGTCTCAGATGCTCCCCTTTGAAGTCGGAACTCTTACTGTATAGTCCCAAGAAACGCGATCCGAGGCTCAAGGGGTGAACATAGAAGGCAGAGACATTAACCTATATACGAGCAACGGTTGCCGCATAGCCAGAGCCGATTCAATCAAGGTCTTGGGCATGATCATTGAGTCAGGGGGTACAAATGGCAAGACTATAGGCGAGCTAATTGCTAAAACTGAAAGTGCCGTTCGTTTAGTTCGGAGCGTATCAAATCGGCATCATGGACTCAAGGAGGATAACCTCATTCGACAAATGCATGCCTTCGTTCTGTGCCACTCTACATACGTGGCAGCCATGCATCCGTGGAAACGGGCAGAGTGGGATAAATTGAACGCATAGCTTAGGAAGATTACTAAGCGGGTTCTCGGGTTACCCGTATACACTTGTACAGAGCGCTTAATGCAGCTTGGTATTCATAACACTCTTGACGAGATTGCAGAGGCCCAGGAGCGCGCACAGCTGACTCGCCTCATGCACTACAACGAAAGCAGGGAGATCCATCTTGCAGGAACTCGGATATCACCCCGATAGAGTAGCGGAGGAGTTCTCTGACGCTCCTCCGTCGATTCGTGAGAACATTACGGTCGCGGCCATACCTAGGAACATGCACCCTGATCTTAATCGCGGTAGAAGGAGGGCAAGGGCGGCCAACCTCCTTTGTCAAATACACAGTGATCAGTGACAGGTAAGCTTTGTGGATGCCGCTTCTTGTAAGGGACGTCGGGCGTTCACCATCATCACTGTCGATGGTCGGCAAGGAATCACCAATGCTGCCTCGGTTCGGACGAGGGACTCCGAAATTGCTGAACAAATCGCTATTTCACTAGCCCTGCTGGATAGCTCACGGGATGTCATCTATGGTGATTCAAGGTCTGCAGTCAGAGCATTTGAAAAAGGCACCGTTTCCAAACAGGCCCCCAGACTTCTTGGGGGCAAGGCAATCACGCACCACTTCATTTATTGGTTTTCCGCACATCAGGGTCAGTTAAAGGGTGGTCCTCCCAAACTCAACGAGTCGGCTCATGGGACTGCGCGCGAACTTGCCCACCGTGCTACCCCTGACCAATCGGAAGTCGACTCCCCAGAGAACAGGGACACGCCCTCCACCTACAATGAGATTACAGCATTACTATCTCAGCCATAAAACCTACTTCGTTCTTCATCCGCCGCTCAATAGAGCTCAAGCACTAACGCTCCGTCTACTACAAACGAATACCTATCCTAATCCGTCGCTCTTACATAAAATATATCCGGATACTTACACCGATGGTACATGCCGCCATTGTAGAGAAATATCCACGTTAGAAAACGGTGTGCCCGGTCAAGCTCTATCATCGATAACAGTTCGGCCCAATGGGAGGCGGTTCTCCACAGCCCTCTTCTGGCTGACCAACTCTGGGCTGTCCAGCAGGCCCACGATGCGGCCGAGAGGCTCAGCCTTCTGTTTCCCACGCGGGAGCAGCCCGCATCGTGAAGACTCACGAGCTGCAGGATTTCAATAAAGTTTTACCGTGCCATACAACATCCGATTGGAACCACCTACCAACATCATTGGTGCTTACTAACACTTTCGAAGAATTTAAGAAACGGTTAGAGAATCTGTATTCTGTTAGTTAAATTGTGTATTGAAGCTGTTGTTTCCTTTGTTGTTTATAAGCGTCGATATTACGATGTGTTATGCATTGTTGCTGCAGTACCTTTGTAACTACTTTTTCACAATTACTTAATCGTTCGTGACGTATACCGATTCATTTTCATGTCGTTACTTGTATATCTTTCAGTATGTGTATGCACGTGTTTCGAAGTGTTATATTCCTCTTTTTTGTACTGTACCACACTCCTCAATAATCCTCCTGTGACCGTGAGGGTGCCTGGAATAAATAAATAAATAAATAAATAAATAAATAAATAAATAAATAAATAAATAAATAAATGTGCAACAACTTTCCAGAGACAATTATTCTGCTATGGACATATATATTGGTTGACGGCGACAAACATTCGACAAAATTAATGGTGTCTTGGCAAATAATTAAGGCAGTATTTGTAAGCGGAATGACAATGATCGTTCAAATAATATAAATACGCAACACATAATTTTCCAACATGTTGGCTGAGGGTCCTCCTGGCGACAAGCTAGGACAACGAACAGCTTGAATGTGCCTGTAGACCCTCATACGGCAGCAGTCAATCTAATGTTGGCATACAGCATAAAGAATACTTCCTAATACTCATAAAGTTACTATACTTGTATAAAAAAGCAATACAGAATCAATTAACATGCTTAAGAAGCAATCATAAGTACTTTTCTCGTTCCACTGAACCAGAAAAATACAGCGTCAATACAACTGACAGACAGTAAATAATGTGGGAAAGGGAACTAAATTTATATATTTATTCTTACAGTTACAGAATATGCTCCATTTTGTTTATATCTACTGTCTGGTGATTAGTTAAAAGTGAAAGCAACGTGGATTTCATCGACTTGATGTGGTCATCAGTACACCTGTACGGTACGAACCACGTGTCCTGGCTCTGCATACGTACGTCGCCTTGCTGTCCTTCTTCCGTTAAGCCATGCATCCTAAACATTAAAGCAATGACTTCCTTCAATCGTCGTTGCGAAGGCGTCCTGTCCACCTACACGCTATGCTGCTATGCTTTTCGAAAAGCTTAGCGAACTGGTTCGAACTGATTCGAGCGCCTTCGCGGCTACTGTGAGCCATAGCTACGCACTGCTGTCTCAAAGCTTTGCCTGCCAAGCATGCGATGCCGCGCCTACTCACGTCCCCCCAGCTTCCTGCATGGAAGCGAGAAAATATTGCACCGCGGCTCGTCTCTCGGTTGTGTTATTCTTCGCCTCCGCAAATGCGTCTAGCCCGACGGCGTAGAACGCTCGGACGCGTCCTCGACAGCACTTCCCCCTTGCTCTCATTGTTATCGTGCGGAGCTCCCCAATCTGCACCTTTCACCTTCTTCCTCGCCGCGAAACACCCGAAACTTTGAACAACAGAGAATGCGGCGTCTGCCATAGGGCCGTCCGCTTTCCTCAAAGCCAGCACTTCTTTCTTTCTTTGTCACCCCTGCACCGTCTCAAGCACTAAAGACGCGCGACTCTGCTCCATTAGGGAGCGTTCACGGCCAATTTTCGGCTTTTGGGTTACCTGCGGGCACCGCGTCAATCTTGTCTTTACAGGCCTGCCCCAAACCGCAGATCCTCGCTGTGCATGTTGACCGCCCCAAGAAGGACGGTACAAAGTTATGCACCGGGCGTTCCGCACAACAACGGGTCCTGGCCCGCCAAGCCCTTTTAGGACGAATGGAGATGCGATCAAAAGTTGCGGGGTTTGCCAGAACGTAAGCCGTAAATTGTCCGTCTCTCCGGCTACCAGTCCGCCAGTTGTATATCTATGTAGCCGTGAGAGAGCGGTGAGCGGGAGATCCACAGTGGGACTGAAAAAAGTATTGAGAATGCTCAAAGTAATTGGACTTGGTAAGCGTGCTTCCCCTTGGCAACCAGCACATTTTCAGAACTTAGGAACAATACGGGCCCAGTGTGTTACGCAATATCATGACCGGCGAAATAACAACGCCTAAATATATACTCTATCCAATGCAAAATGTGTCACGGGAAGAAGGTTCGAAGTGCTACAAACAGGGGGTGAACAAGGGAGACCTTGAACGTTGCTTCCTGACAAATACTAGTCTCGTGCTCGAAGCTTGAACGCCAGGATGCTGCTTCGCTTGTTCGCGCAATGTTGGTAAGTTAAATACCGAACAGGCGCATGGGAAGACTAAGTACGTAAGACAAGGGAACCGCAAATAACGTTAAAAGAAAGCACGATGTGCTCAAGAGATCGTCGCCTGGCATGATTCCTTGTAAGTGTTTGCGGGATTTTGATACCAGATTGCATGTGTTAATAATATCGTACAGCCAGCCAATTGGAAGGGGACACGTGGCACTTACATCAAAAGACTACAAAAGCAAAAGGCGAGCAGCGCTATCTTGGCCAACGTTCGCCCAATAGAAAGCACTTTAGCCCACATTTTATCTCAATAGGAATATTTGTTTCAATCTGTCGCACTTTCTAAAAGTATACTGAAGAACTTATTAGTGAGCCATCTGAATGCACCAAAGCTCATGTTCTAAAAAGATATTGTGGCACAACTCATCTCACGATCACTGTCTACGGTAATGCTAATAGCAGTCGAGCAATGTAGTGACAGGCCATATTTCTGAAGTAACATGCATTTAAGATGCCTGGTAATCTGACCCTTTTGCTGTAAGTAATCAGATATCATCTTCTTTTGATATATGGCACTGGCTGACCAAGGTCGCCCGTGAGCACACTGTAAACGGAAATCACTCCGAGGTGGAAGTATACTGCTTGTCCTCTAGCGACCCCCCGGTTCGGAGGTTATTATGCTCTGTATGATCGGAGTAGAATTTTTACTCCGTACGAGCTGAATTCGTTCCGCTCGTACGAGCGTACGAGCGGAACGACACTTCATACACGTAAACAAACCGTCAGCCATGAGCACTGCCCGCTCCGCCGAACGTGCCCGGTCGCTGGCGAGGCGCACAGCCTCATGGGAAGTGCCACGTGACCAACTTGTATCAGCGGAGGGGAGTTTTTTAAAACTCCCTGTCGGAGTTTCACGGGAGAACAAGATTTTTAAGCGGAGTAAAATCGCGTCATGTCGCCTTAATACTCCCGCAGCTAGCCAGCGGAGTGAAACGAGGGAATGGCGCTGTTTTGCTCCCATAAATCGGAGTAAATATTTGAGGAGGGGAGGTTTTAGGGCAGATCAGCTCTTACAAACTCCCAGGTGGGTTTATTTTCGTTTACAGTGCATGGAAGCATGATGACTACTGTATACCAATGCAGTGACGATAGAATGATGCAGGAATCAGATCGATGGAACGACAAATGCTTATAACGACGACGGCATGACAACAGTGGGAGGTCGATTTTTCAATTATGATGATGGTATAATGACGGCATAGTGACGAAGCTGACATGAGGATAATGAGATGGCCCTGGCTGCATGACGACGACGGCGTTTAGATGGCGGTATGACGATAACCGGACGAAGCGTGAATGACGAAAGACTATGCGACAACGGTGTGAAAATGGGTGCACGATAGCATGTGTGTGACGAGGACTCAACGATGACGTTGACTTGAGAAAGGTGGCATAACCACGACTGAATGACGACAGCATGATTACGGTAGAATGACGAAGAAGGAATGACGTCGATGTATAGACGAAGATGGTATGACGACAACGGCATGACGACATAGAGATGACGTTATTGAAATGATAACGATGTTGAAACGACAGCTTGACGACGATGGCATGACGAGAGTCAGATGCCAAAGTTACAATGATCACCATGGGACGACCGCGACGATGGTATGGCAACGAATACACGATGACGATACAGTGACGACGATGGCATGACAATTACATGAAGACAATAGGATGACGACGAGTGTATGATGACAATGAAATAACGATGACTGCATCACGAACCCTGTATGACAATGATGGTGTGTTGACGACGGCATGACGAGAGTTGGTTAAATACGGTTGGAGTGACGATGATGGCATCACCACAAGGGCATTACGACGGCATTCTGAAAATGGTAGTAATAGCGACTGTCTGACGATGACAGCTTGACAAGGGCGGCATCATCGCAAATGAATGACGACAGTATAATTACAATACAATGGCGAAGAAAAGTTGACATCGATAGAACGACGAAGGTGGTATGACGACAATTGAGGGGGGAGCGTTACTGAACTGATGACAATGATAAATTGACATTGTGACAATGATTACATGACGACGGCTGTGTGGCGACGATGGCTTGATGACGACGGCACGACGAGAATCGGATGACAAAGCTGGAATGACGACGATGCAACGACCACGATGGCATCAAAATCCCGAATACGCACCTATAGTGGCCCAAGCTATCAGACATTATGCACCACTGGGTAGGAGTAGAAGGCGTGACGACATGTCGAAAGTGAGATCATGAAGCTGGAATGACGACAACAGAACGATTATGACTTCATCTCGACTAGAACTACCTACATATTGTTACGCTGAAGCTACAGGAAGAATGGAGGAAAAGAAGGAAGTGCGCTTGTCTTTGCAGCGGCTCGGTGTCGGCGCGGCCCCTTTTCCTCAATTCATCTTTAATGAAGCGTACCCCATCGTAACAGTTTTGGTGGAGGTGCTGGGTAAAACAACGGCGCCCCCGAAGAACAACGACGAACCGCCTGCAGAAGCGCAATCCGTGGAGCTCCGCCGAAGTCGCCGAATTGCCGGTCTGCCATCACAGATGGCTTCCGGCGGCGACAACCCGCCACCTTATTCCAGCTACCCATGGCAGCCCTACATCGAATCATGAACCTTCGACAGAAAAGCTGGGGAAGACGTGGACTGGTGGTTCAGGTTTTACCAACGCGCAAGTCGGTTCAATGGCTGGAATGCCACCGCCCAGCTTAACAACGTTGCCTTCTTCCTCAAGGGAACCTCGTCTGTGTGGCTTGAAAACCACGATGAAAGCATGACGACGTGGGAAAACTTCGTAGACGAAATCAGGAAGTGCTTTGGAGATCCGGCAGCTAAAAAGAAGCGTATAGAGCAAACCCTAACGCAGCGAGCCCAAGTTCCCGGTGAAACCTGCACGACGTACCTCCAGGAAATGCTGAAGTTGTGCAAGGCCCTGGACATTGAGGTGACAGAAGAGCACAAAGTTGGTCATCTTTTAAAGGGATCGCCGAGGACGTGTACCAGTTCCTTATCGGAAAAGACAGTCTGGACTCCGTAACTGACGTCATTCGGCACTGTCGTACATTTGAAGCCTTGAAAGCTCGGCGTATCGCACCAAGATAAGGCCGCCTGGCCAACGTAACTAACGACGGCAATGTTAACGGGGTCCCAGCTACATCCGACTTTATGTCAGTTACTCGGGAAGTGGTGCGCGAAAAGCTTGACCGACGTGAGGCGGCTTCCCGCTCGACTCCGCGGGCTCTAGAGCCCTTTTCTCAGTGCGACTTCCGTGAGACGTCCATCAACGCCGCCTCCGTAGACGCCCACAACTTCGCTCCTTGTCCAAGAGTGTCAAACCCTCTATGAACGCGCATCCCAGTTATCAGTTGCACGATGGTTACTAACCTAGACCACCTGCAGTTTCTCAAGAGTGGGACGGCCGTGCCAGTTATCCTACTACTGATAATTTCGTGCGTCCCGTGAGCGCCCCATCTGCTTCCAATGCGGTATTCGCGGTCATGTCGCCAGATTTTCTCCTCATCGCCGTCGCACGTCACCACCGTCCCATGAGCGACCGCGCACTTTTTATCGGCGTAGCAAAGCCCGGTGACGGGACACGCTGGCCTTCTGACTCCGAAAGCAAGACAAACCAGCAGGCAAATAACCGTAGCAACTCCCCAGCTTCTGTGCGGAGCTTGACGCCGCCACCTTCACGCCAGTGCAGGTCTCCATTTCCACGACGACGTCTCCCGCGACCGCCACCGGGAAACTAGGCGGCGCGACCAGTGGATGTGAGGTCGCCAGTCATCATCAACTACACGCCCCTACACTGTAAAATAATTTACACCCCAAAAAGTTAAAAAGAGTGTAAATGTGCCTATAACTCACACCCTTAGGGTGTCCGTAGTATTAGATAACTCCCTTAAGGTTGTGAGTTATAGACACATTTACACGCTTTTTCACTTTTTAGGGTGTAAATTATTTTACAGTGTATGCCTCTGCCAGTCACCATGTGTCATAACAAGATTCGTGTTTTAGTGTACAATGTTCTTACGTTAGCCTCAGTGGAGACAGGAGCGAGTGTCTCCGTTATCAGCCTGGATTTCAAAACCCGACTAGGCCGTAAAGTGATGTTTCGCTAGAATCACGCTAATGCATTTCGTGCTGTGTGTGGAGGGTTGCTCCGATCTATTGGAGTTTGCACAACGAACGTTTATTTCTCCGATAACGTGTATCAAGCCGAATTTGCAGTGATTGCTCAATCCACTCACAACGTAATTCTTGGCCTCGATTTCCTACAACATTGCGGTGCCACTGTTGACTGCGGTATTGGCGAGCTTTTCCTGTCTGCCCTTGCCGACCAACCTGCCACTTGTTCACGCGCTCTCACCGTCAATGAAGATGTTGTGTTACCGGCACGTTCCTTATCGAGAGTTCGAGTTGCTGCTTGCGGTGTCGATGCCGATACATTTGATGCAATTGTGGAGCCGGTGCCTTCGATGGTTGTGAAGAAAAGTGTGCTCATACCTCGACGCGTCCTCTCTGTGGCCTGCGGAACAACTACATTGTGGGTGTCAAATTTAGCCTCCAAGTCTGTTGTGCTACCCGGTGGTATGCGACTTGCCTCTTTTGAAGCGGATACCAGTCTCAGACTAGGCGCTTTAACTGATGACACGTCGCAGGAATCCCGAAAGCACGGGGCTGACGACGGTGTCCCTGAAGACTCGTCGCCTTTTTTAAAAATGATCAACAAGTCGCTGTCTTCAGAGAAGCGTCAAGTCCTGGTCTGCTTCCTTAGCAAACATGCGTCATTATTTGATTTCACACAGAACGCTAACAAAGTTCGCGTTCCAACTACGCGGGCTCGCCACAGAATCGACACGGGGTCCGCGCATCCCATCAGGCAAAAGCCTTACCGCATATCCGCGTCAGAGCGCAAGATCATCGCTCAACAAGTCGACGACATGCTAGCCAAGGGCGCCATGCAAGATTCCTCTAGCCCTTGGGCAGCGCCGCTCATCCTCGTGAAGAAGAAAGATGGGTCCTTGAGGTTTTGTGGCGACTACCGGCGTCTCAATTCTGTGACGAAAAAGGATGTGTATTCACTTCCCCGGATCGATGACGTTATCGACTTCCTTCATTCCGCATCTTACTTTTCATCTGTAGACCTCCGATCGGGCTACTGGTAGATACCCATGCATTCGGCTGACAAAGAGAAAACCGCTTTTGTGACCCCAGACGGCTTGTTTGAATTCAACGTCATGCCGTTTGGTTTGTGCAACGCGCTTGCAATATTTTAAAGGTTTATGGACACGGTACTGCGCGGCCTGAAAGGGGAGGTTTGTTTGAGTTATCTAGACGACGTCGTCATTTTTGGCCGCGCATTTGCAGAGCACAACCATCGACAGGACGTGGTTCTGACGTGCCTTGAACAAGCTGCCCTTACCCTCAACTCCAAGAAATGCCACTTTGGCCAACGAGAGGCGCTAGTACTTGGACATCTAGTGTACAAGCAGGGGGTGCGCCCAGACCCACAGGAAGTGCAGTTAGCGGCTTTAACGTACGAGCAAAGCCGTCGGAAGTACGGCTTTGCTCGTACTTCCGACGTATTGTGCCCAACTTTGCCGATATTTGACTTCATTGCTGCGCAAGCATAACCCTTTCACCTGCACAAAAAATGACGATTCCTCGTTTCGTCAACTGATGTTCCTGCTCTCTTCCGGACCCATACTTCGCCATTTTGACCCCTCTCCCACAACAGAATTGCACACCGACGCGAGTGGAATCGGCCTCGGCGCCGTCTTCGTCCAGCGTTTTGGTGACGCCGAGCATGTCATTGCCTATGCCAGCCGTTCGTTGAGCAAGGCCGAACAGAATTACACCGTCACTGAGCCACAGTGTCTCACTGTCGTGTTTGCAGTCCAGAAGTTCCGCCAATTTCTCTACGGGCGCCGCTTCATGATCGTTACTGATCACCATTTACTATGTTGGTTGGTTGGTCTCCGCTACCAGTCTGGCCGCGCCTTGCTCGATGGGCGCTACGTTTGCAAGAATTTGACTTCGCAGTCCGTTACAAGAGTGGCCGGCATCATGCGGACGCCGACTGTCTTTCCAGGCTCCCTCTACCAACAGTGCATGTGACGCCGACAGTTTCAACGAGTTTCTGGCCCCAATCGACGACATTCTTTTTCCCCACATGGCCACTTTCCGGGAAGAGCAGCGTGATGACCGCAGCCTGGATCCTCAAGTGCTCAACCAACAGGTAAAAATAGCTTTGTCATCCAAGACGGCCTGCTCTACAAGAACAATTATACGGCTGATGGCGCCCGCCTCCTCTTAGTGGTCCCTAAGAATTTGAGAACCCACGTGCTCCGTGCTATGCACGACGACTCGATCGCCGGGCACCTCGGTTTTACCAGAACATACCACCGCATTCAGGGCCGATTCTACTGGACTTGTATGCGACGGGATATAGAAAAGTATGTGGCCAGTTGCAACAAGTGCCAGCAATTAAAGCTCCTTAATACTGCTCCGGTCGGACTCCTTCACCCTGTAGCGCCACCATCATCACCTTTCGAAATGGTTGAAGTGGACCTTCTCGGCCCATTCCCGCGCTCAACATATATATAGTCTCAACGTATATAGTCTGCGTCGAGCATCTGACGCGTTATGCTGAAACCGCAGTGATGCCAACGGCCACGGCTCTTGATGTTTCGAGCTTCCTCCTGTCCTCCATTATACTGCGTCATGGACCCCCTTCAGTTATTGTGAGCGATTGTGGTCGCCACTTCGTGGCCGACATAGTCGAAGAGCTGTTGCGTCTCTGTGCTTGCCAATTTCGCCACGCGACCCCGTATCACCCGCATACAAACGGTGTCTTCGAGCGCACTCACAGAACTTTGACCAACATGCTTTAAATCTACGTCGATTCCAGGCGCAAAAATTGGGATTATATCTTGCATTTTATCACATGTGCCTACAAAACTGCAAAGCATGAAACTAACGGCCTCAGTTCTTTCTTCTTTATGCCAGACTACCCCGCAGCTTCCCTGACACCATTCTATATACTTTTTACTCCTCATGCGGACTCTTCTATTGCCCAGATTTTCTGCCGCGCTGAGGAAGCACGCCGCATAGCTCCGTACATTGGCATCCCAGGACCGCTCCAAGATCAGCTATGATTCATGACATAACAACGTGTCGTACGACAAAGGGGACATAGTATGGCTTTGGACACCACTTCGCAAGCGCGGCCTGTGCCAGAAGTTTCTGGCTCGTTACACCGGGTCTTTCGTCACACCAGTCGCCCAAGTGATGTGACCTATTCGATTGCTCGTGTCGTTTCTAATGGCTACCGGTCTAACAAGCCGCAGCTTGTTGACGTCACCCGCCTGAAACGCTGTCATCCCCGTGACTCCGAGTGGACGTAACAGTTACTGCCCAGCGGGCTTCGTCTGTGAAGGGAGGAGTGTTACGCTAAAGCTACAGGGAGAACGGAAGAAGAGAAAAACGAAGTGCGCTTGTCTTTGCCGCGGTTCGGTGTCGGCGCAGCACCTTTTCATCATTCATCTTTGAATAAATGCACCCCTCGTAACAATATAGTGACCCAATCAGGTAGACAACTTCGACCACTGGGTTGGCGTAAGAGGACGGACGGACGGACGGACGGACGAATGGATGGATGGATAGATAGATAGATCTTTGCACTTAAAAACATATGGCGTGGTTTTGCTAATTCTTGGCAGCACAGTGAAGTTTGCTGTTCATCCATCACGGGACAATACAGGCGATTGTGGCATTTTAGAGTTCTGGATAGCCACATGAAGACGATGCCCCGAACCTCCGCACACTCGGCCGAATCGCAAATACGCCAGAAATTACGTTCTGAGGTATTAAGTGCCAAAACCGCAATTTACTTATGAGGTACGCATCTACGCCGTAGAAAACAAAACGAACACATGCAAGGTTGCCAGATCAAACTTGAATGCGCCCCTCTTGCCGTAAAATACCTTACGGTTATCTTTCTTTTCTTTTTCAGCCTTCAACTTTGTTGCTGGATACCCGCGTGCAGAGGCGCGGTCATCACCACATTAGAGTGATTAATTCTCCTTCCCCCATTCTCATTTCAACAAAAGCGATAAAAATAAAAAAGCAAGTGCTCTCTGGCATCGAAAGGGCGTACGCACACGTGTAAGCGCCCAACGGGAAAAGTAAGCCTCAGAAAAGAGCGGCGGCAAGCGGGCCAAATGACTCGACAAATCTGCGGCTCCGCCAATGGCATGGCGAACAACGCCCGGGGAGTGTGGACATCGCCGCTGTGCCCCAGTGGAGACGAACGACACAAAAGGGTGTCGGTCAGTCTCGACTCGTTGCCCACGGGGGTCGCGCGGATCCCCCAAACCAGACAAAGAAAGAGAGAGAGAGAGAGAGCGAAGAATTCAAAAGAACGGGTCCCCTCGCGTGAGTTCTGTGGACCGTTTCCTCTCTCTCTCTCTCTCTCTCTCCCTGTCTCTTATGCCGTGAAAAGAAAGGAATGAGAGTCCTCCCACAGGGCACGGATCTGCAGCGAGCCGCGCTAAATCGGGGCGGGATAAAATGGAGCTGCATGAGGCGATGAAAAGGCAAATGGAGCTTGGAACGCCGGTCGAATGAAGCTGCGTGACCGAGGAGAAGGAAAAAAATCGGGGCTCAGCAGCAGCTCCTCATGGCGAGGACTTCGTCTGTGTTAAGTCCCAAAGGCAAGCCCCGGAGTCTATTGACGGTGTCCCCTTTCACAACTCCGAAGCCGCCGCCCGCCGTCTGGCACCGGGTGCCGCATATATACGCTCGGCTTGGCTCGACAGTTGCCTTGGCTTTATGCTGCTACTGGCTGGCTTTGAGAGGCGCGAGCAGGGTGAAGCTGTATCGTCGTGTGCGTTGAGGAGAGCGATGGCGTTGCCTCGCGAAGCGCGGGAAAGCGGCAACAACAGAAGCCACTCGACGACAATAGTGTGCCGCATATCGAGAGAGACAGAGGGAAGCAAACGATAACCAGTAGGAAAAAGAGGGTGAAACGCACGAAACGAGACGAGACATTAAAAAAGAAAGAAAACGTAGGAAATACGGCTGTTGCCGTTTAAGGAGACATGTGGTACTTGGTGAAGCAACTTAGGGTCTCTGTTGAAGATTTCTTGTCCTATTTTTTTTTTTTTTAAGCAAATGCCTATAAACCACGAGTGGGGCATTCGATGACTGCCCTAACTTATAGCTTCCATTGCCACACTTTCTTCGGCATTATTATCTCGCATGCCACAGAAACGCCAGCTATAGGCAGACAGCCATTCGTTGCTGTGGGTATCCTGCAAGACTGTGACGACGGCTCTCCTCGGTATCTGTGGGCTCTGGAACGGACTGCGCGCCCACACAAATTAGCAAGCGTTTCAAGGTAGCACGCTGCCAAAATAGTTGTCACCGGAGCGTTATAAATGTTAACCTACTTCCTAACTCAACCTTTTCGCCTTCGAAATTGTTTGCTCGTGATAGTACAAAACGTCAAAGAATTTGTTGTAAAGTATTGCGACCCTATTATGTGGTAGAGTGCCATTCACGCTATTTGACGCTGGTGCTTTCACTTGATATTCCACTGAAGAAGTGAAATCATTTGCGCGAGCTAGTTGATATTTGGTGAAGAGCCAGAGGAATTCACAGAGCGCGCATAACGACAGTTTATTGGAAGTCAAGCTATTGACTAACGAAACCTAATGTAGAAAAGCTAAAATAACACACGCTTCCCGACTGTGCTGTTGCATTCGTTCTCCTGCTGACTACGGCCTTGCCAACAAAGCCGAAAGAGCCGTCACTCCTAGCAACTACCTCAGTATCCCTTGAAAATGCCAAATCTACCGTGTATTCTAGGGACAAACAGTATTTTAATGTACACTCCCAAAAAGAAAAGGTCGTATTAATTACTACTTAGTTATTGCACTATTTTCTGCCTTGGTACAACTGCACTTGGTAACGGCAGAGTGAATAACATTACTGACTAGAAAAGGTAGTCGGTGTTTCTAATGGCCTCAGCCACCATTTTCAAACGCAGTTAGCGCCACCGGATATGAAGTTTCAAGCATATATAACGCATAAATCGGACCCCCTCTGGCATACTGCGGAGTGGGTCCGGAACACGAGCTGCTCCATCAGCTGTCGGAATTTTCCGGCCGTGTTGACCATCTGCAGAGCGTTTGTTGACCTTCATTCCATACCATTTTTTACTCACACTCATTCGAATATAATGATGACTGACGAAGACTGAAACTACCTCGCTGCTTTCATCAATATCACTTTTGACGTCCGTGAAGAAATTCAGAGTTGACGCCAAAACATATAACTTCTTTCGATATTCACCCGGGTTGCTACGCGGCAGAATGTGCAACTGAAGTTATAATTAAGCTCGGAGGGCCCGTTTAATTCAGATATACTGCGACAGGGAGTTGCGAAATGCATTTTCCATGAGCTCGCGAGGCGTCACGTTCGTAACTTCTTAATATGCCCGGGTATATTTTCCCGGATTGTCTTTGACACAGGGCGTGTCTAAAGTAGATGATAGGCGTCGGCTGCAGGCTCGAGAGCGGAGAATTTCGGACACTGGACGTTTTTTTTTAGGGTGATAAACCCAGGCCCAAATGATGGCTGCGGAATTGACCACCCCTCCGTGAAATTTCCGCGAGGCGCCTTTTCTGCACCCGCAAAAGAGCTATATCTGTTCTTGCAGTTCTTCTATACGTAAAGCTCTCGGGTAAGCTATGGCATAAAATTAGGGAAACATAAGGCAAATTGTGATCGCGTACACTAACGATGTCGTTCTCTATGCATCCATTCCGAACTATACGGCTTTTGAAGCAACCACCGATAATATCTTTTTTATCCGCCATGTGGCAGCAGTGTGTTCTTGAGCCCAGAAAATTTCTGGTCATGCACTTTTGGCAGTCAAGTTAGCGAAGGAAAAAGAAGTATTTTGTTCTATAGTATACTATTGGCCCATGTCCTGGATCCGTTCATACATCAGGAACGTCGATATCATCTATGCAGCTCTCGTATTGTACTTAGCTGTAAAATTCCCTCGTAAATCACTCACCGAGCGCTAGCTGGAGAGTTCTATATACTTATAAGCTATTGTACCTTGGGTTAATTCGGAGGGCTTAATCGCAAGTTTTTCGGAAACTCTGTAAACATGAAAAGGGTCGCTGTATTATATTCCGCGCGCACGTCCTCAGGTGCGGCCTGAGTGTCACCACTTCCAAGCATGCTATAGTCAATGAAGCGGGTCTAGTTAGTTTCTTCATTAGTTTTTTTTTTTTAATGTATAGAAAACGAATGAATTAACATTGCGGATAATTCCGTATACGCTTACGCCATGTGGTTCCGCTGTGTGTTGGTGCTGGCGGCACGTTAAAGCAGACAATCGACAATTTTTTTATACGTTCACGTAAGATGACAAAAAGAACATGTACAGGTGCGGTCATGGACTTACAATTTCAATTCAACGCTTATATCACACAAGCACATACAACCCGGTAAGCTATCTATCTGTAGCAGCAAGGACCGTAGCTTGAACCCTGGGAACGTGCAATAGATTTTTATTCGCGAAGGTACTTCATTGGCCTCTCAGACGCCCTTCTTAGGCGTGAATCAGTTTATATCGCTGGCTTCGCCGTTTTTATCAGACTCATTATTATCGCAACACTGAGCATGTTCTTTTTTTCTTTTGCGTGCCTACAGCCTCCTAACCCTCTCTGTTTCGTCCCGTGTATAGAGCGTATAGGTTCGTGGTTCGCTCACAATTCAAAGCAAAGCCTCTATAGCAAAAATACAAAGTAAAAAGGAAAGAAGGAAAAGAAAAGAAAGAGCGCAGAGAAAAGCAGCATGCGGAGGTGAGCAAGATGGCCAGATACGATAGTGAGTCGGTATGAATAGAGATTCGCGGGACGATATAAACAGCTGTCGCACGCTCTCGGTGCATAAGCCAGTGTGCATGGCTAAAGAGAGCGATCAGGTTTCCCGACCCTGCGCGCCCACCACGCGACCGAATCGCTCGTTTCGGGCTCTGTGATGTTGCCGACAGCAACGCGAACGCGCGACGTGCGACAAAGTTGCGGAGTCGTCGTGTTATCCCTCCATATGTGAACGCGAAAAGTGTGGCGAGGTTAGTTGCCGTTGGGAAGTGATAACATCAGTTTTCTTACTTCCTCTCCCACTGCCTTTTGTTGCACTGCACTCGCTTATTTTTTTGTTTTATTTTCTTTTTCAGATGCCGTACTTCCCATTGTGTATCCCGCGGTTGCTCCTTCTACTGCTTGCGCTTATCAGTGCTTTCTTTTTTTTCGTATTTTAATTTATACATTGACTAGAGCTGGCGGCTTGGACGCCCGTCTTCTGAAAATGACCTCCGCAGGAAGCCCCTCTGTAAGCGTGAAGCGCAGTTCTGGCCCTGGACTTGAGAAGGCGCTGGGCCTGAATGAATCAGCCAATCAGCGGGTCAATCAATTTTTATCGTAAATACTACAGTAGTGGTACAATGGTGAACATCCCAGGAGGAGGTCCCTGGTAAACAAACCCCCCAGAACAAACCTCTTGTACCAAAACAATAAAGAAAAGTAATATAAACAAGTCAACTATTTTAGCCAGCTGTTAGCAGTTGTAAAAACAGACTCAAAATTTTAGCGCCTACACCATGGAAATCTTCATGAAACGCACAGCTATACAAAAAAAAAAACATTTATGGCGTTTTACGGTTCGAAACGGCAATCTGATTATGAGGCACGCCGTAGTGAACGATTTCGGACTAATTTCGACCACCTGGCGTTCTTCAACGTGCCGGTAAAGAAGTCGGTGAGACGCAGCAGCTAACTAATGAATAAAATTAATTTTACGTAAAGTTTAAATACTCGAACATGGATTATTTCTTTCATTTCTAGCGTAGTAAAATTCCGTAACAAAATTTCAAAGAATACTGCACTTTCTTTCTTTTCATGTTTTGGATGTTTACAGGGGTACCGAAAGAAAAGTTCTTCAGATGCATGGAGACAATCGCTAGTAGGCGAGAACACGAAAAATAGAAACGACTACCGAAAGGTGAAATATAGTACAATAATCCGCTGAGGCAGGCACAGTGGGTGCCCAGTGGGCACCGGCATGGGCAACATTGCGTGCGCAGAGAACCCTTCAAATTCAATGCCAAAACGAGGGCATTGCGGTTCAGACGTGTTAAGTGGAACCCATGCGACGCAATACAGGCTTATACCATTCGCGATAGGCAAGTGCACGGACATAATTTCTCCTCCTCAAACCAAAGTGCTGTTTTCAGTTCGTACGTCCACGCATTTGTACACGTTCCCGCCACATTTCCCTTTTCCAACATAGTAGCTGGGACAAAGACCTTCAACAAACTTTACCAAAAATACTGAAATGGACCGAAAAGCTTATACGCAGCTCTTAATCGAAAACAGCTTTCTCATGCCGAGGCCATCTGTTTCCGATCGAGCTAAGACAAAAAAAAAAAAGGTCAACCCACACACAAAAAGAAAAAATGACTTGAAAGTACGTTATTTCTCGCGCCACCTTGTAACAAGCCGAACAGTTAAGCCAGGCTAATGACTAGAGCTGCATGAATAGGCTGTTTGTACATGTGCACTCCCAGAACAGCAATACAAGTTGTTGTAAAGGTGTGACATTAACAAGAATAATATAATATAATATAATAATATAACACACCGACCCGTTTGGCCAAACGTATACAAAAGTATACATCGGCCAAACGGGTCGGTGTGTAAACACGAGACTTTTGGAGCACAAAAGGTCACTGGGGGGAAACATTCATTCCCACATTAAGGGGCACTATCTGCTCACAACATGGGTGCTGGCCGCTTTGCAATGATACCACAGTTTTATTGCACCATTAGGATCAGCTAACCAGGGAAATAACCGAAGCCTTTCATATTCACAAGAGGGGAGAGGGTTGTATCAGTCAGCCATCTGTACATCTAAGCCATGGTGAGGTTGCCTTTTTGGAAGTACACTAAAATGAAGAAAAAAAAATTGTGTAATAAAAATGGTTGTTAGGGTTGCAACAAATTACGATAGGATTGCACACCATGATAGATAGGTGCCATATTTCTGACGCCCGAGTATGCGCGGGCAAATGATTTTTAAAAAATGCCTTTAATCTTGCCTTGATTTTCTTTGACGCCTGAGGGTGCGCAGGTATATAAATATGAAGTATGTATTCTGAAATAAAATAGTTGCGAGTGCAGCGAGTGTCGTCTTTTCCTGTTTGTCTTCACTGTGTCCGTGTCAGTGCGCTGCTTCACCAGCAAGGTATGATGAATATGGCAGCGTAGTTCGAAACCATGACGGAGCACGGAATAAACCAACACGAGCGCTGCGTTGCAGCAGCCTTAAGCAACTCGTTAAGCTGAGTTTTGAAGCAGATTACCCTGAGGCTCAAACCACCTACTGCAGGCACAGTTTGGTAATAATGCCCGTAGACATTTAATTAGTGCTAGCAATCACAAAACATGCACTCTGAGATAGCGAGTTCGAAATTTCCGAAAGTAACCCAAGCCATTTTTTCCTATAAATACATTTTTCTTTAATGTCTCCACGGGGTTGCTGAAGGGCCTGGGATTGAACTTCACCAACAGACCATACGGAGAAGCCAGAGTTATGAAATGCTATGGTCTACTCAAAGATATTTCTACATAGTAGAAATAGTTTCGCCTTGCCGCAAGCCAATCAGAACGCTAGGCGGTGGAAGCGCACTTTGTACCTATAGTGTACTAGAATACGGAAGAGTGCGTCGAGCGGAGACGCGGCGCATGCTTTCCTGTAAAGCGGAAAACACCGATGACACTACGATCGACTAGGTCGCGTAGAAAATATATTTCCCGCGCCGACGCTCATGATGATAGCGAGAAATGTTCTCAAATTATGCAGTCCAAGCCATGCGGTAACAATTTCTGGGTCACCGTATGCCACCGCAGACCCCGTGAGCCGCCACAGACTCTGTGCCGGCATAACGCAAAACTACTCCAATCATTCTTTTTTTTTTTTTTTGCATTCCAAGTGCACCAATATAGGTCAAAATGGCTCAGGTCTCTCCCATACGGGCCCAAAAGGCAGACTGGAATAGTTTTATGTTACACCGGCCCTGGGGACAGAGACGCCCGCCCGCTGAACCCGCTGCAGCGCGCGCCTCCGTAATGCAGGATACTTTCGCATTCCGCGAAATCAAAGCTTTGGCTAGCACTTTATTTACATAATGTAATTACTGCAACACCTTTGCATGTAAGCGTATGTACCACCACGAACAAATGAAACGTGAATAAGAAATCACCAAGTGGAACACCTTTCCTAAGTAAGAACTCGTTAGCATGATCTCACGCCACTACTTACCCGGTCGACAAAGCTGGCATAGGGTTCACAATAAGCTTGAAGCAAAAATTAAGCCGACATTACATATTGGCTAAAACAGATACGAAAGAATACGTTCTAGCTAGCCCCAGCTTGTTTAACTACCATATAGCCCCATACTTTATCATTCTCTTTCTAGGTATATGTTTATGAGGTGTTTCACTCTACACAGGAAATAATCGCATGAAGGCACTATCAGCACAAGTTCAAACGCAAACCATCTCGAGACTACGCCAAGGCATTATTTCGTTTACAGTTTAGGTGAAACTGAGAACATTTGTAAGACTGACATAATTCAGAATTCTAAACGCACATATGGCACTGCTTCATGTTTGGAAACTAGCTACCAGTCAACGTGAACTTTTTTCAGACTCACTATGGGGCAGCGAAAACACACAAAAAAAATGAATGCATGTGCTTCACTGCCCCAAAAGCTCAAATCGTCGCAGGCACGCCCGAAATAGCGCTGAAGACCTGCCAGTACACTTATTAGGCGTATTCTAGCCCGTACTTCGACAGGAGATGGCGGGTGCCTGTGCGTACAATAAAGGAATACATACCATGTCCCGTGACAGCTGCCCCTTAACACTCCTGGTATGCTTCACCGCCATACATTGTATATGCTTGACCGCGTCACGTTTTTGTACTGCGGCAAAGCTGACTTTCAAAAATGGGGATTATGCAACGTGGCATGCTTATGCAACGACTATGGTTATATTGCGCTTAGTCTTACAGTGACGATATTAAGTGAAGGACAGGACGAGGACGTACGTAGCGCAAACTACCAACTGTTTATTACTGTTAAAGGACACGCTTATGACGAGGGGGGGGAGGGGGGGGCGAGATATAAAAAGATATGACACGGTGACATGTGATCATAGTACGGGCAACGCATACATCGTTCACTTGCACCCGTTCACCCTGGCAAACTCGACCTCAGCTTCCATAAGGGTGATGGATGGAGTGCTTACGCGCATCTCTTTTTCTCTACCTATCGCAAGCGCCTCCCATATTTCTCGCTCCGTTTTTGTTTTTGATGTGCCAGTGACTGTGGTGCTTTCTAGTAGCGGAGAGCATTTGCATTGTTTGCAATGTGCAGCCAAGTTGCTAGGTGCTGTCAGAAGCTGGCACGTGTATTTGGCACGTGTAGCTGGCACGTGTAGGTTTTAACGTCTACCACACTCGCGCTCAAGCAGTTTGTCGGAAGAAAACGTGCGCAGAACCATTGGCGGGGCACCCGAATAATGGCGCTACGATTAAAAAATACATAGAACCGAATGCCAGACTATAGTCGAGGGCCACCGATACTCAGAGGTAACGCCTGTGACGTATTGGGCCCATTTCGAAGGCATGAAACAGAGAAAGAGCCATGGGAGAAGTAAAGAACTATAAGGAGCGGGACGCGATAGAATTGCACCCATAGATAGCCCGCACAACACTTCATCGTTGAACGTGGCTGCTACGCTATATAGCCGCATTTAACGTATGCTTCTTCGAAAAGATGCGTGCCACAGCAACGCGGCTGTCGCACTCGCATGCTGCGACGAAGGGGATGAATTCATGCGTCGCAATAAACCTTCCGCAAGTTGCACAAAGCCTGTCGGGAGAAAATGTGCACGGAGCGGTTGGCAAAGCACCCAAAAGAGTGCGCGACGATTAAGACTATATAACGGGAACCGAGGGCCGAGTCCTTTGAGCCATGCGTTGAGCGAACGGTCACGTGTTGAGCAGACTTCTCGAGGGAGAAAAAAGCGAAGGCTGCGTTAGCGAGGCAGTCGCGCCATACTTCGCTCCGTTTGCAACGTGCCGCACGAGACAGACTGCCCGCGCCAGCCAGTATATCGCTAAATAAAAACCCGTATAGAGCTCCACTCATATAGGGAGCATCGTAATTGTCGGTGAATTTTTAGCACTGGGCCTCAAAGCTACGTGTAGTTATGTGTAGTTCTATACTTCATCTCTTTCTATGTCATGTCATGGCTAAAAAAAGTGAAAATTGTTATTCGTTAAGAAAAGGAAAATACGTATTTGTAGTGGATTGAGTTTGCCATAAAGATCAACATTCAATTACCAGAAGTCCCCTTTGGGTGTGTTACGTTTCGCCTACAACGCGCGGTATAGCCGGCGCGGATGCAACGGACGCCGGAGCTTCGTTAAAAGCGGCGGACATTTTGGCCCGTTCGGAGCTCCCGCAGTCTCCCCGCCAAGCGCGTCCAGGCGTGTTTCAGTGCCACGTGTCTTCGTGTGTGCGTGTGTGTGTGTGTGCCCACGCTTGTCAAAGCGCGGCAGCCGGGGAGAGGAGCTCCCCAAGTGAGAAGCGAGGAGGTCTGACAGGCGCCAGCTTGGCGATGCGTCACTACACTCGTCTCAACATGTCTCTCAGTCTGTCCGTACCCGCCGTCACGTGGTCTCGTCACGAGGCCTTCCTTCTTGCCCTCAACTGCGAAAGTATAAGAGCAGCTGCCCCCGGACGCCAAGAGAGAGGCTCCGATTTCTTCTGTTGAGTTACGTGCTCTCCCGTCTCTCCACTTCGGTCGACCTGACCGCCCGCTCTTTTGCGATGTTAGAATAAACAAGTTGTTCTGTTACCAGTTGACTCATGCTTTGCCGGGACCTTCGGATGCTTCCAGTTGTGCCCCAGGCCGCCAGGCCAACGCTACCATTGGGGCTTGCGACCCAGATTCTAACAGCTGGTTTCCAGCGGTGAGATCGCGACAACGGAGGCCAGCAGCGAAGATATGCGGTTGACTGTATGCTGAGCAGCACAACGATCATCCGGGAGCAGTGCAACGAGCCCTGTGTGATGACTGGTTGCCTGCAGCGGAACGACTGCGCTGAGGTCTTGGCTGCGAGGTTTGGTGAGTGCGGGACTTTCTTCTTCTGAGTTTTGCCAGGCTTTTGTTAGTGTCAGAAACAGAGCTGGTAATTGTGGTTGTCGTTGCTGCCGGGTTAGTTTGCGGCAAGACAATAGTAGGCAGTAGAGAAAGCAGCATTCAGAGCAGCCATGGATTTGAAGTCGTTGCGCAAACCGAAATTGCTGGAGCTTGCAAGAGAGTTGGGTCTGGATGTCTCAGACAAACTCAGAAAACCAGAACTGCTGAGGGCTATTCTTGAGTTAGAAGCTGAGGATGACGAGCTGTCGGAATGCCTTGAGACCATTGAGGAGAGGGAGACGGCAAAAAGACAGGAGCGCGAACTTAAAGAGCAAAAAGAGAAACAGGAGCGCGAACGAAAAGAGCAGAAAGAAAAAGAAGAGCGCGAACACGCTTTGGAAATGAAGCGTCTCGAGGTAGAGATGGAACGCGCTCGTAATGGAAGTCAGGCACACGGTGCAGGAGAACGAGTATCGTTCAAAATGACTGACCTGATGCGGCCGTTTAAGCTTGGAGAGGACATTGGTTTGTTCCTGGTTAACTTTGAGCGAACGTGCGAGAAGCAGGGGTTCTCTCGGGAAACGTGGCCACAGCGCTTGCTCACTTTGTTACCCGACGAGGCGGCCGACGTAGTCGCTCGCTTGAAGAGAGAGGAGGCAGAGGATTTCGACCAAGTGAAATCGAGTCTGCTAAAAAAGTACAGGCTGTCCGCGGAGGCGTTCCGTCGGAAGTTTCGGGAAAATGAGAAAGGCAAAAGTGAGTCATATACAGAGTTTGCCTACAGGCTAATGTCAAACATGCAGGAGTGGCTCAAAGAAGAGAAAGCGTTTGGTGACCACGAGAAAGTTCTGCAGTGTTTCGGGCTAGAACAGTTTTATAGTCGGTTACCTGAGAACGTGCGGTACTGGGTCTTGGATAGGCCAGACGTTAGTACGGTGGCTAGAGCCGCCGAGCTAGCCGAGGAGTTTGTGACGCGTCGGGCTCGCGGAGCTAAGGACGGTCAAAAGGGTGAATTTGGCTCCAAGTTTGAGAGGCCGAAGTTCACGCCCATGAGAGCAAAGGGGGACACACGTAGTTCGGATGCGAGTGAAAGCAGTCCGACCGAACGTAAGGAGACGGCGGCAGCCGAAGCCGAACGCAGAAAACGGTTCGAGATGAGGCAAGCGCGCGTGTGTTATACGTGTCAGAAGCCGGGTCACTTTTCGGCGCAGTGTCCAGAAACAAAAACAAAAGTCGTGTTTTTGTCCTTATGCAGCACTGACGAGAACATGAAGCTTCTCGAGCCTTACATGCGAGACCTCCTCGTGAACGGGAAAGAGTGCCGAGTGCTTCGCGATTCCGCAGCTACGATGGATGTAGTTCACCCCTCCTACGTAGAAGCCGATATGTTCACGGGCGAGTGCGCATGGATCAAGCAAGCCGTGGAAGCTCACAGCGTGTGTCTGCCCGTAGCAAAAGTGCTGATTGAAGGACCTTTCGGAGCGCTTGAGACGGAGGCGGCAGTGTCATCTATGCTGCCCCCCCCCAGTACCCGTACCTATTTTCGAACAGGTCCGATCACCTCCTGCGCGAGAAGGGGCTTTTGTTTGGTGAGGCTAGCGTTCAGGCCTTAACCAGATCGAAGGTTCGGGAGCTCGCTGCAAAGGCAGTAGTTGCGGGGCCGACGTTGTCGAACAATGAGAAAGAGTCAGAAGCGCAGCAAGCTGATATTCAGAGCACGCCCGAACTGAATAAAATTGAGCCTGTAGCGTTAAAGGCACCAGATACTGGAGAGGAAATTCCCGATGCGGGAAAGTTAGAAGAGCTATCTGCAGATTTGCTCATCGCGCCTACGTCAGACGGACTTAATAGGTTGCTAAAAGTCAGCCGGGCGGCTTTGATAGCCGAGCAAAAGAAGGATGGCAGCCTAGAAAACATACGCTGCATTGTCAAGGAAGGTGTCGCCAAGAAAAATGCTCGCTTTGTGGAAAGAAGTGGGGTCCTGTACCGAAAGTATCTAGACCGCAGAGGAGTGGAGTTCGATCAGCTGATCGTGCCTCAGTGCTACCGTCAGGATCTGTTGCGCTTGTCGCATGGGGGTTCGTGGTCCGGACACCTAGGAGTTAAGAAAACTAAGGACCGTCTCTTGCAAGAGTACTATTGGCCAGGGTGTTTTCGGGACGCAGACCACTTTGTGAAGACATGCGACACCTGTCAGCGGGTGGGCAAACCAGGGGACAAATCGAGGGCGCCGTTGAAGTTGGTACCTATCATTACGGAGCCTTTTAGACGGCTCGTTATTGATACAGTGGGACCTCTGCCGGTAACAGCCACGGGGTACAGACACATTTTGACTGTGATCTGCCCAGCGACAAAGTTCCCTGAAGCAGTGCCGCTTAAAGAACTCAGCTCAGTTGAGATAGTCAATGCACTACTGTCCATATTTGCGCGAGTTGGTTTTCCTGCGGAAATCCAATCAGATCAGGGCACAGTGTTTACTAGCGCTTTGACGACAGCCTTTCTCGAAAGGTGCGGGGTAAAGCTGTTACACAGCTCAGTGCACCACCCCCAGTCGAATTCCGTTGAGAAGCTCCACTCCGTCATGAAGCGCGTGTTGAGAGCATTGTGTTTTGAACATCAAACTGACTGGGAGCTGTGTCTGCCTGGGGTGATGTTTGCATTACGTACCGCGCCGCATGCGGCCACGGGGTTTTCGCCAGCTGAGCTGGTGTACGGTCGCTCGCTGCGGTCTCCGCTTCGCATGCTTCGAGAATCGTGGGAAGGCAGGGGCGACGACCCAGTCGTGGTGGAGTACGTGCTTAGGCTCCTCGAACGCTTAAGAAGGGCACAGGAGTTGTCAGGTGAAGCAATGGCAAAGGCCCAGCAGAGGGCCAAGATTTATTATGATCGGACAGCCAGGGCCCGTCGTTTTGAGGTGGGCGATGAGGTCATGATATTGCGCACGTCGCTAAAGAACAAACTCGACGTGCAGTGGGAGGGCCCAGCACGGATTGTTCAAAAACTGTCGGACGTCAACTACGTGGTCAGTCTGCCAGGAAAACGGAAAGCACAGCAAGTTTACCACTGTAATCTGCTCAAACCCTATAAGCAACGGGAAGCAGTAGTGTGTATGATGGTAAACGCTCCCGAAGAGCTTCCGGTCGAGCTTCCGGGACTAGGCTCAGTGACGAACAGGAAAGATACCGATCAAGTCATTAGTGACTTAATCAGTAAAGCATCGCTGTCGCCTGAGCAGAAAACCGAACTACACCAGCTCTTACAAGAGTTTCAAGGTCTGTTCTCTGAGAGGCCTGGTAGGACTTCTGTCCTTACTCATGGCATAGAACTTACCTCCCCAGAGCCAGTACGATCCAAGGCGTACCGGGTGTCACCCCGCCAGAGCGATATTATGGAGGCTGAGGTAAAGAAAATGCTACAGCTCGGTGTTATTGAGGCGGGTGAGAGTGATTATACCTCCCCTTTGATTTTAGTTGAGGTACCGGGCAAGGAACCTCGTCCTTGCGTCGACTACCGCAGGCTTAATTCCATCACTAAGGATCAAATTTATCCGATCCCTAACATCGAGGAGCGCCTTGAGAGAGTGAGTAGCGCGCAGTTTATTTCCACCCTATAGATCTTGTCAGGGGTTATTGGCAGGTTCCACTTACAGAAGAGGCTAGTAGGTATGCGGCGTTCATTTCACCAATGGGAACATTCCGTCCTAAAGTGTTGAGCTTTGGTTTGAAGAACGCGCCATACTGCTTTTCAAGCCTCATGGATAAAGTGTTGCGGGGACAGCAAGAATTCGCTTTACCGTATCTAGACGACGTAGCGATATTCTCCGCATCCTGGCCTGAGCATATGGCCCACTTGCGGGCAGTGCTAACCCGCCTGCTCGATGCGGGCTTGACAGTCAAGGCTCCCAAGTGCCAGTTAGCACAGGCCGAGGTTGTCTACCTCGGTCACGTGATTGGTCGGGGTCGTCGCCGCCCCTCTGAAATAAAGGTGGCCGCTGTGCGAGACTTCCCGCAACCGCGCACGAAGACCGATATTCGGTCGTTCTTAGGTGTCGCCGGCTACTATCAGAGGTACATCCCCAGGTACTCTGATATCGCGGCTCCCTTGACGGATGCTCTAAGAAAGACAGAGCCGCAAACAGTCGTCTGGGATGAGACGAAGGAAAGAGCTTTTAGCGCCCTAAAGAGCGCCCTAACAAGCCAGCCTGTGCTACGATCGCCCGACTACACAAAAGGGTTCGTTGTTCAGTGTGATGCTAGTGAGCGAGGCATGGGCGTTGTACTGTGCCAACGGGAAAATGGAGAAGTAGAACACCCCGTCCTGCATGCTAGTCGTAAGCTGACCAGTCGTGAGCAGGCGTACAGCGCCACCGAGAAAGAGTGTGCGTGTATCGTGTGGGCCGTTCAGAAATTGTCATGCTACCTAGCCGGCTCGAGGTTTATCATTGAGACGGATCACTGCCCTCTCCAATGGCTGCAGACCATCTCTTCCAAAAATGGCCGCCTCCTGCGCTGGAGCCTCGCTTTGCAACAATATTCCTTTGAGGTGCGTTACAAAAAGGGGAGTCTCAACGGTAACGCCGATGGCTTAAGTCGAAGCCCCTAACGTGGGAATCAGCCTCAAAATTGTTTGTTACTGATGTTTTTCTTCCTGAGGCAGGATTTTTAACATATTGCTTTTGTGTAGTGTTTCAAAGTGATGATGTGCTTTCTCGTGCAATTTTCCAATTTGTGGACGTGTTCTGAGTGCTGCTAAACTACTGTAAGGAACTAGGCAGCAGTATAAAAGGGGAAAGAGCCTGGCAGGGCTTAGTGAGGGTTGTGCCGTGCTTGCTGACTGAGCGGTTGAGTTTCGGCGTAGTTCTAACGCTTGCCGGGAACGAGAACAAAAATGTCAACTCTCCCGAAGTCACTTTGCAGTGTCCTGGGTGAACCTGAACGAGAGAACGAGGCCTTCTCTGTGCGCTGCGCTCAAGAAACGCCGAAGGACGCCCGACTTCGGTTATGAGCATCATCGAGCGACATCCCTCCGGACAGCGGATGCAGTCCCCTGACCATCGGGATCTCCTTCCCCCGGCGGGGTGGTCTGTTACGTTTCGCCTACAACGCGCGGTATAGCCGGCGCGGATGCAACGGACGCCGGAGCTTCGTTAAAAGCGGCGGACATTTTGGCCCGTTCGGAGCTCCCGCAGTCTCCCCGCCAAGCGCGTCCAGGCGTGTTTCAGTGCCACGTGTCTTCGTGTGTGCGTGTGTGTGTGTGTGCCCACGCTTGTCAAAGCGCGGCAGCTGGGGAGAGGAGCTCCCCAAGTGAGAAGCGAGGAGGTCTGACAGGCGCCAGCTTGGCGATGCGTCACTACACTCGTCTCAACATGTCTCTCAGTCTGTCCGTACCCGCCGTCGCGTGGTCTCGTCACGAGGCCTTCCTTCTTGCCCTCAACTGCGAAAGTATAAGAGCAGCTGCCCCCGGACGCCAAGAGAGAGGCTCCGATTTCTTCTGTTGAGTTACGTGCTCTCCCGTCTCTCCACTTCGGTCGACCTGACCGCCCGCTCTTTTGCGATGTTAGAATAAACAAGTTGTTCTGTTACCAGTTGACTCATGCTTTGCCGGGACCTTCGGATGCTTCCAGTTGTGCCCCAGGCCGCCAGGCCAACGCTACCATTGGGGCTTGCGACCCAGATTCTAACAGGTGTTTCATGCAATAATTTTGTGCTGCAGCACTTCCAAGTACGTGGCATAAACTATTTCGTTTGTAATTTCTCTGTTGTTGAATGCAAGTTGTTTGTTTTGTTTACTAGGTGCTGCTTATTATTTCTTTCAGTGTATCCTATGGGCTCTCGATATTCAGTGTTTTCGGATGAAGAGTTTCAAGTGGTGAAGACTGCTGGCTTTATCACGCTACTTTCAACTTTTCTTGTCAGTGTGGCATCCGCCGTTAAGTAAAATTAATAAAAAGACTTTGTGTGAATCACTATGCCTTGGCGTTTTCATTTGGTGCGGCTATTTACTGAACCCTCTGGAACAAGGTCCAAGAGTATGCTCTGTCAAGCAGTAAGTGTATGCTGTAGTTATAAGCCTCAATTTTTAACTTTGTGGATAAAAACAGATCGCTTCAGTTAACAAATGAAGTATTTTCGCTGGGCGCAACGAATCCCTAGGTCTTTAAAATGTCCTGAACGGGTACTCAAAAGATCCTCGAATGCTCTTGTGAGGACGTGCTGAGGCCGGACAAATGCACTTCATAGGAATGTTTCGAGGCTCATGTGGGGACGTCCTAAGGTTGTCCAAGGCTACTCACTTGAACGTCCTTAGGTTGTCCTGATAATCGTCATTGTGTTGTCTGAGTAATCTGGAGATCGCGAGAGGCAGTGCGCGGGTGACGCGTAGGCGCGGTTCCCAGCAGCCGCCACAGATGGAGCTCCCAGACGACGCGCGCTACGCTGGCGCCATCTCGTAGCCATCATCGCCTCACTACGCTTTTCTTCTCACGCTTTCGCCATATATACCCTCCTCCGCTTTGCGCCTCATGATCTCGCTGCATGTTCCTCCCCCGCAGCGCTCCGCGTTCGCTCTCTCATCATTCGCTGTGCTCGTTCTCGGTTACACCGACGCTTGACGCAGGAACGGGCACCTAGAGGACAAACTACACGCACGCGTGCCAGTGTGCGCGAAAGCTCGCGCCCTTGCATGTGCAAATGATACAGAACAGATCGTACGCGTCGAAGCGCGGCGCGAGCACAGATATCTAATAATTTACACAGGCTAAGAAATAGCGTTGTCCAACGGCGCGCCGTTGGACAACGCTATTTGAACAACTGTGAACACTCTGAACATGAACATGAACAACATGAACAATTATGCCACCGGATTCACAGATTTATTTATTGTCCTACCTTTACTAACGCCAAAAGCCTGCATTTGCTCTCCTTTTCCTATTTATCATTTCCTTAAAGCACCAGCTTTGCGGCCAAACACGAGAGGCGCGCGAGCTGTCGCCCGCCATTTCGCTTTGAACCGCAACGTGTTTTCTGGACGCGCGTGAGACCGCAGCCACGATCGAGCGATACAGACATGTCAAGTGAGCGCACTCTCGCCGCCGGTCAGGCACAAGCGAAAGACAAGACGAGCAGTCAAATCGAGCTGCGCTCCAGCTATCGTAAGCCGCCGCAAACATATATATATACCGAGGTAACAGAGCACAACACTTCGCGCCGCTGGCGTCTGTGCAAGCCGGTCCGGCCACGCTGCGGAGCGTGCTGACGACTGTACGTGTAGTTCCGCCTTAAAAGTGGGGCTCTAAAATGGCGGATTTCTTGGGCGTTTGCAACAATGCTTTTTTTTTGTTCATAAGAACAGCGCTGGAAGGCCCTTGCGGTAGCGGAGAGGTTGAGAGCGATGTTGCAGCGGCGTTGAACCACAGAGGAGCGATGACCAGAAACGCTGAAATCGGCACGTTGAGACTACACTTTCGCGACCAGGTCCAAAAATTTCACAAACCTGTCCAGAACAGCTTTGGTCGTTTTATTCTACTGTCGAAGCGACGCTGTGGGTACCAGCACCTGTTCCATACCCGGCACAAAAAGCTCCACGGCAAAGTCGCGCGATTCGTCTGATCTCAGTGTGCAATTAATGCAGGTTCTGTGCACGCTTTCCGCTAAGTGAAAACATGCGATAATACGCCTATTTCTTTCCCGTACAAATTTGGGTTCTACTTTCTACCACACTTAAAAGACAAGAGACTCACCCGCTGTCCGCTGCAATGTTTTTTCTTCAAAGCTGCACTTGGCTTGGACTGGCTTGGCTCGACTTTTCAAATCAAGAGTGCCTATGTGCCAGAGTGGGAAGAAAACGGGGTCGCTTGTTCGCGCTAGCTTCGTCGTTGACATCGCTGGATACTTTGCGGGTTCACTCTTTCATTGCCTACCACAACGCGGTCACTCAATAATACAAGTTGCAAAAATGGTTCAAACATAATGGGAAGGAATCAAGACCAGTTGACCAGAATTCAACTCCAAGTATAAAAAAATCATAAGCTCCATGGCCTAGCAACTATACTCGTGATATGAAGCACATAACCTAATTTTTTGCTCATCAACCGAAACAATCGCAAGATTTCAGTTCCGTGGTCTTCTGGGATGTCGCGTCTGCTGAAGGACGAATCCCAACATGAAAACGTAACAACTGTTTATTCGATTAGCGGTGGCAGCGGACGACCGTACCAACGCACGCCCGTCTCGGTAGCGGAAGGAAAAAGGCAACTTCCCAGCCTGGCAGCCTGTTTGTGTAGCCACCGTCGGTGACGCATACCTCGGGTGACGCGGCGGTGGCGCTGTGTTTCATCGGTAACGCAGTCCAGCGTGTAGCCGTGTTACGCTGGGCCTGATGATAACAAGGCGGAGGCTGCGCGGAAATATGCGCAAATTGTGTCGCCAGTCTCTTCTGACTTAACATTAAATGTCCTCAAAACGTCTTCTAGTGGACGTACCTTGAACAATAAGACATCCTTAATAGTCCCGCAAAAAGGCTTTCGGGATGAACCGATGATTGTCGTCTTCAGGACGTACCGAGGACATCGTAAAAACTGCAAGGACACTTGCATTATTTGAGGACGTCGACTATTGTACGGGTGCCTTGGTTAATATTTCAGCAAATTGAAGTGCTTAATGTGAAAAGAACAATTATCTAAGAATTGATATCTCGTCCCACCTTATAGGCTATTTTAGTTATTAGGTTACCGGCTATCACGGCGAGCTGATAGAGCTTCGAACTTTGACAGAGTAAGAGTATTACGCTTCTCTAAAAATTGCAATATTTGTGCATATTTCTGCGCACTTATATCGGCAAAGGAATCTAGGTGTATGCACTTTGAAGGAGGGTGCATATGGTACTCTAATCATGACTGTGAGAGCGACGCTAAAAAGCGGATTAAGAGGAAGCTTTAGCTAGGAGTGAACTGCGATGTTGCCTATTCAAATATATGTAAAACATAGAAAGGCTTTCGTGAGAAGACCCTAGGACCAGTATGAATTAAATTTGGTGGATTTGAAGAAAGCAATTGGAATTCTAGTGATTCTGGGAATCATATTTTTTTTCAGAGCGTGGAATTTTTTACAAAAATCCTCAAGAATGCTAGGCTAAGAAAATTGAAGTACGAACTTTATAAATCCGTAACTATTAGTAAAAAACTGATATCGCAGTTTTGCAAACTGCATCTGATAGAGCATCGCAAGCAGGCCAAAGATATAGAATTTATAGCTTACGTAAAACAGTCACAATGTTTAGAAGTGGTTTTGCGAAATTCCTACTGACAAACTATTGGAAAATTTCACGGCGATGTTCAATATATCAATTTTGTCCACTTTAGATGTATTATTATGTGAAGTTTAAAGAAATGTGCAATCGTTTTTGTTGAGTTAGATGTGTAACCTTAATAGTTTCGTTTAAATTATCTTTCCATTCTCAAAACTTCTTACGACAAATCTGACGGCCTCAATAAAGATCGCCTTGTTACAGTCACTATAGGCTATCACATTTTTTGTTTTAAACACAAGAAACCTCGTCGAAAGCGGCGCAGTGGTTACCAAGAAACCCAATTTTCGCGTTTTCATGCATATTGATTTAAGAAAAACATTTTACCGGCGACACGGTAGCCGTGTTACAGTAAAATTCGATTGAATGAATCAATACGTTTTGGTTGGGATAGTCTTTTTGGTCTAAGAGGGGGAAAAGAAGGAAGTACGTCGACAGTCGAAGGCGCTCGTAGTTCCACCGCTCGTAGTTCTTCCCGTCGGAGAGGCTTCTCCGCACGGCTTCGGGTGCGTTCGCACATCAGGTGTTTATGATGGGTCGCGTGGTCTGTTGGCAGTCGGGACGTATATGGCCGCATTTGGGGGCCTCACGTGCTTCGTTGCGATCGTAAACATCTTGCTGATTTGCCGCCTGTGGTGCGAACCACTCCGGTGGGTTAGGGTCCCTGTATAGATAAAATAACTTGCTCTGTCTAAGTACCTTGCACTGGGTAGGGAGCCTAAACGCAAGCTCTGTTTGAAACAAGGCTCGCATGTATAGGCTCCCATACACTGGGTGCACACTATATGAGCGAGCAAACCGTTCGCTTTTTCGCGCTTTGTCTCGTTGTCGTCGCTTTGCTAGATTCGAGCTTCGGTTCCGGATTGCGCACACTCTTCATTTGCGTGACGTTGTGATCAATTCACAGTCTATCACACACCTTGCAGCTGTGGCCTCACTCGTGGTCGAGGAATTCTCTCTTGAACCGTCCATGACCTTGCGTGGGAGGAATCTCTCCGCTTCGACGTCTCTGCTAGGCCTTCTACTCTCGAAGTTGGGGGTTAGCTTGCCCCTGCTGGCGCTTGGCTTCGGTTGCCTTCTCTTGAAAGTAGGGGCTGACTCCGTGTAAATCCGTGTAAAGGCGGCACCCCCAACTTGACAGCTAATATATAAAAGAAATCCAACCGAGAAGCAATCGCGTTCGGTGCGCTGATTCCGATCACGCTCAACAGCGAATTTTCGCGCGCAGCGTACTTTCGCGCGTAGCTACTACATATGGCGAGAGGAGGCGATCGCGGTGGTCTACGGCGGATTTCACGCACGTAGTTAGAAAAATTAGGTCAAATGGCCCGGTCGCATGTAAGGCTCGTCAAAATCGCGACAACAAATTGCGGCCCTTACACGACTCCGTGCGTTATATCGGCCATATGTATTGTAGTAAACATTCACTTGCAAATTAAAATAACGAGCATAGTGTAATGCACGGTCTGTAACTATCTCACTGGATGAACACGAGGACTCGCGGTCACAACGCTCGCATTATGAAGAACACCGGCAACGGGGCGTACAGACGCGCGATTAAACGCAGCTCCGCAAACTAGAGTCGTCGTCGTCGTCATCATCATCATCATCATCATCATCATCATCATCTGCCTCTTTTTATATGCCCTACATGATGGTCTCTGTCAGCGATGTCTACAACTCTCTCTTAAACTACGAGATCAGCAACACTATAGGGCACGCAAAGACAGCCCAGGAAGGAAGGCAGTGCGATTGAAGTTAGCAGCCATCCCTGCTCGCCCTACATCATTGCACCCACCAACGGTCACCAACAATTAGATACGGCCCGCGGAACGTGTAAACGCCAGCCGCGCACAGTAATTCGCAGGTATAGAGGGGAAGGCGCGCATTGTCGTTACCAAGTGCGCGTGTGATCAAGTCATCTCCAGCTAACCCGAATATTGAGCGCGTGGGAAAATAATTCCCATCAAGCTTCCATCCTTTTCGACTCTCTGTTATGTGCTTTTTCTCGCACCCACAATGTATGAGTCGCTCATTCATGTGGCTTTTGGACTTTATACGGAACATCACGGCGACGGCGACAAATAAAATGAGAAATAGAAAACATGCGTCACGCTCCTTTCTACCGCGGCTGTGAACGTCGCAGTGTGCACCGGGTATACAAACACAGCGCGAGCACCAACGACAAAGCCAGCAGTGGGCAAGTCGCTTACCGCCACTTCGCCAGAATCCGTCTGATGCTGGAAAGGGAGCGCATTTTCCAACGTATAAGAACCAGCGGAAACATAAAACTCTATAGGCGCGCAGAGAGACAGCGGACGCGAAGGGACCAGCCATCTCAGATTACAAGCTTTGACCCGGTGCGGATTATCGCCAAAATAAAGCGCGCGACCCGCGTATATTGTGGTATTCAGACGCACGGACAGCCAAGCGCAGTCGCTACAAACTAGGAGAAAACGCGCGCTTAATTGACTGATTCGGAAAATTTTTCTCTCGTTCTAATGAAGGGTTACGCCTTCAAGAACTTTGCATGGCGATAAGTCTTGATAAAAGAAGGAAGTTGGGAGCTACCGCATAGCTCTGACGCGTTGCATACCAGGGCGCCACTTTTACATAGTGCTCCTTCTACAGTAAGGCATGTATCAGGTATTCAGTTGGCAAAAATTATCAGACGCTAATACGATGCGATGAGGCAGTGAGGGAAACTTCAGGGAAGTGAGGCAAGCTTCAAGCAAACCACCGGGCTAATAAACAACGCAAAACGTTATAAAAAGGAACAAAAATGTGGTATATAACAGAGCAAGCATGATATAAGGCCTTTTGCGTGCGCAAAGACGCTTCGTTGCGCTATTTGTAAAACTCCATAGTCTATGCTGTGTATTTTACTATTTAATTTGTATTCGCCATATGCTTTATGAGCTGGGCCGGTATTTCGTAGCGATGCCTTTTCCGATTCTATGCTTTTTCAGGCTTTTCGCGCTTGGCCAGTGGTCAGAGCGACTGTCTGCCCACATTATCAACGGGATCAGGCGGCCGTGTGTGGTGGATGATAAGAATAGCATAGAATAAGGCATAAGGCATCGCTACAAAATAACGGCCCTGCTCAATAACGTGATCCACGCTGTTCCCACTTGCTCTCGTGTCCTTTCCCGCTTTGGAGATATCGCTGGTCCTTATTATTTTGCCACACTTAGAATTCGCCTCCTCAATTTGGTCCCCTCATCAAAATTACCTAATAAATATGACGGAAATGATACAAAATAGAGCAGCCCGGTTGATATCACGTAACTACGGCATAAACTCAAGCATTACAACAATTAAACTAGACGTTCTGTTGCCGCCAGTAGATATCCGCCGCAACATCACTCTTCTGTGCTTATGCCACAAATATATTTACACTAATAAACGAACCCGGTTACAACTGCAAATACCGCACTCACTCTTTTTCACGCAGATTACATAATCAGTTCAGTTTCATGCGCATATATATATATATACACGGTAAAACAAATACATTTAATTCAGCTGCACGACCTCGTGCCATTCGTCTCTGGAATGACCTCCCTGATAATATAGCCTCCATATGTAATCCCGACACGTTCCGCTCTCAGTTACTCACGCTCTTCCCATTTAATACCGTTCACGTATGCCCAATCTAGTGTATTTGATCGCGCATTTTTGGAATGTTATATGTTATTTTCATGAACAGTAGTCCTTTTGCTCTGTTAATAGTAACAAGTGTTCGTGTGCCTTCAGATATTGCTTTGTATTGCCTGTGCCTTCAATATTATGTAACACGGTAATCTTATTATAGCACTGTTCCTGTTGGAAATTTGTACTTGTTATACCTTTACTGTTTAATATGCCCCCCTTACTTTATGCCCTGCCATAGGGCCTGTAAGGTTCTTTGGAACACACACACCTATAGCCTATATATCAGCCTATATATATATATATATATATATATATATATATATATATATATACGTGGCACGGCCTTCGTTCATTCTGACGAAGGCCGTGCCACGGCCGAAACGTTAAAAACATTAAAGATGCAATTTTCGTAAGTGTGCACCTTCGTTTCTAACACTACCTATGCACCGGACCTACAGAACTTCTCATTGAATTATATATATATACATATATATATATATATTCCAAAGAACCTTATAGGCCCTATGGCAGGGCATACAGCACAAAAAAATTAAATTATGGGGTTTTACGTGCCAAAACCGCTTCCTTATTATGAGGCACGTCGTAGTGGAGGACTCCGGAAATTTCGACCGCCTGGGATTCTTTAACGTGCACCTAAATCTAAGTACACGGGTGTTTTCGCCTTTCGCCCCCATCGAAATGCCGCCGCCGTGGCCGGTATTCGATCCCGCGACCTTGTGCTCAGCAGCCCAACACCATGCATAGCCACTGAGCAACCACGGCGGGTCATAAAGTAAGGGGTACATAATATTGTTACACAATATTATGTAACATGGTAATCTTTTTATAGCACTGTTCCTGTTGGAAATTTGTACTTGTTATACCTTTACTGTTTAATATGCCCCCCTTTACTTTATGCCCTGCCATAGGGCCTGTAAGGTTCTTTGGAATATACATATATATGAGAAGGAAGGGAGTTAACCAAGGGGCCCAATTTTTATTGCTCATAAGAAGTCAAGCAACGACACCAAGAGAGAGAGAGAAAACAAGGATAGGAAAGGCAGGGAGGTCAACCAGAACAGCATCCGGTTTGCTAGCCTACACTGGGGTGGGGGAAAGGGGAATAGAAAGAAGAAGAAAGTGAGAGAGTAAGCACTGAGTACGTGTGGGAGGGACACCATACACAAGGACACTATAAACGGTCTCTTAAGCCGGTGCACTTCAAGTACTGCACTAGTGCACGAATCGCTTTTCGAGCCAGTGACGGGTGTGGCCACGGTCCGAGTATCTTTGACTCGGTCAACGGTCTCGAGTCCAGTCGGCGTAAAGTTGCCCGCAGAGAGAGGCGTTGGACATCGTAGCGAGGGCAGGTACACAATAGGTGCTCGATGGTCTCCTCGCACCCACAGGAGTCGCACATCGGGCTCTCGGCCATTCCCATACGGTAGGAGTATGCGTTCGTGAACGCCACTCCCAGCCACAAGCGACAAAACAAGGTTGTTTCGCCGCGGGAAAGGCTAGATGGCAGTTGTAGCCGTATATAGCGTGGGGTCCAGTTTACGTAATCTGCAATTGAAGGGACTTGCAATCCAGAGATCTTGTGACTTCCTGTGTGCAAGTAGGCGAAGTTCTCTGGCAGCGTCGGACCTCGCCAAAGGTGTTGGACGCGTCTTGGTATCTTCGTGGGCACATCGGGCAGCCTTGTCAGCTAGGTTGTTGCCGACGATGCCACAGTGAGCAGGAATCCATTGTAATATAATGTGGTGTCCTCTTTCCAGAGCATGGTGGTGCACTTCCCTGATGTCAGATATCATCTGCTCGTAAGTTCTGTGACGTAATGCAGACTTGATGCTGTGAAGGGCTGCCTTAGAGTCACAAAATACGACCCATTTCTCTGTTGGCTCTTCGGTGATGTAGATCATAGCGGCATGGAGAGCAGCAAGTTCTGCCGATGTAGACGTAGTCGTGTGCGACAACTTGAATTTAACTGTAACGTTCTTGGCTGGAACGACGAATGCGGCAGTTGAGCTGGTAGGTGAGGTCGAACCATCGGTATATATATGTATGCGGTCATGATACGTCTGGTGCAGTAAAAGGAGCGTAAGTTCCTTCAGAGCCGGCGCTGGATGACTAGACTTTTTTGTAATTCCAGGAATAGCAAAATTCATTTGAGGCTGTCGCAGGCACCACAGGGGAGAGGAAGGCTTCGCCGCCGGTGTAAAAGATGCCGGTATGCACTCTTGATGAGCGTTAATCACTCGTGAAAAGGTCGCTTGAGGTCTCTCGGCTGGTAGGGAGGCCAAATGATGTTCGGGGATCCTTGACAGATGGCGAATGTGCGCTTTGAGAGAGTCGACAGCTACATGTGTCTGGATTATATGGTCTCCCGCGATGGCGATTGTTGCTGCTGTTGAGGTGCACCGAGGCAGCCCTAAACATGTGCGTAGGGCTTGACCTTGTATGCTCTCCAAGGCGCGAAAGTTCGTCTTGCATGCATTTGACAACACTGGTAGGCTGTAACGCAGGAGTCCGAGAAACAAAACCCTGTACAGCTGCAACATAGAATGGACTTGTGCACCCCAGTTTTTCCCGCAGAGAAATTTGAAGACCTGAGCAATAGCGACTAACTTCTTCTTCAGATAGACGCAGTGAGGGCCCCACGAGAGGTTGCGGTCAATGATGACGCCCAGAAAGCGATGCATCTTAACATAGGATACGGCTTGACCATTGATGGAAACAGGGTACAATGACATTTGTATGCGTGTAAAACAAAGTAACGCGCACTTTTCAGTAGACATACTGAGGCCTTGTTCTCGGAGATAAGACGCCGTCATGGTTACCGCCTGCAGAAGCCTGGCTCTTAGCTGAGGGCGAGTCACCGCAGAGGCCCAGATGCAAATGTCGTCGGCGTATATTGAGACATGAACTGTCTGCGGTAGGTAATCCGCTAGTCCTACCAGGACGAGGTTGAACAAAATAGGGCTCAACACCAAGGACACCAAGGACAACATAGTGGAAATAGCTTGTACTTACTAACTGAATTAAAGAAACGATAAATAATGGCAATGAAAATAGATGAAAAGACAACTTGCCGCAGGTGGGGAACGATCCCACGTCTTCGCATTACGCGTGCGGTTAATTTATCATTTCTTTAATTTAATTAGGAAGTACAAGTACTTTCCGCTATGTTGTCCTTGGTAGTTTTGCTTGACTTCTTATGATATGATTATATATACATGGAGGTGGGATTCAGAAAGCCGGTCGAGCCACAGCCTCCCCTTGCCCCCCCCCCCCTCCCCCCCCCCCCATCGGGAAAACTGAAAACTTGCCGCCTGTGCATACCACAGTCAACATCCCATTCTGCATGAAACAGAAAATACAGAGGATCATACCTCATCCATAAGTTCAAGGGATTGTAACCAACAGGCTTTAACGTCTCAAAGGGAGCTTTAGAATGTATTCGTTATACCAAATTTCAAACTATAGGTAACAGTACTTATTTCAACCGGGTTGCTTACTTTTTTTTATTGGGTTGTCAATAATATTCCAACCTCCCTTTTCTCTCACTCATTCCTTTTGTTCTTTATTTATATATTTATTCTTTTATCTCACGAGAACCATTTTCTGCCGCTTCTTTTATTCTCTCTTTCAGAGAGATGATCTTTCACTGTACTCCAGTGGAGCAAGTATTCACTTCCCCGTCCGTCCAGGCCCCTTCTACGAAAAGAGGAACCCCCAGTGACACGTCAACAGGCTGACACACGGTGCTATCTCACATTCCTCCACCGACGTTTAGTAGCACGACGTTCTTTTCAATTCTACACCATCGCCGCTAACACACCCTCGGTCATTGCCTCACCCACCCGCCTTACCCTCTCCCACCTTTAGAAGAACTGTACCTATATATACTGTGCCGAGGAGGGCATAATATATGTCGCATTGAAAAAGACAAGTGCACTTGTCGAAACATTGGCTCCTGCTTTCACCTTCTTCTCGTTTTGCTCATCGTCTGGAATTTCCATATCCCGCATTTTCCCGTGTTCACCCAACACATACTTTCATACAAAAGACTGACAGTCACTTTAACCTACGCCAAAGAAGGTGAAGGCGAAAGCCGGCGCGCTCAAGTGGCATTCATTCAATTACTTGACATTCACATTCGAATGCGTGATTACTTCTTATTACTTGTTTTCTCCCCCCAAAGGTTGTGGGACCGAGTTCTGTAATATAACTGTGCCTTAATTAACTTGGCCCTAATTACCACAAAGGACGTGGGTTCGAGTACCTGAATTAAGTCCATCTTAATTAACTTTGCTCTTACGCGCAAGTGTGACTGGCCCCAGCTTGTATAATAGGCGGTTACCCCCTTCACAAAAATCCGGCGCCGGCATCCCACGTCCCGCATCGACCGTCGATACGGCAAAATAATTTCGGACCACGCATACCCAACCGCACAGGGCCTTCATGTAGCGCAAGGAAACTATTGAATTTCTCAAGGTACAATACGTAAAAAAAATCGTAAAGTACGACTCACACACAACCTACAGACATGATAGCGTCGAACTGTAATTTGAACATACAAGAAAACATAATTCTGTTACGCGTAAACTAAAAACACATACCGCTTTTCCAGCTTTTCTACCAGTCATAAAACGGCCATGGCCTCCGAGATTTTTGCGCGCCCGCGCGCGGAAATCTCAAAGGCCATAAAGTGGTGAGCCCAGTTCCTTGCAAGATCTCCTGATGGCGATCGCCTCCGCCGCGTCGCCGCCCAAAAAATACCCAAGAAAGTAGACAGGGAAACGGCGCCGCGGTAGCTCAATTGGTTAGAGCATCGCACGCGTAATGCGAAAACGTTGGATTGTTCTCCACCTGCGGCAAGTAGCTTTTCATGCACTTTCATTGCCATTAATTTATCATTTCTTTAATTCAATCAGTAAGTGCAAGTAATTTCCCCTACGTTGTCCTTGGTGTCTGTTTTTAATAAACATCGGACCCCTTGGTGAACCCCCTTTCTTCTCGTTCTTACATAACGAGGGTCTCTAGATGCCTTCAGGTAGCATCTGCGGGTTTATTGACCAGTTGCCTTGACCCAGAAAGATCACATACTCGTGACGGCTGGGGCAGAAAGGATGTTCCACATCCGCCGCCAAGGTGTGTGAGTGGTGGCTCTGGCTAACACTCCCAATCTTAGTTCTAGTAGTAACACATAAATACCCAAAAAAGTAGATGAGGAAATGGCGCCGTGGTAGCTCAATTGATTAGAGCATCGCACGCGTAATGCGAAGACGTGGGATTATTCTCCACCTGCGGCAAGTTGCTTTTCATCCACCTTCATTGCCATTAATTTATAATTTCTTTAATTTAATTAGTAAGTACAAGTAATTTCCCCTACGTTGTCCTTGGTGTCTTTGTTTACGTCTCATAATAATATTAATAAAGAATCGGGCCCTTTGGTTAACCCCCTTTCTTCTCGTTCTTACATAACGAGGGTCTCAAGATGCCTTCAGGTAGCATGTGCGGGTTTATTGACCAGTTGCCTTCACCCAGAAAGATCACGTACTCGTGACGCCTGCGGCAGAAAGGATGTTTCACATCCGCCGCCAAGGTTTGTGAGTGGTGGCGCTGGCTAACACTCCCAAGCTTAGTTCTAGTAGTAACACATAAATACCCAAGAAAGTGGATGAGGAAGCGGCGCCGCGGTCGCTCAAATGGTTAGAGCATCGCACACGTAATGTGAAGATGTGGGATCGTTCCCCAGCAGCGGCAAGTTGTTTTTTCATCCACCTTCATTGTCATTAATTTATCATCTCTTTAATTGAGTTAATAAGTACAAATAATTCCCGCTATGTTGTCCTTGGTGACATTGTTTATTGGCTTCTCATGACCAGAAAGGAAAGAGCAACTCTTGAACGAAAAACCACCTTTTGTCAAGCCTTACTTGCATTGTCTATCCCGTACCATAAGAAGGTTGCAGAAATATGTGGGATTCGCGTCGTTTTTTTCAGCGCCTTGCAAACTTAAGAAAGTGTGTCCACTACTGACTAATGCAAAAAAGGAGTGTAACTCATGCAAGAAGAACCATCGGAACAAGTTCACTAAATGTATCTCTAATGTTATCTACGAGCTGCCTCTGTCGTGCGGCCGGTCCTACATAGGTCAAACTGCCCGCTGTTTCAATGAGCGTGCACAGGAACGTGAGCGATCCATGCGCGGCGGCACGGGCAGTAATCTCCCCTTGCAATGCAAGAGATTCGACAGCAAAAGCTGTTTGCCGTACGTATCTGGAACACACTAAATTGCTTTCAAAGGCAAAATTAAAAACAGAAAGAGAAGTCATTGAGGCATTCCACATCGCTAGGGGTGACAACTGCATTAGCTCACCTTCTATGTCACTATCAAGGAAGGAAAAGAAATTTTCAGATCGGCACATTAAGACTATCCCATGCTCTTAATAAAGCACACGTGGCTTTGCTATTTTTCGTCACTGCCTCGTGCACAATTTCATCACGACTGTTCCTTGTTTTTCTATTTTGTAGAACCTTATAGATTCCCTTCCTTCACGAAATAAAGCCAGTTGGAAGTCTGCGCTTTGTGTGTCCGTCTATGTTTTTCTTCACGTCCCGCCTTATTCGCACAGTTTCAAATTTTGCTGAATCTATGAACCGACTAGCCCGTCAACATGCCTTACTTTAATTAGCACTAGGGGCAACGACAACGCAAAAGTTTGAAGATAAAGATCGTTGAGCGTCCTTCATAGTCTAACTTTGAAACTAACACTTTGAACACAAAGTCCGACACGCATATGCCTGAAGTGCGCTACTGAAATGTTTGCTATTAATGGATAACGAAAGAATGTATGAAAAATCAACCCCGCTTACTATTCAAGAATACGTTGAGTATGCAATGGGGTGTGGTTATTTGCGGCACTATATTGCACTCTGTTATAGAGCGTGCTTCTCCTTACCACCGTGCCTTAACCGTACGCGGAAGCAAACCGGCACTTCGAGCGCCACTTCCTCAAGCAACGCGTTCGAAACCCCGTGCAGAGCCTGCCGCCGCCTCTGATGGCAGACGCAGCGACCAGAGGCGCAGCGTTCCCTTTACCAACATGCCATCATGCAGTACCGAACGGTACTACCTCGTCGGCGGTACTACCATACTGTCCCACGACGCGTTTGCGCGCGGGCTTTATCTTGAAAGCGATCTGCTTTCGGGGAACAGTATAGGTGGGCAGACGGCTCGTATAGCTTTGCATGCGCTTCCTCACCACTCAGTTTGCGTTGAAGCGATAAACAGCACGAAGGTCACTTCGCTCACTGCTGCTGCCGCGATTCCTCACGCCAGCGTTTTGACAGTGTCCACACTCATCGAGTGTGAAGTGTTCGTGTTGCGCGCTGATGTTATGTTACCTAACATAGACAGTAAAGGAATGTGTTCTACAGTGGCTGCTGCTGCGTATGGCGCGGCCGCCCGAGCCCTGTCTTGGACATCATCTGCAATGCGGACAGTGTAGGCGTCTAGGCGCACCAAGGACCGATAGCAACGTGCGCGCTATATATAGCACCCATGCGCTAGCGCGTCACCCGAGTTCACCTACTGAAATGTCGCTGTAATTTTTTTTACACGAAAACGTAACTAGCCAGCTCCTCGAATCGGCAGTGTTTGTCTGAGCCGCGAAACATTGCATACGGCACTAAAGTTCTTGTTCTACCACGAAAGTTGCTCATAATTTGCCTTCATTCTTTACAAAGTTATTCCTCAGAATTTTGAGAATGACAGCTCATAAATTGACATCATGAAACAAAACACCGACAGCGCATATATTTTATGTTAAATCTTCTCAAACTGAAATTTTAAAAGTACGTAACAAAGGTCATCGCCCAAACGATCCGCATACAGAGGGTTAACCAGCGAAGCTGAAACGTGCGGCCCCGGTGTCTATCACTGGGTTAATCCCAACGGTTCCTTAAATGACGGCTCGGTAGGCTGCCGGATCTTCGCTACGCAGTTGCCCGGGCTGCAGCATCGCCACAACGAAGGCGAACTCGTTCCCCGTTCTGCTCGCGGCGTCGCTGATCGAAAGTTGCCTGCTTCTAAGGAGCACGAATGACGCGTGGCCTACCCATTTTGGAGCCGGAGAGCAACTTCTGCACGCGCGCTCAGGTTCGAGGGAGGGCCACGACGTCACAACTAGTGCAGCTAATCCAGCACCACCTAGATAGTACAAGGCCTTTTCACTCCGATCCATGACATTATGTTATGGATCGGAGCTATCACAGCTTCGCCATGGCTTCGCTGTGATAACAGAAGAGCGGCCCACGCAAGAGGCCGCGTTTCTATAGAAAGCTCGCCTTCGTGCATAGCGTTCGCCGCCAGCGTTTCCCGGAAAATAATACGGCTACATAGGCGATTACCCAAGCCAGCCTTTTGATAGCGAGTGTCCGCGGTCATCGCGTGTAAAGTGTTCATGTTTGCCTGTGCGTGCTCACACCATGCTATGTAATTTAGATAGTAAGCGAATGTTTAGAACAGGGTGCCCTACTCCGGTGGCTCCTGCATATGGCACGGCCGCACGAGCCATACCCTAAATACAATCTGCTATGCGAACAGTGCAGCCATCTAGGCGCACCGACATTCGTAATGTCGTGTGCACTACCCATGCGCTTGCGTGTCACCCACGTTCTCGAAGAGAAACGTAACTGTACCTTTTTTTTCTTTTTTGCATGATGAGTGAGATCGGAGCCAGCTGTGGAAGAAGACGGCGACGAACGCGCGAGCAGTGGCACGAGCGCGTGTCTGCGCGAGGCGAGCTCACGTGACTTTCTGTACCACACGCCGCGTTTTCCAGACCATCGCGGGCTTTCGCTTAAGGCTTTCGTCTTAATAATTACTAAAGAGAACCTTGGCGCTAGTGTCTACGGGAGCTGCTATCGGGGCGGTTCAGCCAGCATGGGAATTTGGGAAGTACATGAATTTGCCTAAACGGCGTCCTTCTAGCTTTAAACGTCTCTTGGAATTCGTAAAGTCGTCATTTTCAACAAAGTACTGTAAAATAAATAATTGGGTAACCATTATTAAAATGATCCGCCGGCAGGATTAGCGCACAGGTCTAGCGCAGAGGCCCGAGATTGAAACCATTACGCCACGGACGCATGCATCGACAAGCGGCGTAGAACGCCATCATGAATTGCATGCGGGCAAGCCAGCGTCTTGAGACGCTTGGCGCGTTTCCATTTGGACACCTCATGTAACATGTTGAGGCGCTATTAATAACGACTGTGCGTGTTCGCAGAGTATTCTTCTGGCGTGGAAGGAAAAAGCGCCAAAATAAGCTAACTTTTACACTCAGTGGTGTGCTTTGTCTTCACAGCTCCGCTGGTAGCCCACACTCACATTTTTACACTGAAGCTGTGCATGGCTAGGTTTTGAGGAAATTGCCTACGTCTATCAAGCCGTGTAGAACGCGCCTTTCCGATGTTATCGGCGCGCGAGCGAGCGTCGCTTGACGCCGGGCGCGTCGGAGTAAAACGCAATACCCACCAATAGTTATGCTTCTGTCTGTCGCCACGCTGTCATTTCCGTAAAGACGTTATCAGTAGTGCTTTGGCCGCGCTATAGGGCAGGACATGTATTGCTCTCTCCGAATAATAACAACGTGCCCTCGAGGAACGGCAATGAGAACAGAAGCGTGAACGGGCCGGCGGTTCGGGCCCATCGAGCTTCCGTTCCCTCAAGCATGCCTCACGGACGAAGAACAGCGTGCCCGTCTAGATTGTCGGCGGCAGAAGCAGCGGGAATATATGCGGCGACGGCTGGCCAAAATGACCGACGACGAGCGGGTCCCCGACGCCAAATGAATGCGGTGCGCCCGCCGGGACCCACAATACCGTGAGGCCGAGAACACCGACGTGGCCACAGTCCAGCCGAACGTTTCCTGTGAGCCTCGTCATTTTGGGAGGCTCAACACCGGCGACTGGTCGCGCCTTGCCTTCGCTTTGTGTGCATACGGCGTTTGACGCACGGCAATGGACAGTTCACCATCAAGGTACCCACATACGCAGCTTCGCTGCAGATCCACCTTCACAGAGTGGAATGGCACATATTTTTTTTACAGCTCTGCTGGTAGCCCATGTTCGCAGAGTGGAACGGTTTGTAAGCAGTAGAGTGAAGAAGAAAAAAGAAGAACCAATCAAACGCGCACGCCAACGCAGCGGATGGAAGAAGAACAAGTGAAAGCCGCAGAGTTTATATATAAAGAAATTACACTGATAATTACAAGATTGATGTTCTGACCACCAGGCCAGTAATAGTAGTGGTTTATTGTATAGGGAAATGACGCCTTTTCCTGCTGGCCAATCGGGAACACGGTGAAGCGTCAGGGAAGGCGAAGTGGGAAATAAAGATGAGAGGAAGGGTAGGAAAGGAGGAGCAGCAGGAATCTCGTCCGTTCATGGAGGTGGCCGATTATGAAGGCAGTGGCCGCCGGGGTGCGGGAGCTGATGGGTAGGCGGTCGATCCCGATCGCCTCGACAAACTCGAAGAGGCTGTGGTGGGCTCGTATAGGTGGGCAGGCGACAGGAACAGCGACGCATGCATATATAAACGCGCAATAAAACGCCTTTAGGAATTTGCCTCGTGCAAGCCATCCCTTTGAGACGTTAACTTGGCGCGGATAGCCGCGTCTTGTAGCAAAAATTATTAAAAGTGAGCGCGTGCTTTTAGCTCACGATGACGCTGGACGGCCAGACGCGTTCGTCGCCTAAAGGTACGTCCACACTAGCGACAAAAACGCTCGCGACACGCGGTGCGCGGCTGTCGCGAACGGCCAGGTTTACAAAAAGCGACAGCAATGCGCGGCACCTTCTCCAATGGTGTTACATTTTTCGCGGTAGCCGCAAAACGAGCATCAATCAGAAGCGATGAAGATGATGATGATTTAATGGCATCTCCTTTGAAACGGGTGGTGACAAATAGCCACCTAGCCTGCTTAATTGATTTAATCAGGTATGCTATATACATTTTTTAACGTAGCATTTTTGTATACATCTCCTTAACCTTTTCTTTCCCCCTTCAAAATATACCTTGCAAAAGATCAGGTCGTATCAATGTCTTTCGTGCTTTTTTTTTACCAATACTCCAAACGTTTCTTGCTTATCTCGACTGCTGACCGGTTGACACTTGCGTCAACTTTAAACCCAGCGCTTCTGGAAAGTGCACGTTACCTATATACGGCTCTCACTGGGTGAATCTCTTCGCATTCCATTAGGATGCGCTGCGTGGTCTCCAGATTTTTGTTGCAGCATACACATGCCACATCCATTTCCGAATATTTGCTCCATGCAGTATGTTTTTGTCCTCAGACAACCGGCTCTAGCCTCAAATAGCAAGGCACTGCCCTTTGTGTTATCGTACAGACTTTCCCTTCTAATTTCTTTCTTATCATTCTTGTAAACCTCCATGCTCGTTTTTCTTTCTATGTTTTGTATCCAATTAACTGTCTCCGTTCCTCTCACTTTCTTTCTGATGGTTGCTGCTTCTCTAGTTGCCGTTTCAATTAGCTTGTACTCGGTCGCCAATTTTCTTGACCTCTGCGCCCATTCTGTGTCCACGCTTTTCAAGTGCAGATACTTGTGCACTTTAGGTGCCCATTCATTTTCATCCATGTTCCTGAGTATTTCTTGAAAACACATTTTGCTCTGTGCTTCTGTGACTTCAAAAGAGACCCAATTAACCCATGTCACTCTGCTCTGCCTCATTTGTGGTTCAATGGGCTCCCGAAGAAAACCGGCCTACCGATCTTTGGTCAGCTTCCCGTTCCGACAAGATATCGGATTTTAAGCATGGAATAGCATTCGCGAGCCTTGGCGCTGGCACCATGACTCCTTTCTAGATCCCACGCGCCACTTACTACTTATTGTGGCCCCCCGATACTCTGCGTTTCCTGATTGTTGCATTCCGCCTCCCCTTTTATATTCATATTCTCTGGGTGGGTGCTCGAGTAAGTCTTTCCTTCGTTTATGTACACGCCAAGGTATTCCTATTGCTTGACTATGGCTATGACTTTCTATCGAATGAGCGCCACGTAATTATCGATTTCTCTGTGCGAAACTTGGGGCATAGATTTGTCGCTGCGTTGCCACGTGTACCTGTTCGCAGATGTCTGTAAATCACTTTTGATTGTCCGCTAGCAGCACTATGTCATCCGAACACATCCGCCCTGTTGCACCATTTGTTCCTTACGCATGTAGGATAAATCAAACCCTAATTCGCTGCTCTCCCGTTGTCTTTCTATGCCCTCAACATAAAGTGTGAACAACAATGGAGACAGGGGACATCCTTGCTTCAGTTCTTGGTGAATTCCCACCACTTCATTCCCTTTCCGACCTTCCCGTACAACTTGTACTCGTTTGTCTCTGTATCTCTCCCTCAGCAGCTCCACGAAATCGTCCTCTATGTCTTCGTGCTTAATAATATCCCATAACGATTCCCTGTCTACGTTGTCATAGGCTCCTTTAATATCTAGAAATGCTATCCATAACGGTCTATTCCGAGCTACTGAAATCTCTATGCACTGAGTCAGTACAAACATATGATCCTCTAAGCGTCTGCCTGGCCTGAACCTATTCTGCAGTTCCCCTCGCGCATCGATCATTTATCTTCACCCACTTCGACAGTTCCAATTTTATGGCTTGCATTGACATTATATATGTCACTGATGTTACTGTAACTGGCCTGTACTAGTTCGTCTTATCCTTATCACCTTTGCCTTTGTAGATGAAGTTCATCTTGCTTTCGTGCCATCCAAACGGAATTTTCTTGCTCTATGACATTAGTCAGCAGTGCCTCGCTCTGTGGACCGAGGTTTTTGATTAGCTGTATTGGGATTTCATCGAGTCCCACTGCCATGTTATTAGGGATAACTTCTTCTGTTTTTCTTTTTTCAATAAAAGCTTTCTACATTACATTTCGATTTCTCATGTTTCTATGGTGTTGCTGGATCTGTTTTGAGTCTGAACAACGCTTTCTTTCGTGCCCAAGTGACCCCAGATAACGTCTGTGATATACCACAGTGCATCATCTTCTTCGTAGGTGTTACCGTCTTAATCCCTTATAGCCGCTTGTGAATTTTCAGTTGGAGCTGCGAGTGTTCTTACATGGTTCCAGAATCTTTTTGAGCCACCTTCGTCTTTTTTGCGAATGTTATGCCGCCAACATTCACTTGCGCCTTTAACTCTCTATTGCACGAGCTCATTCACCACCGCGCAGTTGTGCCGCGCAGTTGTGCCGCGCAGTTGTGGCGTCACCTGTCTCACAAGCAAGGAATCATAATGTATGGCCTCTGAGATCGAGCAGTGACAGGCACGACGTAAAATCTCAGAGGCCATGTCCAGCCAATAAGTCCATATTCGTTAAGCCTTCCCATACCGCTGTCGAGACGCCGAGAAAGTGGCTTCGCAACAGAAGCCTTTTTTGTATACAGTTCGCGCGTATGCCTGTTTGTATATGAAAACTGCAACGTCGATTTCAAGGACAAGGAGCTGCACGCAAAACAAGGAGTTGTGTGCCTGGCTCAATATCCTTGTACCGCCAGATCGGACGCACGCACAACCTGTTCGTCCGCTGTCTCGCACGTCGGCGTCGTTCAAGTATACAGAACAAATTAGTATTACGCAGTCTTACCAGTATTACGCACTCTAGCAGTATCAAACATCAGTATTAGTTCTCCGTCACCAGTAGCTCTCCTCGTCCGTATCCGACATGCCTGAACGTGACCGGCAGTGGCGCAAGGAAACACAGACACCTCCGATGAAAGACGAAATCGGCTGAACGGAACGCGCGCTTTCACGAGAAGTAACGAATGGAACGAGATGACTCGGGATATGCCAAGCGTCGCTGCTGCGTCCCGGAAAACGCGATTGTGAAATTGGCCGCGCACACCTGCTACGCAGACGCTTTGTCGCGCAAGATTTTGTCGCTACTGAGGACGTTCGCTGCGGGTTTCTACAATAGATCAAGCAGGTCGTGTCTTGTGATTCAACGCTTTAGTGCTTAACGAAAGTTCCACTTTCTCTGCCCGGCGGGCCATAGAGGCTTAGGGACGCGTTCTTCAATAAAATCTGCTTTCTTGTCGTAAAGTACCATTATGATTCTTTTTGGCCACGCGAAAGCTTCTCGTACCATGATTCCCACAGCACGTGGGATCTCCGTAGCTTTAAAATGCTAAGCATTTCTTTGCCTAGTCATAACCTACAGGTTAAACGCGAGGCCGTGCAAGGCCGTGGAAGTTTGACGTCGCCGATGCGCTCAACCCCATGCGCCCACACGCACACAGCTACTGGCTTGGCGCCTCCTCTCCTTGCTCCACTCGTCGATACGGGCGTGCGCGTCACAGATAGATGTGACTCGGTTGCGCTAGCAGCGCTATGTCGCGTGTAGCCCTCCACTTGCAGATACAACAATTCACCCACGAGAGTATCAAGCTCTACAAGCTCTGCGCAGACTATAGAGGTATGCGATGCATACCAGCCTGGCAAGGCAGGAGACGAAGTGAAGGCCAGCGAGATACCCGCGGCCGTGAAGCGTGAGCAAGACTAGAAGCGACGCGCGCCCGAAGTGAATTGACTATGGAACTTGACTATGAACAGGCCGCCGAGACCGAGCGGAGTGGAGCACCTCCGCTTGCGGGACGCGGACGCCCGCTTTCAAACGCACTTCGTCGAAGAAGAATTTTGTGTGGCACGTAAGTGACTGCGACCGCCTCTGGTTCTGACCGTATGTCGTCAGGATGTTTCAGTCCGCGGATGTGGCGGTCTTCGAGCGAGCTTTTCCCTGGGAGGACGCGAATTCGTTCGGGATTAGCGCCACGTGCAAGGAAGAAAACTTTCGCATTGACTTAGATAATGGTAAAGGATAGTTTCTGACGTATTTTCTTTTTAATGCGAGGCATTCGTTAGCCTCATTCTTGGCACCTTGCAGCAGGTAAGTAGCTATAGGCAAGTTCCTGTCTCGCCTCGCTTTCATAAAACGAAAATAATGTTGGACTGACGGTGGAATCGAGCCTCTGCCGTCGAGCACAGCAGCCCAATCCCATAACCATTAGACCGCGATCGTGCAAATACTTCTCTCTTTCCAGAGCCAGCCAGCCCCGCCTTGGGTATGTGGAAGTGGGCATGTAGCTGGAAATGAGAACATGGAAAGAGGAGACACGTGTAGAAGTCGGGAGTGGTGGTGGCAACAAATCTATTTTCTTTTAAGAATACGATCACCCCTTGACCGAAGTCATATTAGGACGAAAGGAAAAGGGGCGAAGAGGCGTAGGGTAAAGTTAGATGAGGTATCCCAGATTGCTTTCTCGGATGTAACGGCAACGAGAGCAGCGGAGTCTGGAGAGTGAAGTAGAGGGCGAAACCATACAAGAGCGTGGATTGAGCGAGGATGGACGAGCTAGATAGAAGTGAAGAAAAAAAAAAAAGCATGCGTGAGGATACCACCACCAAAGAAAGCTTGGCCTAATCGCCGATTCCCGAATATGCGTGCAATACGCTGTTATTTTTATTTTTTCTATAAAAGTTACATAAAATAAGACTTTACGAACACGCATCCTTCATCGCCAAGTTCTCCCCAGTGCTTATGTGCCCTGCGTGAAGACAAGATGTCGAAGAGAAAGAAGCGCCAGCGCAGCTCGTGCAGCGAGAGCGCGCGTGCTCGTCGGAAACCGCCAGGAAGAACGTCCCAGCCGAAGCCACCGTCGGCCTGGGCGATTGGCACCTGACTACTTCCCTCTCAGAAAACGGTAAGTGCTCCGACTCTCGTTTAGACACTCGGTATATTGACGCTCTCGCGCTGTGCCTTCGGCGTCGTCAAGCTGCGCAGCAGCCAGTATAGCTCCAATATCGACTTCACGCGATTGCCAGCCCGATCGCGTATCGTTCGGGGCAGGCCAACGGCCGCTCTACACCTAACAGCGCCCGTGTCTCAGCTGGAATGTTCACGCGCGTACCATTCCATCAGTCGCGGCTCTAAGGACAGTCTGTAATCCGAACCACGCGAGCGCGCGCTCGCGGTTTTCATTGCGGGCGAACGTCAGACCTTGTGTCCGGGCCCGACTAACGCTTCCTTCTAGCGAGCCGCCAGTTGGCCCTTCTATTTGCCCACTTCCCTTAACAGGCACCGAACGATTATTTAAGCAATTCTGATTTCATCGTAGCTCCTAGCTATTGCTCCAAGAATGGGGACAGCCTAAGGATTCGCTAAGAGCCCGGGCCGCCTGTAAAACCGAAGTGCGGCTACGCGTTCCAAAACAATGTTCCCGAGAGACGTCTACGGCTGCTGAAACATGCTCGCCTCCGCCATGGCCTCGTGGGAAAAGGTGAACGTAACTGTAATGCAATGTTTATTTCCGCCACATCACGTGATTGTTGGGGCCCAGAGTAAAATCTGTCGTAATGACAGGTTGACGAAGCAACGGTATAGACCGATTCTGACATGATTTTGATATTCTCTCTCAATAGGAGAACCGCCAAGTTGCCGCTGCATACTTTGGTTGCCCCCGAATATATGGTGTACTTACAACTTAATCGCACCTGCGCAATCGCTTGCATGCGTGGCTGCTTGTCTCCAAGGAAAGCTAACCTCGAGCTTGTTTACTCGCAGTTTTACACGACAAATAGTTCGGTATACCGCCCGGAACGTAGCACAAAGCGTCAGATTAAGACCAAACCATTCTACAGAAAAATAAACTTCGCGACTGCAGGAAAGAACGTATGTATTCTTTTTTTAATTCATAGATCGAACCCAATGCCATCAACTTTGTGGTGCTGTAACTCTCACACAAGGCAGATAACTATGCAAAGACAATTGCCCAGGGACCACCGATCATCGGTAAATTGAGCGTCAGAAAAAGGACTGTTTGTTGGTCTAGATGGTACTGCGTCACCTCGTGAAAATTGGCGCCGAAAAAGGCGAGGCATAATCCTTTTGTTCTGGCTTTTTTGTGGGTGTGTGTTCTTCAAATATGAGAGACAAGATTTCGAAACTACATTAGAACGGTATACTTAATGCAGGGCGTAGCTATAAACCGTGCTTTCTGGTTGCGCGTGACATTCTGTATGACTCCGATTTCTCTGAGAAGCCCCAACTCGCGTTTCTGGATGTACGTGCACAAACCTTGAGAGCACAGAGAATGACAGCTTACCGCATTAAAACTAAACGCCACCTCGAGGTGACCCCCGTGTCCACTCTTTTCATCAAGTTCACCTTTAAAAGATCGAGTCGCCACAGTTAGTTCTGCCTATTTAAATGAATGTGATTTCCTCTATTAACTTACGGTGAACGTCAGTTGAACTTCATTACCTTGCGGCCCTAACTTTTTCAGTCCGCTTCTTGCTGAGCACCATTCTTCACGGTTTTCAAATACACTATAAAAACGTTTACTCCCTGTGAGGCGTATCTTGCCTCTAAACAATATAATCATCATCCATCTTTCTTGCGTTTCCTTTTTTTAAAGAAAACTCTGCGATCGCTACTTTCCTGCCAAGAATGTCACGCTGACAATGTCACGCGTGGTGTCTGTGACCTGGAACTGTAGGGCGATGAGGCTTAACGAAGGGAAAAACGCAGTCAAGATAGACGACGGGTATTGTTTCGGGACAAGATAAGCTCGCTAAGTCTTCAAACATTTTTTGAGCATCTAGAGCACCGTAACCACTCTAAGGTGATTTATTTCCAGGCTTCGGTCTTTCTGGTCTCGGTCAGTCGACGTCATGGCCTTGCCTGGGGTGGTATCCTGGACATTGCCGCATTTTTGCCATACTTTCGAATTCTCCATCTCTGCTCGAGTCGGCCCATAGGGCCGTAGACGGCCTGTCTGATTAGCTCACAACACCGCCGTTGCGGAATCTGCCAAATGTCGGATTTTAGTGTCCGTGGAATAACACCCGTTCGTTCCCGCTTATCAATCTTCTGGTTCTTTTACGAGCCCCTTTCTCCTTCGCGGCATAGCGCACTGACAGCGAGAGCCGACGCAAAGCACGTTCATTCGACTCTGGCAATCCATAAACCGCGCCGAAAGCATTTGCTTCCTAATGTGCGCGTCCTTCAGTGAAGCCATGGAAATCTGCTAGATTACAAACGGTGGGCGCAGTAGAAGTTAGACATGGAGTTGTGGCTAGAGCGCGTAGCTCAAGACGAGTAAACGCTGCCGCTATTTATTTCCCCCACCATGGCGCAACCTCTCTGTGATAATCGGTGGACGTCCTTGCGAACGCGCAGACAGTATCAGCCCATTCCCTAATTCTTAACTGTTTTTCACAGTAAAAAAGAAAGGAAACGGCGCACACAGCACAAGCGCACCCATTGTGTCCCATATTTTATCGCAAAAAAAGTAGTTGATCACCACGCAGCTCTTACGAGTGCGTGAATGTGTCGTTCTCTAAAATATGAGCGAATGCCAAACCAACCTTTAATCCACTGTGCTTGCGCATATATAAGGTGGCGCGTTATCTACATGACGCCCTGCTCATTAACGTGATTCGCCGAATAGACTTACGGGCTATGGCAAACCGGTGGGCTAACGAGATGCCGTACCTCTGTCTTCTGTCGTTTCGCGAGCTGTAGTTGCGAGCAAGGAATGTTTGCTATCCCTCAGTACTTTCATTACTGAGGGTCTCTCTCTTCTTCTTTTCTGTGCCAGCGCCCTACCCCAGCGGGTTCCGATGGACTACAAACCGGAATCTGCGCTGGTAAACAACCCTTCGACAGTGCGGAGGATCCGCTCCATGCCATCGCTCAGCCTTCCTTGCACGCGGAGCGAAGATACCCCCATTTGCATGTTGGTGCGTAGGCTCGGCTCGTACAACGAAGCCCTGTGGTACGCGGGACTCGAGCTGAAGGAGGAAAAGGACAAAGGTGTGGGCGAGCTGACGCTCGGTGTCGCCGAAGATAGCCAGCACGAGCTGCCGTGGAAATCGGCAGGCATCGAGAGCGAGACCATCGCGGTCAGCGTACTCGCCAACCTGCTTTCCCTCCACAGATGCATAGTGGCCGTCGATCTCAACCACGTCATAGCGAAACGACCATTTCTGCTCAACTGGCTGCAGTACGGGCGCGGTGTGAGGAGCCTGACCGTCCGAGGAACGCCGCAGTACGACGAGAATGTGATAAAGGCCGTGGTGAACGTCCTGAACCCCCTGGACCGGCACATGACGCCGCTTTTCGAGCAGTATTACGCCTACTCCGTGCGGAGGCCCACGCTCGTAGTGCCGCCGCCGCAAAATGGCCGCGCCACGCTGACCACCTTGGACGTTGCGGACCTGGACATGAGTGGTCCCCGCGCCAGTCAGTTCATCATCATGCTCCGTGACAACAGGACCATCACCGAACTGGCAGTGGGAGCCTGTGCGTTCACCTATGGCGGCACTGACCTGTCCGACGGATTTCGCAAGTACTTGGCGCAGGAAGACTCGGTGCTTAAGAAGCTCACCATCAGAACGACCGATATCAGCAAGCAAGCGCTGCGGTCACTGGTGAAAGCCATCGCCGCCATGACCAGCCTGGAGGAGCTGGTCGCCGACATGGACCTCTACAACGTCGAGGACAAGTCGCTCTTCGCCGATATCGTGGCTCGGAACAAGACGTTGCGCGCGTTGAGCATCATCTGGTTCAGGCCTTGCGTCGTGACAAGCATTCTGCACGACGTAGAGCTCCCCGTGGGCAACGCCGGCAAAAGGATCAAGCCCTGGCTCTTAACGCTGCCCGAAATCACGACACTGTCGTCGCTCACCATTGACCTCCTCGGCTTCACTGAGTACGAGTGCTGTGCATTCTTTCGAGCTCTCGCGCGCAACACGTCACTGAGGAGGGTCACCGTGGGACACCTTCCTGCACGAGGTTCCCTCAAACATATCTGCCGCACGATCAGGGAGTCCAGAATGGCTGATAGAGTGGTCATCGTAGACGTCCACGTGACCGTCGAGAACCTCGCCATGCTTCCAGAATGCCCGGAGGTCAAGTCGGTGAAAGTCAGCTCTCTCCATCTGATCGAGCGGGACCACTTCTACAGGGCCTTCAACGACGTCCTGGTAGCCTGCCGCACACTAATGACGCTTCATGTGTGCGTGCACTCCCACTTCTTCGACCACGCTCTCCAGACAGCGATGGCCGCTTACGTCGCCGGTGCGTCCGCCCTCCGAGACTTCGAGCTCCATGTCTATGCAGACACGCAGGAGCGGGAGCTGGAAGACCTGCACGTTTCCGAGGGCCCCGAAAGCCCGCTTGCGAAGGCCCTTGCGGCACACCCCAGCCTTGTCAGAATAGTGTTGAGGGAAGTGCGCCTGAACGAGCACGACTCTCGGTCGTTCGCCGAGGCAGTCCTCGGCAGCCCGAGCCTCACTAAAGTGACGTTCGCGGCGCTCGGTGACAGAGGCAACGAGGCCTTCCTCAGCTTTGTGATGCCGCGCATCGAGAGAAACTACAACCTGCTGCAGCTGAGCCTTCCCGGATCCGCAGATCGCGACGGCGAACTCATGTTCATCCGAAACATCACGAGGCGCAATTCCAGTCTCGTAACGAGGGCAGCCCGTTTCGTGATGGGCGAGCAGGACGTCTACTGCGCACGCGCCATCGAGCTGGTGTCGGGCCACGCATCGGTCGTGGATATGGTTTGCGAAAGGGCGGCCGTCGAAGCCGTCGAAGCGGCGGCGATGATTAGACGAGCCCTGGGCCTGCCGTGCCTGACGAGCCTGAACGGCTTCATGAAGATGGCCGGGGTTGTCAGGCACCGCGTCGAGTGCTTCGGCGAACGGGGCCGCACGCTGGACCAACTGAACGAGGACTGCTGGCTGCACATCAGGAAGTATCTAAAAGTGGTGGACATCGTGCACAGGAAGCGGTGAGCAAGGAGAGGCTTGGACAGAAAAGAGTCCTTGCTCCTTTTATATTGCCGGCACCTACAGCATGGAGCCTATTTCTATGCTATAGGGCCCGGCAGGTGTTGCAAAACATAAGGCGCAAATAAACATGTGCTGCTTTGTTGAAAAGCTTTGATTCTCGTTAAATAAATGAATCTTACGGCTAAACGCGTTTGTGCAACGTGCAAGTGCGTATGTAACCGTAAACAGCTATACGTGCACGGGACTACCGGCCATGTGCGGCTGAGTAAAGGAAGTGACGAGTCGTGTCCATTACGGCGCGATACACAGCTGTTTTGCTGGCCCGCGGTTCCTCTATTAGCGACGTGGCAGCATCCGCAAGCCACCGCAGGGAACAGGAACTGATTCTCCTTGAACCAGTTCACGAAGTACAGGACGAACTCGACAGCCTTGTAGCATTCTTGATCCATGCTTGGTGTCTTAACTGCGGTGTTGAATGCAGCTCGTCGAACATGATCGATGCATTCAACGTGGCTCACTTAGTAATAACAATAGGGGATATTCAGAATTCATAGTGATCTGGCAAAACTGGTCACGTCCGCCATTTGCTCGGAGGCGTATAGTTGCAAGCATGGAGAGAGAGAGAGAGAGAGGGGGGATATAAGCATCCAGGTAAGAAATAAACTATAGGAGAGAGCACGTCACACTGCCAGCCTTAGCAAGCGAAGGTATGAATTCTCCTCGCTTTTTCGCTCGAAGTATCGGCCCAACACGTGATCACTGAGAGACAGCGTATTGGACGAGAATGGTTGCTTCCCGGTAGTTTATTCGACGCGCACTTCTTCGGCTGCGCTACCGTAGCTCTACACCCGCGGAGCGACAGCATTACAACCTTCCGCGTGCTCTGGCGTCACGATCACGCGCAAAGCAGATGGGCTAACCCCCCTTCCCCTACCGACATTTTGTGTGAGAAACACCAGCGTACAGCACGTGACAAACTCATCAAGCCCTTCTTCCCAGCTGTTATTGCTATTTTCCTCTGTAGAGAAAAGACAGGTTTAACGAATATTGAAGGGGACCTGCCAGCACCTAAAAAATTCGCCGTAAAGAAAAACTGGCGAAGATGTCGGACTCGGCTATAATGCTCTACTGTTTGACGTTGACCATATTCAGCACTGACCTTGCACTATAGGAGCGCACGCAGCGGGCCTGCATCGTGGAACTATAAAATATTTCTTTTCCTTTTATACCTAGCTAAAATTGACACAGAGCTTCATTAGTGGTGTTTCTGTATGCCGCACTAAATCAGCCGCATCGGAGGAAGCACAAAAGTAAAATGGAATTCTTCTTTGAAAAAGAAAGGCGTCATTAGAGTTCTCGTTGGAGCGCGAATGAATTTCTTATTATTAAGGCGAAAGCCTTAATAATAAGTGACTCATACCCCGATGGTCTTTTTACATAATCTTCCCCCTTTGACTGCTGCAGTACGTGTTCTTTTTTTTCCCGTTCTTCCCCACCAGGCTTGACACGGAAGGTTCCTGTCAAGGAGTATACGGGCCCGCTGTGCGCATGCTCCTTCCAGCCGTGAACATGAACTGCAGTACACCTGCAATGGGATATTTTACAATAAAACGAATTCGCGGTAACAACGTGTCATTATTTATTGGTCTGCGACAGCTTGGCATAAACTTGACTTGATGCCTGCAGATGTCCCCACAAGCACTTTAATGAATGAATGAATGAATGAATGAATGAATGAATGAATGAATGAATGAATGAATTTGTGATCGCCAATTCGCGATCACAAGTTTCCTCGGAGGCGTATAGTTGCAAGCATGGAGAGAGAGAGGGGGATATAAGCATCGAGATGATGATGATGATGATGATGATGAGCTTAACAGCTGCGCTGTAATTCGCTGTAAAATTGGCTGTGTCTTTGTGTTAATTAAGTAATTAGTAGTTAATGACGACGACGAACGCAAAATCACTGCCACGAGCGCCTTCGCGCCGAGAGGCGCCAACAAGCTAGCTGTGGAAGAAGACGACAACGCTGGAGCCAATCGTGATGATGATAGTTTTGCGTTGACACACGGACACGATCCTGGGGAAAGTAGCCCTTAACATCTACGCGGTAAAAATGAGAACGGGAGCGTGACGATTGGGGCCGTCATAGCGGAAAGGATGGGCGCACGCACGCAACAAACCCAGCTGCGAACTTCTGAGCGAACCCCGGCGGCGCAAAGAAAAGCTGGTAGACTCGGATGACTATCTCTTTCCCTTAACTCGATTCCTCCAAACAGTATCGTTAGGACGCAATTTTCTTTTTTTCATTAGTAAGATCTTGATGAGGGCTAGTCGGTTCATACTTAGAACTGAGGTGAAACAGTGTTTCCTTGTGTCCTCGTCTTTTTCGCGCTGTTTCACCTCAGTTCTCTTTTTTTCTCTTCATTTTTTCCTTTTTTTCTTTTTTTTTGCGTCCCTATAACCTGCTGGACTTGCCTTGAGTGCTGCATCGCCCCAACACGATGCTCCGCGCAAGGTTAGAACACCGTCTCAAGAGTCTAAGCTGAATGCTAAACATCGCTATCACCGCGCAGTCTCAGGGCATTCGGAAAGATTAACAGGAAGTTTTAGCTCAGGCCGAACTCCAACGCGACATATTCAGATACATGTAAAACGCAGAAACGCATTTCTGAGATAACCCCCAGACCGATTTTAATTAAATTTGTTACATTTGAGAGAGAAAGGTAAATTATAGTGACTGTTGGAAGCGGAATTTCGATTTAGGGCCTGCATTTTCTTAAAATAATTTTCAAGAACTCGAAAGATCGAAAAAATATAGAAGCACGAAGTTCACAAATTAATAGCTCTGCATCAAAAACAGATATCGCATTTCTGTAAGCGGTATCCATTAGAGCATTCAAAGCGGACAAATTCGATATGCCTATTAATACCTTACGTAGATTCGTTACGCTATGTACTAAGGTTCTGCAAAAGCTGTATTTTCATATTAAATTTTTTGAGACTCATGTCTAACATACCAATTTGGTCGGCTTAGATGTACTCTGAGATGCAATTCACAGAATTGTGATATCATTTTTCATTGCTGAGTTACAGAGGTGTAAACCTCATAGTTTCGTTTTCTGAAAGTTTTTTAGTTTTGTCAATGCTTAATAAAGAATTGACGACATAAATAAAAAATTCGAAACCAACAGTCACTAGATTTTAACTTCTTCATTTAAATGCAACAAAGCTCGCCAAATTTAGTGAAGTAATTGCCGAGAAAAACGAATGCTCATTTTACATGTATTTAGACAGGCGCACCCGAGTTAAAGTTTTCTCTTAAAGGGACACTAAAGGTTAATATTAAGTCAACGTGGGCTGTTGAAATACCATCCCAGAAACCTCGAAACCCTTGTTTTGTGCGAAGAAGAGACTTATTTTAAGAGAAAATGCGTTCTGAAGCGTCCGCGTACCTCTAGCGCAGTTCATATCACCCGCCCTCCGATCGAGGAGTATTGACGTCATGGTCTCATAGTGACGTTGCGCCGTCGGTGAGTAAAACGGCTCCCGCAGACGGCGCTACGGATTTTCTGCACAAAACGCAAACGCGCGGCCAGAAACAGAGCCAAGACAGAGTCGACAGCAGCGCGAAAGCGGAACTATGGTGGCTAGCGGAAGGGAAAGCGCGCGACGATAAGCTGGTTCTTTATTTTATGACGCCAACGTCGACGCTCGTTGCAATGGATGACCCTGACAACGACACATTCGCTCGCGATGCTGGGCTCGAGTTCAGCGATTTAAGCACTGATGAACGTGACCTGCTGTTGAGGGCTCGCGCTGCCGGCGTCGTTGCGTACTACTACGACGGCAACTGTATGTTATGGCTGTACATATATGCACATGTGTAGCTTTTCCTTCGTGAAAACCAAATGCCGCACTCACCGCCCCGTCTTCGACCTGCAATTGTTCTTGCGCTTCGGAGAATGCAGGCAAGACCGACGGAACAGCGCTACGGGAAAGCATTGCTTTGAAAGGCACTCCACACGACTTCAGCAAGTAGGCGTTGAACTTGTAATCTTCTGGACGAAAGTGCAGCGAGCGCACGATGTGATTTTTGGGCTCTTTGCCAACGCGCTGTGGCAGGGGTACGGCACTTAACCACTTCGAACGGAGAGGTTCACTCGTTGGCACAGAGTGATAAGTAACGTTGGATTCGCCGCTGCAACTGCCCTTGGCCAAGTTCCTCGGACCGTTCGCGCATCCCAAGACATCACATGGACGTGGAATTCTCGCTGCTTGTTCCGAATGCAAGTTTCGCGAGCCAGCAGAACCAGCGCAGCACGACGCGATAACGAAACAACTGAAACTCCAAAAAGCGCGCGGCGCAGAGTCGAGCGCGCAGAGTCTAGCGAAAACGAAACCTTTCGATCACCCATACTACTCAAGGGTAACGTCAAAATGTTATTTTTTTTCTTAGAATCGAATAGAAGTAGACAAGTAGCATTTTCTTCTGTCTTATAATCTAATGAAGTGATCTTTTTAATACGAGTAGTTGAGTACTAGTGACATAAATTATGATGAGGAGTGCTTTCGTCATCGGGCTAGTACCGGAATGTCGCTGGGGGGTCTCAAATCGTGTCGTGCATTTACCTCAATTTCTCGGTTACTAAAGCTCTGTTCGCGATTATATTGACGCCTTAGACTTTGTAGACCATTGCTTTATCACTTTAACTTGACTTTCTGGTAACCTTTAGTGTCCCTTTAAAGGACCCCTCACCACGCCCCATAGCAAATTTTGGTTATACGCTGGAAGTTGTTACGTGTCCTCTAGGGAGCGTTGTGCCGCAAAATGTTTTTCAAGTCGGCTCATTAATAGTCGAGATTTAGATACTTCGGCGGCGCGAGCCCGTGGTTTCAGGAGACGAGCCTACTGCCAAGCGAGACACTCTCTCTGTCGCCCCGTCTAGCCTCCGCAAGCGAAATTCCTATTTTTTTTTCTCGCTTTTTTGCGGCGCGGCGCACTTCCTTTGACGGCGTCGCGCGCGAGCTGTTGTGATTGTCTCATTTCGCGCAGTGCACGATTTTGCGCGCTGTGCACGAGGACACATGACTACCGGTATAATTCAGTGCTACACAAATACTGAGGCAGACACAAGCAGATCACAGTACATGATCCCGCGCTGGGGGGGGGGACACGATAGAAAATGGAATCGTTTCGGTGTCTGTGCGCGCGACCGCACGGAGTGGGAACAAGCAGACGAAACGGAAGTACATCTCTCTTGCTGCGGTGCGAAGTAACACAAAAACATGCAGACGTTCGGTTTGTGTGCTTTCTTATTTCTCTAAGCTTTAATACGTCTATTCAAGCAACAGATGTTGCCTTGAATAATACTGGAAGTCACGTGCCACCACGAGCGACGTCACAGTGCAAACACGTGTACGTAGGCGCACTAGCACGTCTACGTCATCCTCCGGCTTGGAGCGTGGCGGCCGCGAGGAGAAGGAAAAACGGCATCGATTTGAAATTTCAGGTCTTTCCGCGGCGCGTAGCGATGGAGTACTTGGCAGACAGGAGGCGCGCAATGTATGCTCTGCGCTTGTCAGCTCAAAATGGCCAGACCTGGTGAGGGGCCCTTTAAGGATAAAGGCTGCATAACGCTTTCGAGCACTTGCTTAAGGAATTTTCGCAAGGGCAGTAATTTTTCAACACCCATTTACCTACGCATGGAGATCAGCCATTTTTTTTTTGTCATTGTCGCAGAATTTCACCGCAGTGACTTTTGTTTGTACAGTACAGTTGACGCATGACAGTGGGCTGGATTTTCCGATGTTTATAAAATTCTTGCAACGTTCTCGAGCAGTTCTCGAACTGACGGGGGTCTGCTCCGCATCAGCTTCATTTGCACTTCGCTCCTCCAGGAAGCGCAGGACGCGTTTCGAATGATCTTCTAAACAACACTTTGCAATAATGCGGTGAACGCGGTTTCAACCATGGATCTCGGGACCTCGAAGAGGCGCGACGTAATGCCCACGCATTTCTTTCACATTTAGCGCTAAATCACCGCTGGACCTTTTTTTTTTTGTTTATCATATGGTGAGGCCAAAGCTCAGCGAAAGGAAGTCATCACGACGATAATGGAAGCGTGACGACAACTGCCGGCATAGCAGCAAGGAGGTACGGCTGCGACAAGCCCACTTTCGAACTTTTTTCAAAAGCAAATCTAAATGTGTGCACACGTATAGTGTGCATAGTGTGTGGCGCAAAGAAAATCTGGCAGACTGCAGCCCGCTAAATCAATTACTGAGAACAGTATTGTTAGGAGCCGTTTCCTCGCGACCTCTTTTCCTTTCCCTGTCCTCTTCTTTCTAACTGCTGCACCATCAACTGCAGCATCTGTTGCCCGACACTTTCGAAGAGGACGCATCCGAACCTTCTTCTCGGGTGTTTGTCTTTTTGGCCCTCGGGGTGCTATACTGTCAAATTCTGCCATATTGTCTAGTTCTTAGTCTTCTAGTATACTTATTGGCCCCTAAGGCTACTACGGCCTTCCCGATTGGCTCAAAACGCCAACATGGCAGAATGCGATACCTTCGGTTAGCCGATGCCGCGGAGGAAAGCAAAAAAATTCCGACAGAAGTCATCTCATGATGACTGTCGACGTTAATGCGATTAGAATTTAATCTATAGCGACAAGCCGTGTCCTTGAAGACACCTTTATTTACAATCTCTAGTGGTCGCTCACACATTACCATTGTTACGACACGCACTGACGCCGAAGTCGGCCCAATACGCTACGACACTCGGTCGCCATGTTCGGCCATGGCCATGGCGACATGCCGACGATGCATTAACGACGATTCTAGAAAGATGATGATGGTATAACGAAAACTGCGTGACGACGACGACGATGGCATGAGGACAACGGGATGACGATGACTGTATGACGACGATATCACGAGCATTGGATGACGTCGAAGCTGGAATGATGACCATGGAATGATGGAACGACCAGTACGGCATTAGCTTGACGGTTATGACAACGGTGGAGTGAAGAACGTATGAAGTCTATGTAACGACGAAGGCGGTATGACGAAGACGGCATGACAACAATGAAGCAAGGTTTGTGAAATGGCGATGATGGCACGGCGGCTGCATGACGATAATGGGATGACAACGACTGTATGGCGTCATACATTTGTCGAAGATATGTTGAGAATCGGATGATGAAGCTGGAATGATGACAATGGAAGGACTACGACGGCACAATCATCACGAGTGCATACCTGGTCGCCCAAAAGCTGTAGACAACCTTGGTCACTGGGTCGGCGAAAGACAGACCGACAGACAAAGACAAATACATTTTCCAGCACGTAAAAAAATATGAAAGGAGATGCAGATACAACACGACGACCTCTAAACCTCTTTTGATTTTTCATATGCGCTAGAACATGTCTTTGTCTAAATTCCAACAATCCCAACTCTCTGCCTTAAAAGACCGACCGACAGACAGACTCAAAACGCCTGAAATAGGCAACGAATGCTCATTCCATCAAAAAAGTTGCAGTTTCGCCTGAAAGGCAAAGCGTCGATTGCGATAGCAAATTAGTGGACAGCTAGCCATGCGACGTAAGGATGATGGTTTTATCGACCGTACAAACTTCTAAACACAGGTATACTAACTGAACAAGCCCGGTGTCACGCGCGCACAAGCAAATATAAACACATTTTACTCGATGATCGCGGAAACTTGCTGTCAAGACGCTGGAGTGAGGAAGCGCGGTAGTAGCAGCGAGCGAATTGACCTTCGTGCTGCGTCTCGCATCAACACGAACTAAGCCGCGAAACCACATCGCGGCGCGCTCTGTCCCTGTCGCAAACGGTTTTCAAGAATCAATAAAGATACAGCGGCCCTGGTAGGCGCGCACGGCTGCTCGGGCAGCCCGAAGTAGAAGGCGCTCCCAATCCCTATCCTGCCCGCGAAGCTTAGCGCGCGACAGAAGACAGCGCGCTTCCTCCCCGCTTCCCTCGCTAGCGTGCGTGAGATTTAGCCGCGATCACCGGCTCGCCCTTGCACGTGTTCAATCGTACATACAGTATACGGCACGCGGTGACGACTTTATCGCCCTTGAACTTTATACGGAACCTCATGGCGACGCCGACGAAGACAGCAGGAATGCTCGTGGTGTCCATTATAATTGTAATTGCAATAAAACAGGGAGTAAAGACTTTTCTACTTCCCCGGCTGCGGCGATGTAGGAAGTCTTGCATGCCTGCGGCTTTCCATTTTTGATTCTCCATTTTAGTTGTAGATGCGGGAAGGTACCTTATATGACTGGTTACATTATGGTAATAAATGTAGAAGGGGCGGGGAGCGCGATGGGGGCAGCACAGAAGGAATTTCGGGGGGAAGGGCAGTACCCATTCGCCCCTAGTAGGGCCGCCTCTAAGGGACATCGTATTTAGATAACACTTGCCAACCGCTTAACCGTGGCAACCACGATATAAAGCTGGGGATTAATTCGTAGGGGAGAGAAGGCGTTCACTTATGGTTCACCAGAATGGTGGAAGTCTGTGGATGTTTCACCGATACAGCGTCCGTTGCAACACATGAAAGCTATACACTGCAGCCTGAGGTAAGTGGCGCGTTTTGGTGCAGTCTAAAAATACCTAATGCACCGTATCGCTGGAAGATAAAAGCATATAAGAATTAAAAAGAAAGGCTTATGGTTCGCTTCTTTGTTCTGTCAGAAAAGCAATATCTATGGCATTTGATCTGCTCAGTATGTTCATCGATTTCTTAAACAGCCAACCAACACAAGGCCTGATATACGCGTACGGCTCCCATCAGCGCAGCGTCGTTACAGGTTGTCCAACCGAAAAGCTTTCGGGTTTGGTTCGGGTTCAGGCTAAGTCTTCTACATATTTTCCGCTGTGGTTCAGGTTCAGCACTGGAGTAAAAATATAACGGTTCGAACCAGTTTGAACCGATTCGTACGGGTTCCTAAAGGGCAACACCGGCGTTTTTTTATCCATATTAAGATATTGTCATCTTCAAATGACATTGACAATTCTGTCACCGGTAGATTGGTTCAATTCGCTTAAAAATTTATGAATCATTTTAAATAACCAATAAACGAAATACGAAAACCGAAACAGGTAGCTGATTCGTGTGACGTCACGATTAGTCGGTGACGTCATATCCTGCACTACCACAATGTAAACACGCAGTACACGTGGCGCTAACGCCAAAGAAGCGAAGCTGATATCTCCTGACGACACAAGGAACTTTTACAGATCTCCCGAATTAGACAGCGGCGATTTCAGGGGCGATTTCAGCGACGATTTCCGGGACAGTGATGGTGCAGCCTTTGACGTCACAAACACAGGATAGCCAGTGAAAAGCCATGAGTCGGGAACGCAACCAATATTTGAAATTCATTTTCAGGAATACTAAATGACTTAAATATTGAATTATGGGGTTTTATGTGCCATAACCACTTTCTGATTATGAGGCACGCCGTAGTGGAGGACTCCGAAAATTTTGACCACCTGGAGTTCTTTAACGTGCACCTAAATCTAAGTACACGGGTGTTTTCGTATTTCGCCCCCATCAAAATGCGGCCGCCGTGGCCGGGATACGATCCCGCGACCTCGTGCTCAGCAGCCTAACACCGTAGCCACTGAGCAACCACGGCGGGTAGTAAATGACTTGTAGCCACGTTGTTTGGCACAAATAACCCGAGTGCAAAAGAGAACGTATGCAAAATTTTATTAATATCAGTGGACAACGAAATATCGCAGGAGTTAGCGGTTCAGAATTAGGAAGAATGAAAATTTTAAGACAATGTTTTTCAGCGCCACCTTCGAATTAATGTGAGCCAAAGATAATTACAGCGAAGATGTATATGGCTAGCCGATTAGCGCGATTGAGTGCGCCAGTAGGTCCGGCTCCGAAATGGCTAGGCCAAGCGTCATGCGTACTCCTTAAGGGCAGGCAGCTTTCGATCAGCAACGCCGTGAGCAGAACCGGGAACGAGCTCGTCTGCGCCGTGCCGATGCTATAGCCCGAGCACAAGAACAGACTCGTGCAGCCGAGCGCAAGCAGCAACTGCGTACAGAGGATCCGGCAACCTACCAAGCCGTCGTTTAATGAACTGTTGGGACTAACCAGTGATAAACACCGGGACCACACGTTTTAGCTGCGCTGGTTAACCATATTGACACGTGTACTTATATTTATTGGGCGACCACGTTTCGCCGCCTAACAAATCTTATCGCACAGCGCGGGACGCGCTTGCATGTATCCGAAGTTTCTGGAAAGTTATCGATGCTTCTATCCACAGTCTGTTGTCGACGAACCTTCTGTTATCTGATTTATTCGCCTGACTCGAATGGTGTAGAACTTTGTGGAAGGCACGCGGGTCCCAACGATTAGTCTGGAACATTCGACGATCCTGTATAAAAGCCGACGCGCTTGACCCGCTGATCAGATTTCCGACGATCGCCGACTGTGTTCGCCGCTTTCGTTGTGCTATAAGTGTAGCCTGTTTTGTGGGCACAAGTTCGCCCAATAAAAGTTAGTTTTCTCGTTCACAGTATTGCTACTGTGTTCTTCTACGTCACCACCACGTGACATCTGGTGGAGGTGCTTTGCGTTCATGTACCGGACGCCCCCACAAAGCCGTGACCCAAGCCCTCACTCGGAAGACACCAACGTCGCCAAGAACCAGCGAGGTAGCCGCAGGCTGCAAGGACTGCCCCCGGAGCACGGACTTTTGCCTGAGACGACTAGGAAGATGGCCACCACGTCAACCCCAATGGCAGCCCCAGCGTCACCCGTCGTGCTGCAGCAGCCCAGGGAGCCTCCGACGTTCCGCGGTTCAACTTTCGAGGACCCGGAAAGCTGGCTCGAGACGTACGAGAGAGTCGCTACCTTTAACAACTGGAACAGCGACGACAAACTGCGGTATGTCTTCTTCGCTTTGGAAGACGCGGCCAGGACGTGGTTCGAGAACCGAGAAGCCACCTTAACGACCTGGGAACTTTTCCGAAGCGGCTTCCTGCAGACGTTCGCAAGCGTCGTACGCCGAGAACGAGCCCAAGCGCTATTAGAAACCCGGGTGCAGCTACCTAATGAGACGACCGCGATCTACACGGAAGAAATGAGCCGTCTCTTCCGCCACGCCGACCCTGAAATGCCCGAGGAGAAGAAAGTCCGCCTGCTGATGCGTGGTGTGAAGGAGGAACTTTTTGCCGGAATGGTACGAAGCCCACCGAAGACCGTGGACGAGTTTCTTCGCGAGGCCACCAGCATCGAGAAGACACTCGAGATCCGAAACCGGCAATTCGACCGCCGCACAAACTCGACGAACTACGCCGGAGTTCAATCACTGGCCACCGACGACCTGCGCGAGGCTATCCGAGCGGTCGTGCGGGAGGAGCTACAAAAGCTGTTCCCACCATCACAGCCTCAAGTGGCTTCGATTGCCGACGCCGTGCATGAAGAGCTCCAACAACAACTTGGAGTAGTCCCTGTATCGCCCCAGCCTGAGCCGCAAGCGATGACCTACGCCGCCGTCGCACGCCGTCAAGGTCCCCCTCCGCGACCGCGCCAGGGCCCTGTCACGCCGCAGTTCCGTCGTCCGCCGCCGCCAGCGCCAGCACGACCACCCGTCGCCCAGCGGACCTACGCGAGGAAGACGGACATTTGGCGCGCTCCTGACCACCGCCCGCTCTGCTACCACTGCGGAGAAGCGGGGCACATCTACCGCCGATGCCCATACCGGGAAATGGGACTGCGAGGTTTCGCCGTTAACGCGCCGCGGCCACAGATTGGCGAACGACCTCGCGATATCGCCGACTACCTCGCCGCCACTCAGTGGAGCCCTCGACGAGCTTCCCGTTCGCCGTCACCAGGCCGCTACCTGTCGCCGCAGCGCCGACCATACACTGGCCCAGCCCGGGGCCGGTCCGTCAGCCCATATCCGGAAAACTAAAAGCAGCAACCGATGGAGGTGCGGTTGCTGTTCGTCGAACTGACGAAGATCCTCCGCCGCCGACGAAAACGACGAAGAAACCATCTCGACGACTTCATGACGACACGCCGCCGTCCCGAAGAAGTCGGGAAGCCAAGACTACACCGACGAAAGACGACTTGACGACGCGACGTTCCAGCTTCAGATCAACACGACGCAGCCGTGATCCGACGCCAAGACCCAACTGCAACGCCAGACAAAGAACCACTGACCTCGACGTGCTCCTCGACGGCCACGCAGTCACTGCCTTAGTCGACACAGGGGCCGATTACTCCGTAATGAGTGGACACATCGCCGTCCAGTTGAAGAAGGTTAAGACTGCATGGGAAGGCCCTCAAATTCGGACCGCTGGAGGACACCTGATTACGCCGACAGGAATGTGCACGGCAAGAATTACCATTCACGACCGGACTTACCCTGTCACCTTCGTTATCCTCCAACAGTGTTCACGAGACGTCATTCTCGGCATGGACTTCCTCAACCAACACGGCGCAGTCATCGACCTGAAGTCGAAGTCAATAACGCTGTCGGAAGATCATGCAACACCGCCGGAGAGCCCTCGTAGTCACCACGCCTTGAGTGTGCTTGAAGATCAAGTGAGCATCCCGCCTCGCTCCAGCATTGTTATTTTGGTCGGCACCGAAACACCCGCTGACGTAGAAGGCGTCATCGAAGGCGACCAACGTCTACTGCTCGACCGTGAAATTTGCGTCGCAAGAGGGATCGCTCGACTGCACGGAGGAAACACGAAAGTGTTGCTGACAAACTTCAGCAAGGAGTTCAAGCACATCAACAAGGGCACGACGATCGCATACATCGAGGAAATTGTGGAAACCAGCGATGCCTTTGTCCTCTCGGATTCTATCGCATCTACCCCGACAACCGTAGTTCCCGAGCCAGACTTCGACATAAGTCCAAGTCTCCCCGTGATTAAGCAGCAACAGCTCAGAAGTCTGCTTCGACGATACAAAGGCTGCTTTTCGACGTCATCGAGGATTCGACAAACACCAGTCGCAAAGCATCGCATAATAACCGAAGAATGCGCTCGACCACTACGCCAGAGCCCTTACCGAGTTTCGACGCGGGAACGTGAAGCTATAAGAGAACAAGTCGACGAAATGCTGCGCGACGACATCATCCAGCCGTCGAAAAGCCCGTGGGCATCCCCTGTTGTCCTGGTAAAGAAAAAGGACGGAACCCTACGTTTCTGTGTCGATTATCGTCGACTGAACAAGATCACGAAGAAGGATGTATACCCCCTCCCACGGATAGACGACGCATTAGATCGGCTCTGCAACGCTAAATACTTCTCGTCGATGGACCTCAAGTCTGGCTATTGGCAAATTGAAGTCGACGAAAGAGATCGCGAAAAGACCGCCTTCATCACCCCAGACGGCCTCTACGAGTTCAAGGTTATGCCATTTGGACTGTGCTCGGCGCCTGCAACGTTCCAGCGCGTGATGGACACGGTTTTAGCAGGATTGAAGTGGCAGACCTGTCTCGTTTACTTGGATGACGTCGTTGTCTTCGCCGAAAATTTCGACGAACACCTTAGGCGGCTCGCAACAGTACTCGAGGCCATCAAGTCATCAGGGCTCACTCTGAAGCCAGAAAAGTGCCGCTTCGCCTACGATGAGCTTCTGTTCCTAGGCCACGTCATCAGCAAGTCTGGAGTCCGCCCCGACCCGCAGAAGACAGCTGCCATCGCAAAGTTCCCGCAGCCCACCGACAAAAAGGCAGTGCGTAGATTTCTTGGCATGTGTGCCTACTACAGGCGATTTGTCAAGGACTTTTCACGCATCGCTGAGCCGCTGACACAGCTAACTAAATGTGACATCGAGTTCAAGTGGGAAACGCCGCGGGCCGACGCATTTGAAGAACTCAAACGACGCATGCAGTCGCCGCCCGTACTTGCGCACTTCGACGAGCTCGCTGATACCGAAATCCACACTGACGCCAGTAGCCTAGGCCTCGGTGCCGTCCTAGTCCAGAGAAAAGATGGACATGAACACGTGATAGCTTACGCTAGCCGGTCGTTGTCAAAAGCGGAAGGCAATTATTCCACAACGGAAAAGGAATGCCTAGCCATCGTTTGGGCTACAGCGAAATTTCGCCCCTACCTATATGGCAGGCCATTCAGAGTGGTCAGCGACCATCACGCGTTGTGTTGGCTAGCTAACTTAAAGGACCCTTCAGGACGGCTGGCACGGTGGAGCCTCAGACTACAAGAATACGACATCACTGTAACATACAAGTCCGGTCGAAAACACTCAGATGCCGATTGCCTATCACGCGCCCCCATTGACCCGCCGCCGCAAGATAACGAGGACGACGACGCCTTCCTTGGAATAATAAGCGCGGAAGACTTCGCTGATCAACAACGAGGGGACCCGGAGCTAAAAGCCCTTGTCGAGTATTTGGAAGGGCACACCGACGTTGTCCCTAGGGCATTTAAGCGTGGATTATCTTCGTTCACGCTTCAAAACAACCTACTCGTGAAGAAAAACTTTTCACCAGTCCGCGCCAACTACCTTCTTGTTGTTCCGTCGGCGCTGCGTCCAGAAGTACTGCACGCCTTACACGACGATCCCACTGCTGGGCACCTCGGATTCTCCCGGACGCTGTCGAGGATACATGAAAGGTATTACTGGCCGCGTCTTACCGCCGACGTCGCCCGTTACGTCAAGACATGCCGAGACTGTCAACGACGCAAGACACCACCGACAAGGCCAGCAGGGTTACTACAGCCGATTGAACCTCCTCGTCGACCATTCGAGCAGATTGGGATGGATTTGTTGGGGCCGTTTCCGACGTCAACATCCGGGAATAAGTGGATCGTCGTGGCGACGGACTATCTCACCCGATTCGCTGAAACAAAAGCTCTACCGAAAGGCAGCGCAGCCGAGGTGGCGAAATTTTTCGTCGAGAACATCCTGCTGCGACATGGCGCCCCAGAAGTCCTCATCACCGACAGAGGAACGGCTTTTACAGCAGAGCTCACCCAAGCCATTCTGCAATATAGCCAGACAAGCCACAGGAGGACAACTGCCTACCATCCGCAAACTAATGGTCTCACGGAGCGCCTGAATAAGACCCTCGCCGACATGCTAGCGATGTACGTCGACGTTGAGCACAAGACGTGGGACGCGGTCCTGCCGTATGTAACCTTCGCTTACAACACGGCGGTGCAAGAAACAACACAGATCACGCCGTTTAAGCTGGTTTACGGCAGGAACCCGACGACCACGCTCGACGCCATGCTGCCCCACGTCATTGACGAAGAGAATGTTGACGTCGCTAGCTATCTCCAGCGCGCCGAAGAAGCCCGACAGCTCGCCCGCCTCCGGATCAAGAGCCAGCAGAGGACCGACAGCCGACGCTACAACCTCCGACGACGCTTTATCGAGTACCAGCCCGGTGACCGTGTTTGGGTTTGGACCCCTATACGCCGACGAGGACTGAGCGAGAAGCTCTTGCGTCGCTATTTCGGACCGTACAAGATCATCCGACGTATTGGCGTACTGGACTATGAGGTCGTGCCAGACGGCATTTCGCTGTCACAGCGGCGTCGCTCACGACCTGAAATTGTCCACGTTGTGCGACTCAAGCCGTACCACCAGCGTTGACGAACTTTGGGACTTCGCGTAACTGACTTTTAGACTTGATTTCTTTTCGTTGTTTTGTTACTTATGTTTAATAAGTGTCCTTTTGTGTGTCGCTCTCTTATATTTGTAGCATCGGGACGATGCTTTTTAAGAGGGGGGTATTGACACGTGTACTTATATTTATTGGGCGACCACGTTTCGCCGCCTAACAAATCTTATCGCACAGCGCGGGACGCGCTTGCATGTATCCGAAGTTTCTGGAAAGTTATCGATGCTTCTATCCACAGTCTGTTGTCGACGAACCTTCTGTTATCTGATTTATTCGCCTGACTCGAATGGTGTAGAACTTTGTGGAAGGCACGCGGGTCCCAACGATTAGTCTGGAACATTCGACGATCCTGTATAAAAGCCGACGCGCTTGACCCGCTGATCAGATTTCCGACGATCGCCGACTGTGTTCGCCGCTTTCGTTGTGCTATAAGTGTAGCCTGTTTTGTGGGCACAAGTTCGCCCAATAAAAGTTAGTTTTCTCGTTCACAGTATTGCTACTGTGTTCTTCTACGTCACCACCACGTGACAATATCTTTACGGAGTGCTTGAATGGTGATTTTTCTTACATGCGATTGGTTTCCGAAGCCTTCCCGTTTAGTTGACCGACCTGCGAGTGATGATAATGGCCACCACAACAACAGCGACAATAATCACAATAATAATCATAATATACATATACTCAAACTATCTATATTTTGTGTGCCTAAGAAAAACCTGAGGTCTGGATACTGGCGCAAAGATAAAAAAAGATGAAAAGGTAGAACAACAACGGCCAAACGTTAAGGATAAAAACTGGAATAGAAAACACACAAAAAAAGATCAAGATAAGCAGGTACGCACATATGGTACAACAATCAAGCATTATTTGAAAATTAGATTACATGTAATAAAAGAACAAGGACAATATTGGTAAGTAATAATAATGTTTCAAAACTGGCATAAAGCCACTGTGGTACCCTATTACTCGAAGCTATACATTTTTTCGTTTCTTCCCTCTTTATTTCTACGTGATGGCAACAAAATTGCAAACCGGTTTCTTGCCGCGCCTGCGTGAAGGACGACGTTCGCCGAGGGCTCGACCAAACTTGCATCGGCAACGCGGTTTCACGTGACGCATATGATTAGCAACGGCCGCAGCAGAGTGGCGCAGTGGAAGCGTGCTGGGCCCATAACCCAGAGGTCCGTGGATCGAAACCACGCTCTGCTACTATTTCTTTTTCTTCGCTATTTTCTTTTTGCTTTTTTTTTTTCTTACTGTTATCGCATCACGAAGCGATGCATTTCTGATGTCTTTAGTATTGCGCAACAAATTTAACACACTGCGACCCTAGGCGCACGCGCGATAGCGTATACTGCGATTTGTTTTTTCGAAAGCCCGCAGTGTCCAATACGTTGAAAACATATTTCATTTCATTTAGTTGCGCCGGAAGCTGCCTTACACCTGCGTCCACCTCGTGTGTTGTGGTTGAAGGACCATTGAGGGCGTTTGGGAACCACACAGGCCTGTGTGACAGACGTTGCCGTTCCGAAACGTTGTTTTGTTGCGTACGGCGTGCAAGCGAGCCTGAACGATGCATCCATGCAGGTTCAGTTATTTCAACGAACTGTTACACGGGCGACCTTAACCGCGGTTAGCGCGGTTACACGGCAGGCGAAACTGCGGTTAGGCCGCTAACCGCGGTTGACCGCCAACCGAGCTTGGCAACCTCGGTTTAGTGTAACCGACATTACAGTGAAGTATTCTAGTAACACTCTAGTACACTGTACCGACGTTTCGGAAACGGGCAAAATGGCGGACGGTACTTCTCCCGAGCGCAGCGCTGGCGCTTCCCGGATATCTTCCAAAAAGCGTATCGTTTGGCCTGACGCGACAACTGGGGCACTGATACGCATTTGGGAAGATAATCTGGCCGCTCTGCGCTCAAGTAGTCGAAACGCGCGCCCCTACACAGAGATGACGGCTACGGACAAATTTCAAAATTTAGGAACAGCGCAATCAAACTGGACAAGTGAGACACACACAAACGTTGTGCATGTGTTAGTGTGCGTCTCACTTTCCTGTCAAGTTTGATGGCGCTGCTTTTAAACTTACAAATTCAGTATTTTTAACATGTACTTTTTTCTGATAATTTGTGCAATGTGAAATGGCAGTGTACTTACATTATCACCTGAAAGCACTGCCTTTTCTTCCTTTTCTATTCTTTTTTTTTATAAATGAAAGCGTATAAGTTCCAAAGTGCATTCGTGTAAAGTTGTACTCCCTTTAATTATCTAACCAATGTTTGTTAGTTGAAACCTTCATTCCTTCATTAAGATTCTTTCTTTAGCTTTTCGTTCAGTGGACTTAATTTTATTTTATATTTACCCATTTGCGACCCTTAATTCTGACTTTTTGTATAGTTGTATGCCCACCAGGCATGCTCCCAATTGAGAGCACGAGTATCCAAAACAACCTACACGTGCAAAACGCTGCTACGGTTTTTAGAGCCAAGCTCTTAGCGCGACTATAACTTCCGGAAACGTTATATAATGTTTGTCCTCACAGTTCTTTTGGAACAAAAATTTATCACGCAATGTGAGAAACGTTTGGACTGATATGCAAATATATTCTGGAGCCTCCGGGTTATTTGGGTGATAAATTAACATTTCGGCCGGCTTAAAGGCGGTACATGAAACGCTTAAAAAGTTGCCGCTTTCATGGAAGGACCAAAGACGGCAGCAATTTCATACTTGGAGAAAACAAGAGCCATGCTACATATGAGTCGTGTACCAAAAGTTTGAAGTGCGTAAATTAATTAATTATGTGCCTTGAGGGTAATTACTGAACACTCGTTTTGTCAAAATTGTCACGTGTCATACGAGGCGTGTAGTGTATAGTGTTATCGGTTTTCTCATCTGACCAAGCACTCGTGCGCACAGGCTCTGTGACGTCATTGAGGAAAAGCGATAAAAAGCGGCTGTCTAATAAACACGGGGCTTTTTGGCTAAGTGGCTACATCAGAGTGGCGTCAGTCTTTCGCTCGCATCACCGCTCCGGCAGCGGACACGACACGTAGTTCACTTTCCTGGTATTTTCGGTGAACTATATGCTAGGCACGTTGTTTAGATTTTGTTGAAATAGGAATCATGTTGTGGCGTTACGAGCGATAAGTGTCTAATATGAGTACCTTAATTACAGTCTTTGTAGAAGATAAATTGTTAGCCTTCCATGGTGTCACACAGCCGTTATCCCCAATATATCCCAGAGTCCCAAGAGAACTATATGGGGTGTTTCGTGTAAGGCGGGCCAAACATTAAAAAAAATCCACGAGTGAGTTACGAGAATGCTTGTATTAGCATTGTTCGTGGACCCCTTGTCCAACTCAATGTATTCTTTTTTTGCTATGAGCTTAGGTAATTAACAATAATTAATTAAATAATTTTTGAAGTATTGATTCAAACGACAAATCTTTAACACAGAAGTTGTAGAACACATTGAGAAATATCCAAGTAATTTGCTGCCGTGCTGGTAGCTGCTGTGGTTTTAATTTGTTCAGGGCTGCAAGAAAAAGCGTGCGATATTTTAAAAGAAATACCACGTGACTAGCGCAGAGACATTAGTGCCCTCAAACACGCTACCAACAAAGTATCGACTCAGCACGTAGAACCGGATGCATGAATAGATCGCAAGCAAAAAAAAAAAGAAAAAAAAAACTGCTAGGCGATTGCCCCACCCGTCGCTTAAGCAAAATTACACCCTTTTGCCACACAACGATAATCGTCGTCTGTCTTGTCCGCATTTCCTTTCTTTAACGCGGCGAGCCCGGTACTTCCAATTGACGAAAGGCATGCCCGTTATCAGCAAGACAGAGCATTCTCGACAGGAAACTAGCGAGCGCAGCGTTTTCAAGAAAGGAAACGCAAGCAAGACAGATGACGATTATCGTTGCGTGGCAAATATACAGTCTAAAGGGTGCACATAAGAGTGTAGTTGCCGATAGATTGGCCATCATACGCCGAAACCTCCTCGCGTCCTTTACGCTGCATGGCAACAGCAAAAACACTGGCAGAGCTTCAAGAATTGACAAGCGTCGGTTATCGCGCGTCTTATGGCTTCAACCGACAAGATATCTCGACAGACGTGGAAGTCAAGACCGTTGTATTCGATGCATCTCATTTGCTCAAGGCCTGTTCATGACTTCGTTCTGCTTATACAGCCCCGCAAAATTGAAGTCCCAGCAGTTACCATCACGAAAAATATTTATTTGGACATTCCTTAATAGACTTTAAAACTTCTACATTGAACATTTTGTGTTTAAATTATTACCTTAAAGTTGAATAATTAATTATTGTTAAATAATTACTTAAGCTCATAATAAAATATACCCTAAGTTGCTCAACAGGAGAGCCAACACTACTATGTTGGTTGTATTTTCGTAATTCATACGTGGATTTTTTAAAAAAGTTTTGCTCGACTTAGCTGTAATACCCTGTTTATATGATACTGAGTTCAAATTCGGTGAAAATGAAGGAGTAGGGGGTATTTTAAGTGTCATGTGTGACAAAACTTTAACTTTACTGGCTTAGCTATACTTTACTCAGTTCAGTTACTGAGCTTACTAGCTCAGTTACTTTACTGCATTTACTGCAAATCATTACTGAACTTTCTTTTGTTGGTATTTTCATGCATTACACGAGTTTCGTAGTTGGCTCCCCCGTGTCAATCCCCGGTGAAATAAACGAGCCATCTAATAATGTGCAGGCAAAAAAAAAGTTCAGCATGTCTGGGTTCAGCGCGGCTTTTTTCCAATGCATTACGTATTCAAGTGCTTCATAGCGTAATAAAAAGGTATGCTTTACGACAGGCACAAAATTTTGCCCACTGCCAGCATAATTGCCGGGATAAGACTCAACAGAAATGGGGCAGAGACGTGTGCATCAGACGCAGTCTTTGCAAAAAGATGTCCGATATGGGGCTGACGGGCTGGAGTTTTGAACGCCCTGTGGCGCGACCTGGCGGTGGTCGACGAAGTTTGCTGGGTAGTACGGAAAATACCCCGTCCTGTAGAGTAACGCGGGTCTCGCTCGTTTTGTGCTTTGTATCGACTTCTATGCGTCGCTCTTGCACTCGAAAAGTGTTCGACACGTACGTGAGGTACAGGTCGTAGAATGCGGGAACTTCTTGTCCGACAAACCGCGCGGACCCGGCGAGTTGGTGGCAAAACTCTAGGCGAATATACGCCACACACACTAGGGGGCGCAGCGCGCGCTCCCCAAGCATGGTCGCCGCCGTATTGGTGCGTGATGAGTTGTCACGAGGGTCATGGGCTTGACACGCTGCAATTTTCAACACATTGTGCAAAAAGTCGGTGGCGAGCGACGGAATTGTCCGGGTAGCCTATAAGCCGCCAGCTCTCCGCTTTAAGTTACTCTATCACCGGGCTGTATACAGCCGGTCTCGCTTGCTTTGTGTGTGTGTTCAGGCTTCATTTCCTGTTTTATTTTGGTGTTCAGCTATCGGAAAAGGCGCCTGCGTTCGCTGAGAGTAGTCTGTGGATCATCTCGTCGAGAGTGCGCCCTATTATAGCTTAACCACGAAAATATGCAGTCGTCCCGCCACGCACAGTAATTCACAGGACTTAAAGAAATTTCTGATGGTGAAGCGGCCCACCCAATTAAGCAAATGTTCATATAGAGTGGTTGAGACTGTTTCAGAACGAGCTGCTGAGAGAACAAGCGAAAGAAAATGGATACAGAGACGTGGCACAGGAGTCAGTTGCGGCAATGAGATAGGGAAATGTACATAAAAGGTGATGTTTAAACAGCCGTTGTCATATTATATGTTACTGTAAACAAATGAATGACAATAAACTGTCAACGAAACTGTTGCTGCGTCATCGCTCTTTCTCCGAAAAAAAGAAAAATACTGCGCGCCAGCGCTAAGGCTACAGACACCCATTCACAGTAATTACTGATTGCCATGTCTGGAAATGCGCGTTTGCGGCACGAGCATGCATGTGGCCGGCAGTCTCAGCGTCAGCACACGCCAGAGCCGGTCAAGCTGAGTCACGGTGCTGACGCCAGGAGCTTATTAGTTTCATTAGTTAACTAGTTCATTGTTATTACGCCACGGTTCTGACTTGGCACGCGCTTAAGCCAATGACGCACATTGCAGCGGTCTGCCGTTGCAGCTTGGCATCGCGCGACTTGATCGGCACACGCATTGAAAGCAGCAGCGCACCGAAACGGCGTCTGCGACTTCTCGTGCGCAGTGCACGGATTCGGCACATCGCATTGCTTTCGTGCATGGTGACCGAAGGCATGCTACAAAGCCTCCCATATGCACAAAATTATCTGAAATTCCCAACGCAGCGCCGCTTACGCGAACAGATATACCGCGGCGCCACATGTACTCACCAGCAGGGGATCGCGTTTTGTATATTGGCCTCGAGCTCCACCACTGGAAAAGCTGGCGCCACCGTCGGCGTGACGTGCTAGGAGGGATCACGTGGACATAGCGGCCGCGTCGGCTGCTTCGGGCGCGCCGAAGCGAGCTGAAAACGAGTTTAAATTCCCTCGTACGCTGCGGTCCTCATTTAGTGGCGAAATTTTCCCGCTTCGAGTGTCTCCTTTACAACGCTTGAAAGCACTACAATAGGTAGTGGCTGCCTTTGAAGGCGCGCAACATGGTAGGCTACTGCTCGGTGCCGCAGGGCCGGACGCACGTAACGGAGGCCGGTGTCAGCCTTATTCACACGTAGCCGCAGGACAAGAAGCTCCGTGAAGCTTGGCTCGCGAAACATAAAACCGGCAAACAGTCATCGGCTACAACTCGGCTATGCAGCAAGCACAGACGCGAGGAAGATTTCTGCAACGGCGCCCGGTCTGCGATGTTCTGAAAACGCGCACTGAGACGCTCGCCCGAGTCCGCTGCCCGACTAATGTCGTGACGGTTTGGTCTATGAACTTGTCGATGCTATAGATACTGGCAATTTCAGTGGAGTGGGAAGGCAGCGGTAAGAAGCACATTTAAAAAAAGCATTGCATATGGTCATGTTTGTGTTATGAATAAATGCACTGGATTACAAAAAAAGGAGCAGCGGGAAATTGCACGCTGAGAACACCGATAAACATACAGTGCGACGCAACTCGAGAAATAGTATTGAAAGGTCAAAGAATTTAAAAGAAAAAAAATATTGAATCGTCACGACGGCACATCAGGCGTCGAAGTGTCCACAATGAAATTATTTTTGAACAGCTGTGATAGCGCCCACGCAACAATGGTTGCTTGTATACTGTCAAATGCTCATATTCTGCGGCCTAAAGCTCATGGCACGGTGCGAAAACGCGCGCGCGGAGAAAGCGAAACAGTGCGCGGACAAGCATGCAGACGCGCAGTCGGTCGCTGCGAATCTGCGCGATCGCTGCATTGAGGCTTCGTTCTATTACACTCCATTTAGTTATACAAACACTATAAGAACATATTTCACATAGTTTGCTCTCAGCGTTTACCTACCTTTCACGCAAGAAGCCGGTTCGGGAGACTCTATCGCGGCGACCGCGCACAGTGGCGTTCACTGTACGTATTCGGAAAAGAGATAGCGTCTGTAAACGATTGTGTGCTTTCAGTTTGCCCAAGATTATTATTTAGACAGTAAGAAACTTATCTCGTTTCGAAAGTACTTATAGAAATGTCCGGGAGAGCTCGCGCGTGGTGTTTTCAGTGAGCGCTGACAGCAAAACCTATGAGGAGCGCGCCACGTGATCCCTCATACTACGCCAGCGAGGCGCTTCCGATAGATGGCGACTCCGTAACTCCTCGCCGCCATATTCCCAAAAATGTATAAGCGCGGCATGGAGCGCTCTGTTCATGGATGGATGGATGTTATGAGCGTCCCCTTTGGAACGGGGCGGTGGGTTGCGCCACCAAGCTCTTGCTATTATACTGCCTGATGTCATACCTATGTTGAGAAAGAAAAACTGGAGTTTCACTGGAGTTTCCGCAGCGCTGCCTGGGCAACTCGTTAGGCTCATCAGCATGGCCCTGAATGTCCCGATCGAACTCTACTCTACACTAAGTTTATATTAGGCGGCGACAGGAAGCATAATTAGTGTAGTACGCAGCCTGAAATCTTAACGTCTCTGGCTTAATTAGGAGCACTGATAATAATAAAACAGGCTGATAATGATAATTACTTAACCCCCATCCTTTTCTTTTTCATCTTATTGTACGTCACACCAAGCTCAACTGGCTAACAAGTACTTTCGCCGAAGTGACACTACAAACGAAATATGGTTTTTATTGTTGTCATATAGCTGCTTTCATTTTACTTATTTAATATTTTTTATTACATTGTACAATATGTACATACCATAGTTTCCTTCGTCCTATTCTTTCTCTTTTTACACTGTGGCCCTGTCCTATATTCCAGCCCAATTAGGAGCATTGAAAATAATTACTGAACCTTCTCCTTTTCCTTAATTGCATGTATTATAAGAAATTCATACTAGCCATTTTCGCTGAACTCAATGAGGCAGCTTGCTCACTTTTTAAAATGGTGTAGTTCATTCGTGACATGTAAGAAAAATTCCAAGTTTGTGGGTTAATATTGGCTTTTGTCGTAACTTAAGTATGCATGCGCTCTGAGGCGTGATAAGTGGGTCGTACGTACGGCATAGAATTTAGCCCACTGCCCTTGGAGTACTGTGTATGTCACCGAGATGAAATTTAGTAAAAATTTGGGGGAAATTACAGCCAATGTTTGCGAAGTAAAACGCGTGCTGAAAAATTACTGCCTCTGCAAAAAAGGAATTCCTTGGTTACTCAAAAGCATTATATACGGGCAAGGTTTCAAACGGGCGAGTCGCATGCCGCGAATTCGGGTAACGCTTTCAAGTCGGTGGCTTGATGACATACCATTGAAATTCTTAATTTAAGTGCTCGAAAGAAAGAGCTTTGCTGGAAATTGACTTGAGATTCTGCAAGATTGCACAGGCCTATGTACTTTTGCGTAAGTGTTTGCATTAATGCATCTATCACGTTACGGGCTTCTTGCGCCATTTTGTAGTTAGCTGCATGGTGGATGGAGATGATTTTATGGCCATGCGGCACTTGACTCACAAACAGAGTGTCTGTTTCTCCCAGTTTTCTTATTTCATAATGTTACGACAACCTACACCAATCACCTGGTATCACTCCAAGTAAAGCTGTACCAAGTAGATCCAGCTTACCACAATAAAAATTTCATGGAGCTTTAACTATATATATTTATTTATTAATCACGTGTGCATTTAGTCCGTAGATTCAACGGAGGGCTTTCCATGCCTGTTTCTCCCGCAGTCATAGCCATACGCAGCATTAACGTTACACGCACACAATCGCAATGCACATCACGAGTTTTAACGCTTTCTCTGTAGTGTGGCCTTTGACCATTTCAATGAGGAGTTTGGATTGAAGACGAGAACCCTGTAGTTGGCTTGGGTGATCTCTCTGCAAGCACACATGTACCTAGAGATCTCACAAGTATAAATGGGTTACAACAGCAGCACACAGCATTACCGTGCACAGCATTAAAACAGAATAAGAAGTTGAGCAAGATTGTTGCAGTACCTTTGTGCTAGGTGTAAGAAGCACCCGCGCTTCTTATCGTATAAAACGCTGCCTATCACACAAAACTTAAAAAATAACTCTGCCATCAGACCCGCCGCGGTGGCTTAGCGGCTATGGTGTTGCGCTGCTAAGCACGAGGTCGTCAGATCATGTTCCGACTGGGGCGGCCACATTTCGATGGGGGCAAAATGTAAAAAACACCCGTGTTTCGTGCATTAGGGGCACGTTAAAGATCCCCAGCTGGTGGTCAAAATTAATCCTTAGTCCCCCACTACTACGGCCTCATAATCGAATCGTGGTTTCAGCATGTAAAACCCGAGGATTCAATTCTGCCATCAGGTGGAATGCTGCGCAGCGAAAAGGAGGAACTGTCATGCTTCGTGTAATTTTGCGATGTCGTTACACCGAGGTATAACTTGCCTCCCCAGAGGCTCTTAATATTGTTTACATGATGAAGACAACGATAGAAACTAAATGTACTGGCGACTCATTTTGGTCTGCGGCCTTTCTCTGCATACAATTTGTCAGTCAAGCTGCACGCTCACAGAAAACAACTCTTATTGCAGTAAACATTAGGTATTGAATTGACTGTACAGGAATGCAGCAAATTTTTCAGCTTTCACTATAAGGTAGGTGTTATACCCTATGAAATCAAGAGACAAACCCAAATGACGCACAGATTCTAGTCAATATATTAAATGAATACACAACTTGTCCCAATTAACATTAGCCAAGACATTAAAATATGCTATGACATAAGAGTGAACGGCGCTCGATCATGTCTTCAACTGGAAGGATAATTTTTATGTATCTTTTGCTAATTGGATAAAATCATTTTGACAAGCTTTTAATTTTTGTTTAATTAAGGGCACGAGTTCCCCTGGGAAATCTGTTATTGCGTCCTTAAATGTCCCATTCAGTCATTTTCAGCATCCTATGTCCTGCACAATAATTTCTTCTGAGATGCCATATCGTTGTAGTGCTTTTCTAAGGACCCTACTACATCTTCGTGCAAGAAATTGCGAGCTTCTCAACAGTGCCCAGTGAAGAGACCACATCGTCATATTTCAATGGTTGTCTCGTAACTGTGGCATGGTTGGCAAGGAACTCGCTGACAGTGAGACAAGATCGGTCTCAGAATTTTACCCAATTAGGCAGGTAGCTATTACACAAAAATGACTGGGGAGGCAGATGAATATTGATGACCCAACACTGTTTGTCCCATAACTGTATAGTATTTGGTGTCAGTGTAAGTTTTTTTTTTCTTTTTTGGTTCAAAGCTTGGCTAGCGTTAGCTTGGACCACAGCCGTGACTAGGACACCCTCTGTATGCAGTACCGATAGTCAGTGGTAATCAGCAGTGAAGCAGGACATGATCACAACATTTTATTTAATACTTAGCAAACACTTACTGAAAAAAAATTCACATGACAGAAAAATGAACTTGCAGGCGAGGGAATAACAGTTCTGATGCAGAACAGTTGCACATACCAGCAGCCCTTTTATTTTGATGGCTGCAACAGGCAATGAGTGACTTTGGTAGAGCCCTTGTACAAGAACTATACAGCCCTGTATTATGCATAGTCTTTACACATACACTAGAAAGCTGTAGAGCTATATTGTAGTGACATTTTTTTTTTCTAAACTCAACTGCCTTGCCTTTTTGCTCCTTACCACTTGCTTATTGAAGTTAGCAGAGTAAGATTAACATAAAAGTACCTCAAAAATCCATTAGACAGTTTAGCTTCCCACATTTGCAAAGAATTTATAGCAAAATAAACAATGGAGGCCAGTCTAGTCATTCCTAAAGAGTTTGCAAGGAGTTTGTCTCGAAGTCCAGTCGCGTGTACATCTATTCAATAGTGGTCCATTTGCAGACGCTTAGCGGTCAATCCTTGTCCTCATTCCGGAGGTGAACGGTGAATGAAGGGACTTTCTCAACCTGTATAATACTGCGTTTGTAAGTTGCCCCTGTGCTTCCTACTCAAGAAACTTCATCACAGCTATTCATCACAAATCCTAGCAGCATTTTGCGGGACAGCTCTAGCCTAATATAGTTATTCAGTTGTTGAAGGGTAAGAGTGCAATGTCACAGCGCTGTACACTGTTTTAAAGGGGTGCAAACAAGCCAGGACTGTGGCCAAATAATGAAATGCTTTAACTAAATTTAGACAACAGATTTATAGGCTATCTAAAGGCAAGGCATTCTTATTGAATGACGGAGCATTATTCAGCACAAGTTATCTTCCCTGTAAGTGAGCTCAGGAACTGGATGCCCTTGTGCAACATCCACAACTCTCCTGCTGCAGAATAATTCGGAAGAGCCCAATTTTGCATTGGCAATTCTTTCTCAAAATTTCGTGAAGTCTTGCTATCCCTCAGATCCGAACATAAATGAATATTTGACAATCTCGAACAGTGAAATAACAAGTCCAATAGGAAGGACTGTTCGATTCATATTTGAAATTTTAAATATTCGCATACCCTTATTGTAAACTTAATGTGCACTCTTCTTCCAATATTCAGCAATTTTTTTAACGTAATACTGGCCTAAATTAAAAATCTGCTCTGAATCATCAGCACAACCTTTTTTCTTCTTATAGGTAGTAAAATAAAATGGCCTTCATTAAAATTGGCTCAGCAAATGACAAACAAAATGATTACTCAGTTCCTATGCATTTAGATAAGAACTCATAGGCTAAAGAGTCCCAATACTCGGGCATGCTAGACAGTTGCGTGAAAGGACACAGAATGATCAGCAGTGCATAATTGGCAAAGCTTTCTTTTTTCTCCTCTAAAAGCAACAGCCAATTTTCGTTCTTGTTGGCTCATATGAGACATAGCTTTTGCTGCACCGTTTGCAGCTGACAAGACACTTCATAAGTTATACAATGCAGCCAGCCTCTTTATTAAAGGGCAAGCGCAGAGACGACAACCCAACTGCTCACAAATCAAAATTACAATTAGTTGCCCGACAGTACTCCGAGAAGTAGTAATGTACATCCTGCAAAGCTGTTTGCACACTTTCACTGTTATTGACTCGCAACAAACTTGCAACTAAATTTTCCATTATGCACGTGACATCAAATTGCCCTGGTAGAGCAAAATCAACTTCACATTTTGTGCCTCTCGGCTTCCAGGTATTCATCTGAGTAGGCTTCTTGGCAAGAGTGTTTTTGGAAGCAACAGAAACGTAGCGGCAGACAGCAATGGTAAACATGGAAAGCAATGCAGATAGTACAGCAACACAATAATGTGTACCCTTCCCTCTTCTTGCGCCTTGGGCAACAGGGATGGCTTTTATGGCAACCAATTTCAAGAAATTCGACAAGTTCTGGGAATTACAGACACCTGCATTCTATATTGTCAAACACTTGTCTTCTAAGGATTTTACAAACAATAAAATGCACGTCCGAGGCCTCAATTATAAAGTGCTCAAATCTGGCCAGCCCTGCTACTGCTGTTGCTGCTTAACAAGTTATTTAAATCTGGAGCACCAAACCCACTGTAATTTTAACATGCCGACGACGCAGTATTATGGTACCCTAGGATGGCATGTAGGGCAACATTCGCTGAGAGCTGAGTGAAGAGAACTTGAGGTGTATCCCTTCAAAGATAACTTGTGCCTTCTTTTTTGAGCAAGCGAGAGGCTGTTGTCCCTTGTGTCATTTTGGGTTTGTGATGTGGTTCTCACTCAATTTCAATACAGTATATATCAAAAACTGTCTTGGGCTGAAAAGAAAGGCATGACACAGGTGCACCTGTGTCTTGGATAAGTAGTAGTCACAAAGGCATGAGACTGCCAGAAGAAATCTCTAAACAAATTCAGCGAACCAAAGAACAAACGTGAAAGCTTAATGCATCACGGCTGTAACAACGACAGCAGTGCGGTAGCAGTACATGAGGTACAGACGGAACCAAAAGTTTGTGCACTGCAGAATCTGAGAAAAAGCCGAATATTTCTAGAGCCCCAATCCAGCCTGCACTAGAAAATGTGAAAAATCTTGGTTTGGCACAAATTTACATGCTACATTCAAAACCAATCCGAGATTCAAAGTGTTGTCCCACAGTCTACAAACTTTCGCTGTCGACTGTACACCTGACAGACCTTGGCGTTTTGTAGTGTCACAATGAAAACAGTGCCTAAAAAGAATGAGGACAGAAGAAGAGGAAGAGAGGACCCATAAGCCTACAGACAACTGAATGTATGAGTTAGACCTTTTCTTGTCTTAGACCCTCGTTCGCTTAGTGTGCCCATGTTCATTATTAAACAGTACCGGATGTGTCAACTCACCATACTGCTCAAGTTTGTTTGTATAGGGTATTTTGCTGTGGTTTAACATACTACATGTTTCAGAAAGCCTGTGCGCAATAAATAATCATGGCTGCTCCCTCAAGCATGTGCAAGACGCTAGTGTTAACTACGCAAAATGATACAGCACGATGCCGGTGTTTAACTAAACCATGAGGATTGGCACTGTCGAATGCCTGTGCCTCAGCTAGTCATAAAGGAATAGAATTTAAACATGCAAAGGCCAGCAAAGCTGATGACCATGTACAAGACCACAAGCATCATTAGGCGACTGAAAGCGGTGTCATCAAGGTTCACACGAAATGAAGAGAATGGTCTACAGATGGGATTTGAGTAGTACTGCCAATGTGTCTGTGTTGTGTCCTAGTAGCCTTGTGTTGGGGCACATGGTATTTATTGTGTGTATCGGCCCACCCAACAACTTGACACTTTGGGAAGTTGAGGATCAACCACACCAAAATGAAACCGTGATAAGTGGGATTATCTACGCAAGTGGATGTGTTTATCCTTCTCTTTGACTCTGCCGCTTCGCTGTAATACTGTAGCAGTGAAGCAGTGTACTAACATTCCAGGAATGACTCAAAGGTCTGACCAGGTCAACAATCAGGTGACCACTTATAAAACATAATCAGACTAGAGTTCAAAGTTTGACGAAAACTCGTCAGGCGAGGTGATACTTTGTCAGATAAACTGGCACTCGCCTAAGGTTCAAAAGGAAATGAAACATAAAATGACGTTTTGAGACTGCAACGGGTCCCTTGTTCACAATGAAGATGAGCGCTAGAGGGGGCAATTATTTGTGTGTTAGGTGGTGCAGAGTGCACACGTATATCTCGGGGAGATTACCCCGTGTCTGTTTACCGTATTTACTCGCATAATGATAGCGCTCGCGTAATGGTCGCACCCCTGAATTTCGTCGTCAAAATTCAATTTATTTTATTTCCTGTGTAATGATCGCACCCCGAACTTGCCGCAGCAATATGTTGTGTGCCAAGTCTAGCTAATAATGATCGCGCTTACCATCTATCGAATGCTACGTGAACGACTCTTCAAGACAAACCAGGTGGTCTGCACGCACCAAACATTCTTAAGCAGATGCCCTATTTCATTCCTTTCATCACTTTCCGCACTTCCATGACGAACAAAAAAAGCTACGACCAAACTTGCCTTTATTCTGTGTAGGCTTTATAATGGTTGTGGTCAACAACAAAAAAGGCGCCTTTCGATTCTTATCGCACTCGTGGGAATGCAACGAATCGCGAGCAGCAACGATGGTAGCCACGTTTACAATGATACGTTATCAGTGTACCCTAATCATACACCGACGCTTGTAACACAGCTAAGATTTTCGCCCACCCTTAGCGGAAACGTGCTGTGTTAAGATAGTAGTGAAGACAAATGCCGCAGTTTCCACAGCATGCTCGCCATGTGTTTCTATGTCACTGGCAGCTAAGCGCGCCCATCTGTTTCTGTCCCCTCAAAGTGGACATGGCTACGTTATTGCTGCAAACTTGTCGGTATTAATGATATTATTAATTACTGATACGGAAGAAACTGTTTCAATGCACGTAATGTACTCATGAGAAGAAGAAAAATCACGTTCGGCTTGCTCCACCGACCGCCATCTTTGTTTTGGTGTCCCGCACTACATACAACGGCAGCCGCCAATTTGTTGACCTGTTGTCATCCCGCAGCAAACGCGGAATGAAAAAAACATTATTTATTTTTGTGGAGAATTTAACCTGCGCAATGATTGCACCCCTGAATTTGCGTCAATTTTTTTGACAGAAAATTGCGATCATTATGCGAGTAAATATGGTAATCGCTTTTCTAGTTGTTTGAATATGTAAAAATTATAAGAATAATCTTGAAGATAGGCACATCTCTATCGCGATTATGCTCAATATTACAATTTACAAACCGTTGGTTGCACCAGCAATCTACGGTTTGCCGAAAGTTCACAAACCTGAGGTCCCCCTCCGGCAAACAGTTGACTTCACATGCTCTCCATTATATGAATTATCTGGCTATCTGCCCCATGTCCTACGCCCCTTGGTAGGATGCACACCCACTAAAGTCAAGGATTCCACACATTTCTTTGAACTTGTAAGGGATATCACTGTCGATGACGATGAGTTGATGGTCTTTTTTGATGTAAAGTCAATGTTTGCTTGTGTGCTAGTCGATTATGTAGTCCAAGGCTGCAAGGAACTTCTCGGGAAGGACGCTTCACTACCTCGATGAACGCCATTTGAAACGCAAGACTTATGCCGCCTCCTGGAATTCTGCATGAACAACACGTATCTTGCGTTTAATAAAGAATTTTATCAGCAGCACTTCGGAACAGAAATGGGAGCTTCCGTTTCTGTTGCCTGTGCAAACATTGCCCTAGAGCCACTTTAAGATATTGCGATGACCTCGTACAAGACTGCTCCAAAATTTTTGCCCGATACTAGATGACTGCTTTTGTGTGATTCGTCGCTAAGACGTGCTGCCTTTCCTTGAGCATCTGAACTTTTTCAACCAAGTATCCAGTTCACCATGGAAGAAGGAAAAAATGAGCAGATTGCCTTTCTCAATGTCCTCATAACACGTTCAGCCAAGGGCATTACAACCAGTGTGTATCGGAAGCCGACTCGCATGGGGAAATACCTGAGGTTCGATTCTGCGAAGTCTATAGGACAGAAACACTCCATTACCGGTTCACTCTTCTCTCGCGTGTTGCGCATCTGCTCCGAGCCTGGACCGCACAAGAGAGCTAGCCGTGGTAAGGAAGGACCTCTCCAATAACTACCCAGCGCAGCTTCTGAGGACTCAAGAATTGCAGTCTTCAGTTGTTAACCATGCAAGGCTACAAGAAACAGGCGGCTGTCCCCTACGTGCAAGGCATCAGTGAGGCATTGGCAAGAGCTTTTGGCACATACGGCATAAAAATCGCAAGTGTGCCAACAAACAAAGTTAGACAGAAGCTCGTACGTGGGAAAGACTTTTTCGAAAGGTCAAGATTTCCAGGGGTAATCTACAAGATTCCGTGCAAGAGTTGCGACACATCCTACATAGGTGAAACCGGGAATTTTAAAAGGATTCAGCAGCACCAGAACGATGTCAGGAAGGCAATGCAAGTTCAATCGCCTTGGCAGACCATCACATCATTACTAACCACATCATCGATTGGGATGCTGCGAGCATAATCGCGACAGAGAAGCGCCTATCTTCAAGACTACTCTTAGAATCTTTACATATCCTAACGACTGGACAAGCGATTAACCGGTCACGGGGTAATCTCCCCGAGATATACATGTGCACACGCTATCTAACATATAAATAATTGCCCCCTCTTGCGCTCATCTTCTTTGTGAACAAGAGACCCGTAGCAGTCTCAAAACTTCATTTTATGTTTTATTTCCTTTTGAACCTTAGGCGAGTGCCAGTTTATTTGGCAAAAATAATCTGACTACACATGCACAGTTAAGCAGTAATTTGTTAAAATCTCATTAGATTGGTGTCCCTGCAGATTGCTATTACTGGTAGGTGCTAAAGGAGCCGAGGACAAGAGAACACACAAATGGCTTTATTACCTGCTTGCACATTATAATTATTATAATTACATACCATCTTTTTTTTCTGCCAAGAGTGACAAAAAAAAAAAACTGAAAAAGGCGAGCTAATCTTTTCTCGTTCTTTAAGCACACAGGGTAGCGGAAAATAAAAGTCAATGTTTGGCTTTTCACCTTTATAGAGTGCTTAGGCCTTCCTTAACAATATTAAGTGGCCCACATGTTTTTCCGTGTTTCGATTGAGCCAAAAGGTCCAGGTTTTGGAAACCAGCTGACAAGCAGCCACACCCATTCCTTTAGACTTTGCACAACCTGGCAATCACTCATATTTCTTCCGTGTGTAAATCATTTTCAAGACCAAAACTGGCAATTTCTCTCAGCTTAACAGGTTTTTAAAATGTGCTCTGGTAACCTAAAGGCACACGGTGCGGTTTATAGAATGCGGGTGGCTGGAACACACCGAAAACTGTGTTCCTCGGAATGGCGATGCCCAAAACGGCCACCTTTGATGCTCTGCTCATATTCAACGAAGGCTGCATGACCCGAGTTAACATCCTGAAGGCATTTGGCATGATGCCAGGGCACAACACTATGATGTGGTTGAGTGAGATGGATCATCACCGACTGTACTTTGCCATGAGAGAGGCAGAGGACTTGACAGAACAAGCCAGGGAAACGAGAAGACAAGCAAGGAAATGCAAAGCAGACTCTGGCAATGACTATATGACTGGTGGCTATTAGGCAAATAGTTCAGCGCATTTCATTTTCGAAAAAAAAAAAAAAATGAAGTCAACTTGTTTTTTTTTTTTGGCTTTGAGCCACAATATTTCGAAATGAATCATTTTTTTTACATTCGCCCCATTATTATAAAAACTAAAAATGACAGAAGGCTGATATTTAGCCAGCACAAAGTAGACAGCAATGCATAGCTGCTGAACTAGAGTGGTACACATATTATACCCAATAGTTCATTTTTCTGGAACTGCTTTCTCTGGAAAAAACGACAAACGCTTGCTGTGTTTCTAAGAAATTGGGAAACATTTAGTCTTTCACAAATAATCTTAGTTCTAGTTCTACTGCAAGAAGACATGATCGCAAATAAAATGAAACAAACACGAATGAACTATGTGAAATAGTTACTGAGAAAATGGGTCTTAAATAAGGCTCAAAATGCATGGGAAGCATAGGGCCTACTCTGTGCCCCTAACTAAAAATTTTGGTAGGTATTCAAATGAAACTTAGGAGGCAGATGCAAAAGCAAATATATACAGTTGTAGTCAGTGATTACACACACTTGATGTTATGTCACATATAAGCACCATGGTTTTACTGCTTGGTTGGCATCTGTGAGACTAAAGCATCAAACTTGCTTCTGTGTATAGTAAATACCGCGGCTTCACTTAAATTGACCACAGAACAAACCCAGCTACGCATTTGGGGCATGTTGGGACTGAAGCCACAGTTGAAGCCAGAGCTGAAGTCACAGCCGGAGCCACAACTGATGCAGCAGCCGGTGCCACAGCTGAAGCCACAGTCACACCAAAGGAAACAGCACAACACGGTAGTGTGCCCAGCGCCGACTCCCAATAAATTGCCCGAAGAAGATCGGCAAGTCGTTGTGACGTTTCGGTCCTTCAAAAATACCCTTCTAATACCCTAAAGAAATTTGCATATTCAATCAGCACGAAGTGCAGTGCAAATGCTGGATGCTCTTAATCCAGTACTTGCAAGTCTCGAGTAAGCCCCCATGACTCACCCGCAGCCTCCTATTCACGCAACGATCACTGGCCTTTGGGTCATCCCAGATGTATTCAACGCACATCCCCAGTTATGGGATCTCGGTGTTCACCTCCTTCCTCTTTTTATTCCCCCTTTCCCTTGCCCCCAGCATAGGTAGCGAACCGGACGCTCGTCTGGTTGACCTCCCCGCCTTTCCTCTCTTTGTTATCTCTCTCTCTTAGGGCATGTTTATAGACAATAAATCTTTAATAGTAAAAACAAACAACTGGCAGTAGTGAGACATGGCACTGCCCAGGTATTACTGGGAAATCAATGACAGTCATGTAATTAGTCACTGAATGACACAGGCAACCTTTTGCATGTACGAAATCCATAAAAAAAAAGAAAGGAAGGACCGAAATTAAGCCTTTTAATAAAAACCAACAAAAGTGAGCTTAACCCTTAAAACCAAAATTAAAATTCAGGCCTGTAAACCTTATTTATAGACAGCAATAAAGATACGACATCAGTAAATGTTACAGGAATGAAATAAACTAGTGCCAGTTGCCTAATACCCAATAATACTAATAATCATAGTTGCATAATGGCTAACCAAGAAACCGCCCAGAGCTCTCTGTAGGCAATGGCTGCTATCCTGCTTGCTGACTCTTCAAGCAAAGCAAAAAAAAAAAAAATGCATCTATGCATATATTTCTGTTAGTGAGACATGGCACTGCCCAGGTATTACTGGGAAATCAATGACAGTCGTGTAATTAGTCAGTGAAAGACATAGGCAACCTTTTGCATGTACAAAATGCATAAAAAAAAAGAAAGCTCCATAACTAAGTCTTAATAAAAACCAACAAAAGTGAGCTTAACTCTCAAGAAACAAAATTAAAATTCAGACCTCTGCTCTCTTAAAAAGTTTACACCCTGTGGGTTGTATCTTGTCCCACAACAATAATCGTCGTCTGCCTTGCTTGCATATCATTTTTTTAACGCTGTGAGCCCGGCACTTCCAAGTCGTGAACGGAATGCGCATTATCAGCTCGACACAGCATTCTAGAGACAGGAAAGTAGTGAGCACAGAGTATTGAAGAAAGGAAATGCAAGCAAGGCAGATGACGATTATTGTTGTGGGATAAGATAAGCCCCAAGGGGTGTGAACTTTTTTTATGAGTGTAAACCTTGTTTATAGACAGCAATAAAAAGATGACGCCAGTAAATGTGACAGGAATAAAATAGACTAGAAGCAGTTGCCTAATACCTAATAAATGCTACTAATAATAGCTGCGTAATAGCTAACACAAAAACCGCCCAGAGCTCTCTGTAGGCAATGGCTGCTACCCTGCTTGCTGGTGTTTCAAGCAAAGCAAAAAAAAAAAAAAAATGGAGGAGCCAAAAATGATGAAGGAGCCACTTAAGCAACAGTGTGGGATAAGAAGTTGTAAGGAGTAGATAATATAACGAGTAGATGAATACATAGGCAGTTGATAAGGTTAACAAGCATGGAGCCTAATTGATTACTCTAAATGTGGCAGGTTTTTCCGGTAAAGATAGGCAAATATAGTGATAAGAGAACAGGGCCTAAAAGTTCGTGCACATTGGAGATGCAAATGAACTGAAACATCCAGTGCTCTGCTTCCGTAGTCACCCAGTTCACTTGACTATGAAAACGGCAGTGATCTCAGTGGCTGTGTAGTCAACGTAGCCAAAACTATGTGGCCAATGATGTACAACTCAGTTGCTCCTGATTTATCATACATTCCTGAGCTGCTGGAACACATGTACGAGACTAAGTTTGCAATGTTTTACATTAACATGTGCAGCAGTGCAGCTTTCGTAAACACGAAGAAATGAATGTGTGCCTTTCAGACTGCTAAAGATATTGCAAATGCTCAATTTTTCTCTAATATGCCAAGGCTGGACAGCGAGGAAGGTTCAAGCAAAGCGGAAAATGAGCAATGTCCTATTCACGACTAAAGCTAGGTGAAAGCGTTTTAAGAGTGCACACTCTAATACGCTTGCTTTTACGGATAGCTACTTATAAACCTTTGTCTCACTAAATCATTTCAGAAACCAGCATGCAGGTTGGTAGCAACTGCCTACAAAGCTTGCTGGGCCAAGTTCTTAAGTAAGCACAGGCAACAGTCCTTACCTAATCGTCATGTAAGCAGCATTTTCATAACACTGGCTACCTGTGGGGTCACATGACTGCAAGTGCTTTCAAACTGCCATAGCATGTCTAACCATGTCTATTGCTAACCGTACCTAACCATGTCAGGTCATTTTCTTTCTTGGTGAAAATCAGGTGTGCTGGAATGTGGCAGCAAAAACACTATCAACGTTGAAAACGCATACAGTGGGATGTGGATCTGCTCATTTCACACACTGTGCCGGAGCAGGGAAAAGCTGCATGTTGTCTCGACAAAGAGCATAAGGTGCCATCTGCAATCTCTTTGGAAGCCCCATGCAGTTCAAGAAGCCTCCAAATGCAGAAGTCCCGAGCTGTAGAGGGCACACATTAAAAAAAAAAGCACACAAATGCAGGAACTCTAAACGTACAAGCACACAACACTCGGTGCACTGTTTTAAAGACACAGTATACCATTGACAGCTCTTCTGATGACTCTGTACACACCAAGGTTGCTTGTAGCAAGCTTCCTTCGGCTGGTCGCAAAGCACGCAAACTTGGGAACCATTAGCGTCCACACTTGCGAAGACATGGCGGTGGCTCATCCCTTGGACAGTAGGCGCAGCCCTATGCGGCGGCGGTCTCTCTCAATGTTGAGGACGCGCACAGTGACGCGGTCACCCAGAGCGACCGTGTGGCCGTTCATCTGGCTGACGTGGATGAGTCCATCGGTGCCTACACCAATGTCAACGAAGGCGCCAAAGTTGGTGCAGTTCTTGACCTTTCCTGTGAGCTCGAGGCCTGCATGCACCTCGTCAAGGGAGAGGACCCCGCTCTTGAACAGCGGTTGGTGTTGCTCTGTCCACACAAGGGAAGAACAAGGACAGAGAAAGGTCAGAGGTCCACAAGGTCAGAGAGAGAGAGAGAGAGAGAGAGAGAGAGAGAGAGAGAGAGAGAGAGAGAGAGAGAGAGGAAGACACGCATAAGGAAAAGCAGAGAAGTCAGCTGAGGTAAAATTCCTCTAGCCTGCAGCTTTGCTCACAAGGAAGGGGAGAAAAAAAGGGGGTATGAGGAAGCGATGGTGAGCATAGACAGTAGGATGCAATTATACTATACACGCTCATCTCTGAAGGGCCCATTCAGAGCCTTGAATCTAAACCCATATTATTAAAGAATTGGGCTCAGTTACACATCACTGAACGATGTGTTGTCAATGGGCGCTAACAAAGATGCCAATGATTGCCATTCACAGTGATACTGGGTACAAGCAACAACTATTGATAAAGGGAAAATCAGACATCCACCCGTTCGTAGCAATTGCTACAAAGGAAACCCATACGGGTTCCTTGAAAGAAAAGCCTCAGAGTTGAAGAAAAATTCATCCTGGTCCGGGACTCGAACCCGGGACCACCGCTTTTCCGGGGCAGCCGCTCTACCATCTGAGCTAACCAAGCGGCTAGCAGATGGCAGGGCGAAGTTGAATTTGTCGACAACACACGAAGCAAAGGTAAGTGTTTGACGTAGTAGTTCTGCGGAAACCCGCAAGGTGGAGAGAAGTAATTGATAAAGGGAAAATCAGACATCCACCCATTCGCTTTATCCCTTTATCCTTGATTTTCCCTTTATCAATTACTTCTCTCCACCTTGCGGGTTTCCGCGGAACTACTACACCAAGCAACAACTATGTGCTTCACTGCCTTAAGGACTTTGTATAAATTACACTTTTGTAAGTCTGTGAGTTGGATGCAATGAACATACAGTCAACTTCCGTTAAATTCAATATTGATGGGAGCAACAAAATTGATTGAATTATCCGGTGGGCCAAATTAAACAAGGTGCCTAAGAAACACCAAAACACACCGCTGATTCACTTGGCAGTATTTGCCCAATTCTAACACACCCCCGAATCAAATGCACACCCGCTTTCTATGTGTCCAAAGTAGAAAATATAGTAGAAATAACATTAAAGTAGCTAAACAAATTAGAAATCTAATGTGCACTCTATATCTTTAGCAAGAAAAATGGGGAAGAGTCTAAAATGTGTTGTACAATGGTAGACCGCTTACGTAAATATCTTGGAAAATATCTACAGAGATTTCACAGCTACCTTAATTCTCCACAAGAAAATTAGGAAGATACCTTTAAAGAAGGTGGTCATACAAGGAGACACGATCTCTCCAATGCTATTCACTGCCTACTTGGAAGAAGTATTCAAGCAATTAAACTAAGAAGGCTTAGGAGTAAGGATCGACCAGGAATATCTCAGCAACCTTCGGTTTGCCGATGGCATTGTTCTATTCAGCAATACTGCAGACGAGTTACAACAAATGATTGAGCACTTTAGCAGAGGGAGTGCAAGAGTGGGGTTGAAGATTAATATGCAGATGACAAAGACAACGATGAATAGCCTGGCAAGGGAACAAGATTTAAGGATCGCCAGTCAGCCTCTACAGCCTGTGAAGGAGCACGTTTACCTAGGTCAATTAATCACAGGGAACCCTAATCATGAGAAGGAAATTCATAGAAGAATAAAAATGGGTTGGATCACATACGGCAGACATTGTCAGCTCCTGTCTGGAAGCTTACCAGTATCATGGAAAAGGAAGATGTAGAGTCAGTGCATTTTACCGGTGCTGACATATGGGGCAGAGACCTGGAGACTGACAAAGACGCTTGAGAACAAGTTAAGGACTGCGCAAAGAGCAATGGAACGAAGAATGCTAGGCATAACATTAAGAGGCAGAAAGAGAGCGGTTTGTATAAGTAAGCAAACGGGTATTGCCAATATTCTAGTTGGCATTAACAGAAAAAAAATGAAGCTGGGCAGGTCAGGTAATGCGCAGGTTATACAACCGTTGGACCAATAGGATTACAGAATGGGTACCAAGAGAAAGGAAGCGCAGTTGAGGGCGGCAGAAGACTAGGTGGGGTGATGAAATTGAGAAATTCGCGGGCGCTAGCTGGAATCGGTTGGCGCAGGACAGGGGTAATTGGAGGTTGAAGGGAGAGGCCTTCGTCCTGCAGTGGACATAAAATAGGCTGATGATGATGATGCTGAACCAGTTTTCTATAATTAGCTTCGCCACAACACTGTGGCGAAGCTGTTATGTTATGAAGCTGAAGTGTTATGCGGTAAAGTACACAAAGACCACATGCTGCTCAGTTTTGGTTTTGTATCCGAGCAGCACCGCGCAAGCAATTCTCAGTGAATTTTTTTTTTTTTAAAGAAGGAAGGTGTGCATTAAAATTGGGTAAATACTACAGTCAAATGCCTTTATAACGAAGTGCTCAGGACTTTCAACATCCCTTGCTATACAGGTAATTCCATTGTATGGAGAGCACGTCGTACCACTCACAATAAAGCAGGCTAAGCAACATCATCGAAATAAAACCTTTATTTAATATGAATTCAAGAGTGACTTCGTGAAACAAGTTGCCACGTTTTTTTGTGCACACACTGTGCGACAGAATGTGCGACTGCTGCCAAACTTTTTGCATTGAGGTTCGCGGCATGCTCAGCACTGAAACGCGGGAGCGAGGCAAAGTAAATCTGCCGGTCCTCAAACGCTGCTGTCGCCTACCTCCCCGTCAAAATTCTCGGCTCATTTACAGGATTTTCATCACTGTGCCTTCGTTGACATTCATGTTCTTTCCGCCACAGATGGCTTGAAGAAATTGGCGGTCGTCAAGCATGATTACATCATTAGTGCGGTACCATGGAGAAATACTCAACAGGTTTCTGTCTGTAAGGGACTGCGACGCAAGGGAGGAGATTGAAAGCAGCTAGGCTGGGAGTGCGAAAACAATCACTGCCTGTCGTCTTGCTGACATGCGATTTAGCGGGTGCCACGGAATCAGACATTGAGGGAATATCGTGTAGCTATTGTTACCAGTAACCTTAGTTAAAATTTAAATTTAAATTCTTGGGTTCTATGTGTGAAAACCATGACTTGATTATGGAGATTGCCGCAGTGGGGGATGCCGGATAAAAACTTGGTCACCTGCTGTTCTGTAAGTGCACGTAAATCTAAGCACAGGAGTGTTGTTGCAGTTCGCCTCCATCAAAATTCTGCCACCGGAGCCAGGATCGAACCCTCGACCTTAAGCTAAGCAGTGCGAGGCCATATCCAACATCCAGAATATGCTGTGTCAAGATGTTCTTGCTGGAAATTTGATTGTTTCTTTGTTACCGGTCTACATAACTTGAGCTGCGAGTGGAGAAATATTAGCTTCGGTGGAACTGATATTATCTTGGATCCAGCATTTTCGATTTCATTATAGCAGTAGAATACTCATTTTAAAGCATTACAAATGTAAGCTTATATTTAGTTCGTTATATCAGTGTTCATTGTAAACACAGATTAGGCCTCTGCAATATCCCAACTAGGCCTGCATGATTCAATTAGGTTTCCACAATGTTTCGATCACAATAACTAAGAATGTCCTGCTTTTTGTTCTCGCATCTGTATTTGCCAGTGGTGCGCCCCCCATGAGTGCTTACAAATTTCCCCGTACAGTAGACTCCCTTTAAGACGAACTGCAAGGGATCATGAAAAGTGTTCGTCTTATCAGAAGTTCGCCTAATCAGGAGTGCTTCTAAAAATGATGTTTGAGCATGCAGTGTGTGTCCAAATACCTCGTATATGAGAACAAATGAATGAAATGGCCTTTCAGGGAAAAAATAAGTGCAATATAAGCCTTTATTGCACTACTAGTAAGGCATCAGGCACTATTGACTGTTACCCAGTCTGTTATTTTTTTTGGTGCCTGTCGAGAAAATCGCCTGGCTGCTACAAATGCAGACAAGACATCTCACTTAATTTTCTAAGATATTCCTTAGTGCCCTCGCACTGTTCGAAAAACTGCACTAAAAGGGGAGAGTCCGGCGATGGGGAGGCAAAGGAGAGAATGAACTTGAGGGCGTGGCTAATTCTTGTAGCCGGGCCGGGAGGAGAAAGAGGAGTGAGTGAGGAAGGGTGGGAGAGGAGGAGCAGAGGAGCAGCGGAACCTTCGCAGAAACACTGAGGTGGTTAGGTCTCCTCGTCTCCCTGCGTTGCAGAGATGGTCGACGATGCAGAAAAGCTTTAATTTTTTTTTCTTTTTTTTTCTTTCTTTCCCCTAAAGTGCTGCTCAGATGGTCGAGTAAAGCTGCGCGGGTAAGGCGCGGCTGGTCGTGAAAGTTCATCTTAACCGATTAGCATGTGTGCAGTGTTCATATTAAGCGGATTTTTTTTGCATTGACTCCATGGGAAACCAAACAAACGACTTCCACTGTTCATCTCAACCGAGGGTTCACCTTAAGCAAGTTCGTCTTAATGGGAGTCTACTGTATTTGTATCATTTCAGCATCATCTAGCACCCCTCTTTTTTCTTCAGGTCATTAACTTTCTATTTAGCTTACTGCACGAAGATGAACTAAGTGATGTTCATCTGCCGGTTACTATCTCACGATCAGCAGATGCAAAGACATAAGGTCTTTTCCAGCACCCCTTGAAAATACCACGGAGTCACCAGGTGTCAAAATGATTCAGAAGCTCCCCCTGTTCTGCAACACTGAATGTGACTTAAGGCTTGCAGACTCACCATTCTAGCCACAGAGTGCAGTTGCACACTTCATAACTGCGGCTTCAGCGTACACCACAACTCACCTGAGCGGATGTCGTACTCAACGCTGTGCTGTAATGCATCCACGATAAGCTGCATCGTGGCTATGCTCCCGCCAAGGAGGTTGACGAAGTGGTTGACGCCTGTGCAAAGAAAAACAACAACAACAGATATAATTGCACCGGCGTCTGGTAAATGGGCAGCTGTGAAGGCATGCCGTTCGACGCCTGGCTGTTTGCCACCAGTAAAAAAAAAAATGTAGAGGCCCGTGCAAAGGATAGCTTCAGCTGCTATTAAAATTATTATAGCTGGCCTGAAGGTTATGATAATGACAACAATGATAACAATGGCAGCAACGATGACAGCACCCTCTTGAGTCAACGAAGAGCCCATAACAGTTGATTGACCGATTCAAAAAGGAAAACGTGAGGCCATGGGATACGTCACAGCAGAGGGTTCCAGATTAATTGGATTAAACATGGGTCTCTTCAACATGCATCTAAATCTAAGCACACAAGCATTTCAGTATTTCACCACTGTCAAAATGCAGGCACCTTGGCCAGGGATTAAACCTGCGACCTCCTGACCAATAACAGTTAGTACAGAGGTTTTCGACTCAACTGTTGTGATGGATATGACATTACAACACTCAGTCACACCGATTGACACTTGGCCTCACCAACTATTACTGCCGCTTCATTCCTCGCTGTGCCAATATACTGCAGCCTCTCTATGGCCTCCTCTCAGGCCTCAAGTCACCCAATACCCCGTGGCCTGGAACAACACCGCTGACTGCGCGTTAAGAGGCACCGAAGGCAGTGCGACGCACCAACATCTGTCATAGTTGACGCATCGGATACTGCTTTCAGCACAGTCTTGCAGCAGTTTGTTGCTGGTGCTTGGCAGCCCATCACTTTCTTTTCCAAGAACGTTGTGCCCCCTGAGCACCGCTACAGCAGCTTCGGCCGAGAGTTGCTCGCCATCTATTTGGCTGTGAAGCACTTTCAATATTTTCTTGAGGGACATTATTTCCATGTCCTTACCGACCATAAACCACTGACTTCTATTCTGCACTAGTGTCCAGCAGCACCTTTTATGCACCCCGCAAAATCAGACAGCTCGCCTATATTTCTGAATACAGCAGCAACATTTGTCCCGTCAGCGGAAAATCCAACGCCGTTGCCAACGCACTTTCTCGTGCCACTGACCATGCAATGGACCACGGCCAACTGGTCCTCGACTTCATGGCCATGGCTGCCGCCTAGAGTGTCGACGATGAGCTCCAGCTGCTGCGCACAAACAGTACTTCTCTGGTGTTTGAAGATATCTTGCTTCCTAACTGTGATGTGCTTCTTGTTCGTGATACATTGACCGGATGTCCTCATCCTTATGTGCCTCACCCATACTGCCAGGCCATCTGTAATTCCCTCCATTGTTTTGGCTCATCCTGGCATTTGAGCAACACAGCGACTCATCCTTTCTCGTTATGTGTGGCCCAATAACAACGTAGAAGTTCGTTGCTGGTCACGCGCCTGCCTCAACTGCCAACAGTCTAACGTGCATCACCACACTGCGACTCCACTTGGCACATTCCTGTCCCCGGACGCTGACTTCAGCCATCTGCACGCCGATATTGTTAGACCCCTTCCTCCCTGTGGGAACTATAGCGACCTTGTTAACCTGCATTGACAGGTTGACCAGATGACCTGAAGCGATGTCCCTCCTGGAAATAACCGCGAAGTCGATAGCTCGAGCACTCATTGCACTCTGGTTTAGCTGCTACGGTGTGCCTTCCACCATTACGACTGACCGTGGTCGTCAATTCGACTCAGCATTGTTCACCAATCTATCTCGGCTACTTGGCATCAATCATATCAGGACTACCTCTTACCACCCGACATCCAATGGGATCATGAAACGTTTTCACCGCCAACTGAAGGCTTCACTCATTGCTTTGACTTTCCCTTCATCATGGATCGATCACCTTCCTTTTGTTATTCTTGGCATCCGCACCGCTCTTCGCAGTGACTCATCCACAAGCGCCGTGAGCTTACGTTTGGCACCACTCCGAATCCCTGGCGAATTCTTCAACGACTCGCCCAATGTACCTGCAAACGTTTTTGACTATGCCTACCACCTAAGCAGCGCGATGTGTACTGTTGTCCCTCCCCCCAACGATGACTTTCTTCCCAGTGTATGTACTTCAACCCTGGCCTGAACAACTGCACATGTCTTTGTGCACCACAACGCTGTGCATTTTCCCATACGGCCACCGTATGACGGTCTGCTCAAAGTACTCAAGCGTGCACCTAACACTTTCTATTGCTCACCAACAGCCGGGAAGATACAGTCTCCACTGACCATCTGAACCCTGCCTACTTGGACTGTGATGCTTTAGCCACTTCTGGTGTCACATTCCCTCCCGACCAGGCCAGTACTACTCACCACATGCATTTCGCACCATCACCATCCACCCTTCGCCATTTGTGCAGCTCACGGCTTCCTCGCTAGAAAGGGGGCCCTGTAGCGCACTACTATGTGCCACAATGGTCTGGTCACAAAAGATGACGAGGGCACGCCCAGCATGCTGACGGTGCGCGAGCAGTGGAATCGGCGGTATCAGGCTTCCGTCTGATTGAACGAGCTCGGCTAAAAACATAATTTGTGGACACGAGGCACCAACATCTTTCTGGGTTTTCTTCACCCACAACGGGCATCATGAGAGCATGCAAAACAAAGCGTACTCACCATGTTTGGCTGTCTCTTGCCGGACTTTCTCGATGAAGTATGGCTTCCCAATGGCCTCCTTGTTGAGTCCCAAATGGGAGATGAAGCTGGGTGAGGGGAGGAAATTAAAGAGAGCGGGAAGCATAAGTGGTGTGGCTGTATCCTGTCCCGATGCAACAGTGGTCCACAGGCACATGCAGCACTTGGCAATTGCAAATCACGTAAAATTGCATACTGGGGCTCCCAAAACAGTGAAAGAACTTAGCAACAAGGAAAGGTAATTGATTAGTGGGATCAAACGCCCTGGAGTAAACATTAGAGCTTTGAGACATATCGTAGTGAAGGCTGCAGATCCATTCTGACCTCCTAGCATATTTAAGTGCATCTAAATCAAAGTACACAAGCATTCTTGCATTTCACCACCACAGAAATGTGACTGCCACGGCTGGGAACTCAACTCACGGCCTCATGCTTGGCGCCCAGTGCCACAGCCAATAAGCCAGTGCGGGTGGGTTGGTGACGAAGGGGAGAAGCATGGTGACTATCATATCCAAAGCTGCCCGCTAAATCAACACTTTACCACAAAGAAAGGGAATGCAGGTGACTTGTCAAATAATCTATTTCTTGAGTGACAGGCACGCTGACTCTCCTGCTGCATACCTCATGTTGATGGGGCAATGGCACCCTGTCTCTGCGTTCCTCCTAACTAGGGAGGGCATTACTCCTGTGGCCCTCACCGTCTCCCTCACAGAATGCTTTCACTGCTCGACATGATCAACACACACCGGGACACAAATGCAATGAGCCATCACATCACCAGTTTCAAACTACACTTTTGCTTCTACTACCAAATCCAGGTTATCATTTTCTCTACTGAAGACTGTAGTTCAGGCACACAACTACGCCGCAAACACTGAATAACAACTAAATGCTATTACAGAAAGCTGTAGAAAAACCTAGCTGTAGCCATTTCATAAAGGCCAGCTGCAACAATATTTCACTTTGACTTCAATTGTTTATAAATTATACTACTATCTATGGTACATAATATCAAAGCAATTTTGGCAAAGCTGCAGGGTTGGCAATTGTAATTGTTTTTACCGACGGCCTTCAAATAGCAACTTAACAGATGACACTTGCTCCTGGTGGTTAATGGTGTGGTCTCCGTCGGGTGGTGCTCCACAGGGAGTCACCTAGACCGCCGCACAGGTCTGAGGATCTGAGCTCCTCAGGGGGACGAACAGCTCAGCTGCGTATGCTGCATGCGCTCAAAGCATCCGCTCGTTCAGTCTTCACGAGCAAGTCAAAGCACCACAAGGAGAAGGCCCAGAGTACAAGGAAGGCATTTATCAGATGACTACCTTGGTGTTGACTAACTGTTACACCCTATCGGCATGGTGCGTGTGAGCCGGAGCTCCCACAAATCAAGGGTGACACAACAGTATCAGAAAACTCTGCAACACGCCACTATATGGGAGGTTGGCTCCTGATGACCGTGCTACCAGGGCAATGTTCCTTGAGCTCAGTATAGCCTCCGAGAGCGACCCACCGCAGTATGACCGTGCATGTGAAGCGAGCCATGTCTCTTTGGCATAGCCTCCAGAACAGAAGCAGTGAATAGATGCGCATCTGGATCGCGTCGAGGGCCTTCGCCAAGGCTGGCCAACAAAAGGCAGACCAATCGGGTGAGTTCCTGGTCCATTTGGGGGCCGACAGCAGTGAGTGTTTTACGGTTCCACTGCTGTACGGCACCCTCAGAGGAAAGAGAGAGTAACAGCGGTGGCCCGCGCGTGCAAAGTTCGAAAGAGACTTTGCCGCGACACCGCCCCTATGCCCAAAACATGCTGGGCTATAGCACCGCTACGAAATGGGCAAGTGCAATCCCCCCGCTTTCTCCTCCTAAATGCTAAATGCTCGTGATCTTTGCCCCACGAAGTCAGGGAATAAGTGCGTGCTCACAATGCGCAAGAGTAGCGGCGGCGCCCAAAAAAACTCTGGAAGCTTTCCCTTCACCTGTACTCTTTGGTGGCCTCAGCCCCCACCGAAGTGCACCACTACATACACAGCAAAACACACACACTAACCGTGGCCCGAAGTTTCGCTCGAAAGAACTGGCCCAAAACAGCCGGCACTACCTTATCCCGTTGCCCGCTGACATCACGAAGCCGTAACGCATCCCCAGTTCTCAAAATCCCTTCATCAAGATTCTCCCTCGCTGCACGTGTGGTATTGCCTTCCCCTAAGTGGGACTGGTTAGGCGGGTCGGAGTACACAAAGCTGGCCGGAGGAGGCGCGGACGTGGCGCCCTGTATGCATGGCGGCTCGGAGTGCTCGGAATCGCGATCTGCTGCGGTGGTCATCGGGCGCGCGCGATCAGCAGGGGATAATGAGCATGGCGTGCACCGAGGACCTCGTGCACAGTGCATGTGCCATGAGCATAGCGTGAGACCACGAGGTAAGGGGCGCGGTGGTTGTCTGGCGTGCGCGGCGTGCGCAACAGAGAGAGAGGTGGTCCGCGCGCGCCAAGTTCGGAAGCGATTTCGCCGCGTTACGGCCCCTGTGCCCAAAACGTGCTGCGCTATGGCGCCGCAACGAAATAAATGGACAAACGCAAACCCCACGGTGGATATAACATTTATCCAAGAATGTCTACTGCTCTGGCACTGCCCAATCTCGGAGGTCATATCCGGGCACTACATTTTTTTTTTATCATTCTGGTTACGCATAATTCCGGGCGAGAGCTAATGGGGCCACTGCCTTTGAGTTTTTCTGGTACTCAGAACATGTATTCTTGTGAGTTTTAGTGAGAGGCACTCCTATATTAAATGTAAAAAAACTGCACAAAGGCCAGTCTATACGTACACTATATGAGCGAGTGATGAAATGTTTTTATTAAAAAAATATCAATGAATAAAAAACGAAAGAGACGATAGAATGACAATGTATGTTTACAAGTGGCCCCAGGGCTTAGGCAATAAATGAATTTATAAAGCTCGTTGCTCCTTTTAAAACTAAGGAAGCTCGTGCAGATGGACTCGGTGTTCGATGTGCATCTTTTTTTATAGATATTGCCGCACGACAGAGGCACGGTACCTGGAGGGCATGCCGCCACGGGCGGCCAACGCCCGGCACCACCACCAAATGTACTTCAACTGTGGCACGGTTTCAAGGTCACATATGGGACGCTTTGGCTGTTTTCTCACTGCTAAAACTAGGCTTTCTGAATGGCCTGCAATTTAGTTGCTGTTGGTCTCTAATCAAGGTGGCTGTGCTATAAATGAAGCTAGCTTTTCATTGTAACTGAGGTAGACCACAATGAGAAACTGGATCAGCCGTAGTTAGTGCGCAACTACGGTATCACATGAAGCCAGCGAAACTCACTGTTCAGCAAGTGTGTATGATTCTGGATGAATGACAGTCATGTCAAGCGGATTGAAAGAGCCGCCGCCGCCGATGCCTTTCGCGGGCTTAGAAGACTGTGCGGTCGTCTCTTGACTGCTGCGAGAGGGACGAAAAAGCACATTTGAAATCATGGTGATTACTGCATCCATACATATTTTCGCTTTTACTAGAACGAGAAGGCTCATTACAGGTTCTGGCATGAGCTGCGTCGAAAGTGCAGTCAAGCCTGCATGAAATGCAGCCGCGACTGAATAATGCAAGAGTGCAATGCATATATAAAAGAATTAGGAGAAATAAAAGGTAAAATAAAATAAAAGGAAAAATAAAAGGAAAAAGAAAGTGCTGACTGGTCACGTTTGAATTATATAGTAAAAGTCAACTTTATAATTGAAATAAAGAAACTTTGGGCCCACAGAGATGCATGGATGCCAGCCAGGACCTTTGGCTGGGATCGAATTAACCGAAAAAAACTAATTAACAGGAGTCGAATTAACAGAAGTCTACTGTATAACAATGACCGAAATTTCGGACACCATTGTTCGACAAGTCAGACTCTGCCTGCAAGAGTTGAGCAGAAATGGCGATATTTTGGATCTGATATGTCATCGGCATGGTCATCGGCTATGTTTCTGGTGCCTCCTTAAAACCGAAAGCAAAAAAACCTAGTTGATTTAGCACTGAAAGTGCCCAAACAGCAAGACAAGCCAAGCCTGGCAAGCTTAATTGTAAAGCTGCATTGTCATGCCAGTTCAACTGGTGCTGGTTCCACGCATCCAGCATTTATTCACCCTCATTAGAACCTCACTAATGCGTACCTGGCGGGAATGCAGCATAACTATGCACTAAAAGGTACTAGGTGCCTATGATACTTTTGCCGGGACTGGGCTTTAGAGACATTATACCTGGGAAAACGTATGTACAAGGAATATATCAGCGGAGTTCTGCTACATACTGTTAGTATGAGTAAAGCGTTTTTTTTATAGACAAGAAATTGCTTGAAATAAATTTCTTCAGTAATAATGAGTTTTCAGTTGTTTCCTATTAGTAGAAACTGCAATAAAAAATTCACCAACAATTACGACACTCCCTAATGCTAATTTTGAGTGCAGCTGTTTAGGCGTTTTGAATTCGCAACATCTTGTGGCGAAGAATTTTAATTTGAACGACAGCATCCTCTCGGGTGCGGCGCTGAGCCTCTGCTTGGGCCACTTGTTTAGCAGCAGCGATGGATGAAGCATTTCCACCGACTGTGTTGCTCATTCAGAAAGAAAGCGTAAACACGGGAACACGTAGCTCGCATGGAGCGCATTCTCTAATGGCGCCGCTGCAGGCAAAATAATGGATGCACAGGGGGTGCAAAGCCCACACCAGTGGTTTGTTTCCATGCCTAAGTAACGCCAGCACTCTGCTTTCATCCTCACTTTTGCTCTCTTCCTCTGCTTTCCTCCTCATGCTTCCGCTGCACCCTCCTCCTCCGCTTTCCTCCTCGCACGCTATTTGTTATTGTCGTCTTACATCCGTGTTCACTCTTTTATCCTTTGCTGTGGTCGTTCGCTCGGTTACAAGGAACGCCAAGGCTCAATGCAGGAATGGCTGCTTAAGAACTGCTCTCTAAATATTGACTGCGGGGGCACGTTCCTTGCAGTAACAGTCGACGCTCGAAGGGCTAAGCTTTAACTTTCTGTGCCTAATTTTCTCACATTTTGCCTTCTTTTCTTGATTGAATTGAATATTTAAATCAAAATTTACAAGTACGTGATTTTCGCACATCCCTACGCTTTTGTTGTCCTTTGTCAGCTACAATATAGCTACAATATATGGTAAATTGCCGCCACTTTCTATAGATAGGGTGTTCCGCATTGGAACCCCAGCGAAGCCTCTCTTAGGGATGAGATGCCTGAAGCAATCGTAAGTGCTGCAAAAATGTAATGGCCAGCATGTTTTGGATACTGTCTGGTACTGCCGTGAGAACTGGTACTGTGTTCATAGCGGCAACACCAATTGTGTCTTATGCTTAAGCTATTTTCTTGAACACAAAGGCTCCGTGCTAGGGTGGAAAAAAAGAAGCTTAGACACTTTAAAGCACTATTCTATCACTCTAGCCTGACCCAACATTGGCGTTTAGTGCCTCCTTTAAGAGAGCTTGAGACATGGCTCACGTGGTGCCTCCGCCAGCCGCTTTTGCTGCCGACGCCGTCTCGGGGAAGACTTTGACAAATCCTGCGCACTGCTCGAAGGCCTTGTTGCCCAGCCGTTTGACCTTGAGCAGCTGCTGCCGATTCCGGAAGGGACCGTTGGTCGTCCGCCACTCGACAATGTTGCGGGCTGTGCCCGCATTCAGCCCTGACACTTTCCTGCAAGAGGCAATAACAGGGTCGGTCTGTTCTGGTGGTACTTCCACAAGTTTGAAATCTCGTGCTCAGTACAATCAGTGTTTTGTACAACTAGAACATTACTGTGTGCGTTTTACCTGCCACTACCATCAGTATGTAGCTGCCATTACCAGGAATAAGACCTGCAACCTAGCACTAAGCAGCAAAATGCTATCCCCACAGAATCACTGCAGCAGGTGTATGTTGTTGTGGGTCTTTCAAGAAATTTGGCACATATCATACTTACACTATTCTAACATGCACTCAATTTTCACAGGCATAAAGGTAGAAAACTAATGTGGACCTGAATGTTATATGCACCCAATTTGTATGTGTATGTGTGTGTACATGTATAAAAAGCACATCCCCACATTTGCAGTCAGAAAACATGAGACTTGGAAAATTTACTTTCACAGAAGGCAAACTTCTTTTTCATGAGCTTGCATAATAAAAGCGGGGCGCCGTCATCGCCATTTGCGCTTAACTGGCCATGGATACCAAGCATGCAAGGCAGTATTCTCGAGCGATCACTTTCATGATATTCTTACAAGTTTCACAAAATTTTATGTGTCTGCATCGGACTTGTTGAAATATATGGCCAAGAGCGTTTTTGGCACTCTGCGCAGATAGTGAGCTTGGCACAAGACCAGAAACACTGGTGACAGTGTATGCCATCACATCTAGTAGTGCCAAATATCATGGTATCTCGCTAAAGTCACAGTATTGCTGAAGGTGATCATAGTCAAGCATGAAATGAACTCACTGCAACATTCAAGAAAATGTTTTCTGCTGCCGTCTCGTGATAACAACGCTGCATCTGATGCTCGGTTGTCGCCAATGTGGTTTTGGTTTTGTATTTGATTGTAATGTGCTGGCAATTTTTGGGCCCATCTTTCTCAGAAAAACAAAATGTGTGTATTATATTTGTGTAAATAAAGTACTCATGAGGAAGCGAGTTGGCCAGGCTTTGCCATAAACACCCCATAAAATGGTTTCACATCCCCGCTAACGCAATAGCAAAAGCACCAATATTGGTAGCAGAATTTACCAAATACACCACCAAAAGATATCAATATCACCATCAGCCTATTCATGCTCACTGTAGAATGGAGGCTTCACTCAGCGATCTCCAATTACCCCTGCTCTGCACCAGCTCATTCCATGTTATGCCTGCAAATTTCCTAACTTCATCACGACACCTAATTACCTGCCATGTTTGACTGCCTTCTTGTGGCAGCCATTCTGTAAGTGTAATATAGACCACCAGTCCTCTGCCGTACACATACATGACCTGCCCAGCTCCGTTTTTTTCTCTTGATGTCAACTACAATATCGGCAACCCTCGTTCACTCTCTAATCCATCCCACTGTCTTTCTGTCTCCACATTATGCCTATCATTATTCATTTCATCGCTCAGTCATTAACTTCTTCTCAAGCTTCTTTGTTAACCTCCAAGTCTCTGCCCCATAAGTTTGTACTGGTAGAACGCAATAATTTTGCTTTTCTTTTCCAGGATAGCAGTAAGCTGCTGGTCATGTTTTATGGTCACGGCTGAATCAGTGGCCTATAATAAATGAGCCTTTCCCACCAGCCCCTCTACTCTTGATAGCATGCAGCCAGCTGTCATTACTGATTGGCTGTCACACAGGTTAGCTTTCACTGCACCACATGGACTCTGAAAGTATTGAAGGACGAGAACATGGTAGCTTCGATTCACGTTGCTATGAATCTGGTCAGGCTGTAGCCAATTTGCTCAGCAATGATTCTTCCCAATGCCTGGAGATACTTTGATTTCAAACTACCTCGAATGGTACACTAAGTGGTGCTACACCAGGGCCCACGCGACATGACAATATCTTTTCTTTCACACTGCCTTTGCCGTAGGGGTGCACACACACACACACACACACCTGAGCGTCAACTCGGGACAGACATTGATGTCAACCCCAACAAAGCTGACACACTCCACGACGACTCCCTCCAAGGCACTCTTCAGCAGCGATTCGGTCACATCATGCTGCAAGAGAAAATAATATGTCATGCAGCACAAACACAACTTTTACAGAGTTCTTGAACTTTACCTGCATCGCTCTCTCATTCTTTTTATTGTTACTACTTTTATATTTTGCATACCGTAAAATTCTGACCAAGCGCCCTTACCCTTGCAAGCGCACCCCCCGCCCCCCTCTACTTTCGAGTGATCTGAAATTGGTGCCAACTACCGAGCAAGCGCATCTTCCTTTCTTCACTTTGTTCAACACTTCATGCATTTTCACCGGAGCACTTGGCTACACTTCTTTTTTGTGTACACTTCTATCGCGTACCTTGCTTTCTTTTAGGCCTGAGAGAGAGTTGTGGTAATTTACGCGAGGCTGGACGTGCATACTCAGCATGCACTTTGTCTAACGTCTTCGAAACAACGATAACATCACACTTGCCGCAGCGCAGTGGCCACAAGCTGACACACGCGGCGAAGGTTGAAGCGACACGTTTAATTGTAGCACAGCCGTATGGGTTGGGATCATTTTGATGTCTCCAACGATGTACTGCCTCCAATTCCACTCAAGTAATCAAGCTGCTGAATCGTCGAATGCTGAGTTGGAGACATCAATTACGGAACGATGCCGTCCTGTGCGAGGTCATCATGTCTTCCCTTTTTTTCACGCGTGTTGGGAGCCGCGGCAGGAAAGCATTCACATCACCGAGGCAGCTGTCACCTCATCCACGGCACCAACACGAAATGATGTTCAAACAATGCAAGAGTCACAGTTCTATCTGCAGTGAGCGTTTACGCACGAAATAATCACCAAAATGTCCGAGACTCCAAGGTGATCGAACGAAACCACACGTTATGCAGAAAGAATGCCGCCGGCTGTAGCCAAAAAAATTTAAAAGTGAACAGAGAGAGTGCCTAAGACAGCTGCGAGACCGTCAAAAGCGTTGTGAGAGAGAGAAGTTGTTGTCACGCATAGTTGAAGAATGGTGCTAGTTGTTTTCCTTGCCGAGGAAGCGCCAAAGTAATTGAAATGTTCTTGCTCTCTCATTAGTGCATTGGTAGCATCTGCTAGGAAATAGGCAAAAACTTCTCTGCTAGGCCTCATGGTGGTGCTAGTAGTACACGCGCATGAGGCGGATAGGCCTAGCTCGCTGGTCACCAGATATGGGGCCCATAGCCCTTGAATTTTTTGTCTGCGACTGAGCAAGCCCCCCCCCCCCCCCACAGAGACATTCTTGGATTATCTGTCAGCATAAGAGCTGGGGGGGGGGGGGGGGGGACACACTTTCTCAGAATTATACGGTAATTAAATATATTCAATGAGTAAGCGGAGTAAAAAAAAAATGGGCAGCTCAATTTGCTGTTGGTTACAACCATATGAAGCGCACACAGACAATGACCCTTCGAAACAACATGGAAAATTAACTGATAGTTCTAATTCAGATATATAGGTAATAAGAAAAAGAAAAATGACAATACATCAAAAGACAACTTGCTAACTTGGCGGGATTTTATCCTTCATGTTCCGTGCTACGCATTCTATACCTTAACATTGAGCTACCGTGATGCCTGTCGTCCTGTCTGCTTTTTTTGGGTACTTGTGTATCAGTAGCAATAGACCTAGCCCTGGGAGTGTTGGCCAGCGCCACTTACAGACGTGGAGGCATAAGTGGGACATTCTTTCAATCACTGGTTTCACATAGTATGAGAACTTGGGAACAGGCAATTGGCCAATGATCTCTTGATAAAACCCAACAAAGCGTATGGGTGTACAACTGACACCGTAGCTGAATGGTAGAGCATTGCATGAGTAACATGCAAGATGTCGGTTAGGTTCCCACCTGTCTCTGTTTGTTCGCTTTCATTTCTGTTTTTCTTACACTTATATATTTCAGCTAAAGATAACAGTTACTGTACTTATTCAACTGTAAGGCGGTCATGATTATAACATAGTGTACCAGCTGAGGGACCTGTGAAAAATAAGTTAAGTAAGCACACTACTAGTACAAGGCAATATAGAGTATCCGCCAGATTATTCAGACTCGGCGGGGATTGCCCGAAATACCAAATAACTGGAAGCCCTCCGAATAATCATTGCATGTTACATGCGAATTTCGCCTTAAGGTGCAACTTCATCGTAGTGTGCCCCTGCACTTCCGTGAAGCCACACCATATGTCTAAATTTGCACTGTCACGAAGTCACACCTCAAAGCAAAACTTGCCTGTAACCCGCATTTCACCATTACAGTTATATTTCTCAAATTCTCAGTGTGGGTTATATATGAAAAATACAGTACTGTCAAAGCTTGTTAGTTGCTACGATCTGCGCTGCCATCTGGAATGCCAAAAATGTGGTGTTGCTGACACCATATTGAAACTGCAACTGAATATAGCAGCCTTGCATATAAGGGTGGGGGAGGGGGGGTGACTTCGATGCTAAGGATTTTGGGAAACAATCTTGCTTTATATTCGAATAAATACAGTAATTTCCTCTATGTTTTCCCCGACTTCACTGTGTGCTGGCTTTATGAGGTTGTAATCAAGAATATTCAAAGAAGTGCACAAACAATGCTGGACAATGTGAAGAGAAGTGTGTCTGTGGATGCTGGGGATCGAACCAGAGCCCTTTTGCTCAGCAGCAAAACACCACAGCTACAATGACTCGGTGGAAAATTAGAAAAAGAAGTGCGACGTGATTGCATATGTCTGGCCAACCACTTGTGCATGTCATAGATCTAACCCTCCACATTTTACTGTCATCTTCATCATAATCATCATCAGCCTAATTAGGCCCACTGTGTGACAAAATACTTTCCCAGGCACTCATCTAAATATACTCCTGGCCTACTTTGATTATATCCACACTGTACTCTCAAGTTTCTCAGTCTCAGTGAATAAAAAATAAAGCCACAGAAGTGTGGCAAGGGAGAGAGACAGATATAATGTTTTGTTGTGTCATTTGTGAGAATCATTTTGAAGCGAAGCTTTCTTTGCCTCCTCCTTTGACTTTTCCACTGCTGCTGCTGCTGCTGTCACTGTCTTGTACACTGCATCGAGAGGTGGTTCAGAATATGTAAGAGTGCGGAAGAGAGGAAAGGCATAGTGAAGAACTCGTTTGGAGCTTTCCATTGCATTGCCAGAATGCCCTCTGGAGCGCTCTGGGTGTCTCCACACTACCTTTTTCAGTGCTGTGATTTTTCGTGACACCCAAGAAAAGCATTGCAGAATTGCAGCACTTATTTTTGTGCTAGCATACAACAGTCCATAGGAGAGGTAGATATAATGGCAGAGAAGAGGTAGGGAGAAGAGATAGAGAATAGCTAGAACCGACGCAACCATTAAAGAAGTGAACAAAAGTCTTGCCGCTCTTCGATAGCAGCTCGCATACGTGAGGGGAGGGCAACAGAGAGGAACGGTGACGTAAGAAGGCAAGGAAACACTACTCTTAGACACGGCAGTAGTTACGGACAAACTGTACAAATTTAAATTCAAAGTACACTACCCTACCTTTCTACTATTTCTGAAAAATAAGCAGTGCAAATTGGCCAAGTGGACAACCGACGTAGAGCTTGCAGATGCAAAGCCACACTGAAGCACCACAGCGTCTAGATGACACTACGCAAGCGGCTGCCCATTAAATCAACACTCCTGTACCCGCCACATTAATTTTGTGGCAATGGCATTGCTTGAGGTTGTGGGATCGATCCTGACAATGGGAGCGGCATTTCGACGAGGGCGAAATGCAAAAACGCTCATGTAATCACATTTAGCTGAATGTTAAACAATTCCAGGTGATCAAAATAAAAACGGAGTGCCCTACTGCTGCCTGCCTCATAATAAGATTGTGGGCTTGGCATGTAAAGCTCCACAATTAATGTAAGTTTAACACTTCTGCCACGATGTGCTGTGCGGTGTGAGGCAAAGACAGTGCTAACCTTCCCGCAGGCTATAAAACAATGACGCACAAAGCCTCAAGCAAACACGTCTCACTGTGTGTTCTGTATACTATGTAGACAAACACAAGTGGTGCGTGCAAGTAGCACTTAAGAGGAAGCTTTAGCTCGGGTGCTCCTATCTAAATACATGTAAAAGGAGAATTCGTTTTTCTCAGCAACCACTGCACCAAATTTGACAAGGTTTGTCGCATTTAAAAGAAAAAACTTAAGATCTAATGACTGTTCATGTCGAATTTTTTATTTTGGTTGTAAATTTTTTCTGAGATATTGGAAAAAATTCCGAATTTTCAGAAAACGAAACTATCAATTTCACAATTCTCTAGCACAGCAATAAAAAAATGATATCACAATTGCGTGAATGGCATCTGATAGTGCATCTGAAGCAGACAAAATTGATATGGCACACATGAATCTGAAAATCTTTGGTAATATGAAAATACAACTTTTGAAGAACCCTTGTACCCAACGTCACGTAAGATATAAATTGACATAGAATTTGTCCGCTTTGAATTATTCAATGGATGCTGTTTACAGAACTGAGATATCTGTTCTTGGTGCAGAGCTATTATTTGTAAACTTCGAGCTTCTATTTTTTCGTAAGCATCACCGTCAATCATCATCAACGAATACAAACAGTACAGAAAACTTCTATTACATTGATTGCCACAGTGCATGGGATCTGCATATCTTTTTCTGTTGAGTGACTACTATTTACTAAATGGCCCAACAACAAACTCATCAATCCTGTTTCCTCTGCCACTCTCAAAACTACACATTCCCCCCCCCCCCCCCCCCCTTTGTAGTATCCAGTCTAATGCTCTCATTGACCACTGGTCATCTGTTCTGCGCATTGCATCAAATGTCAAACTCCACTAGATCACTGGTCATCTGTTCTGCACATTATAGACGAAATGGCAAACTCCACTCCTCTTTGTGTATCTCAACTTCAATTTTACTATCTACTATTTATCAACATTGTATGTGTCAATCTGCTTGCACTGAATTTCTAACCCTCCCAACAACTGCAGCAACTCCATATGATACCACATGCATATATTGGCAATGACAAGATGGGAGGCACAGCTGCAGACTTCAGAAAAATGGCCCCCTCACTGAGAAACATATCACGGCCCCTTGAGAGCTAAAGCAATTCCAGTGTAATGGCCGAGCCGAAATGGCTGTACATGCTCACCTGGTACATACCAACTCCGAGGTGCTTGGGTTCAACTTTCACGTACTCCAGCAGGGGGTCCTGCAACCTTCGTGCAATGCCCACTGCAAACACAATTTGAAAAATGGCAGCATCATCCAACTTTTAAAGGCCGACTGCAACGAAATTTCACTTTCACCAAATTAGTAATAAATGAGCAGTAGATGCTTCTGAAACAATCTCTGCAAGGCTGCAGGGCCGGTAATTGTCCGATTTTGTTATTAGCAGCCTTTAAATAGCACCTAAGCAAACAACGAGCTGGTGCTTGGCGGGTACGATGCAGTCCCAGCGCGTGCCTCCGAGTTGTTTCAGCGCAACTCCGGATGCCGCGGGCAACGCTAATCTGAGAGGTTATGGTGAGGAGCTGCATGCTCTTAGTCATGTGCCACTTCCGGCAAGCAGTAATGGCGGCACCTTTAAAAATTGAGGCATCGAAAATGCCTACTTATGCAAGCCTTTTGCGACATGTCTACTTGAATTGCAAACAAAATTTTGCACGGAGGCTGCTCTGTACCTGAGCAATCTGAAACTATGCTTTTTTTATGCAGCTAAAAACTTCAAGGTGGTTGGCCTTTAAATGTCATAAAAACACAGCTCAACACACTACCTTAAATATTGTTGATACATGGGGAGAGTGGGAGAGAGCATAGGAAAGAGAATAAAGGTTGGTTGATTGATTAATTGATAAATTTAAGAGATTTACCTCAATAAAGCAATACTTGGGCTGTGAAGAATGCCTAGTAGTACAGAGAGGGAAATGAGGGGACGGAGCAGGGGTGCCCAAGATTACTTTCGATTTACTGTGGTTCTTTAAAAGCACACGAAGGCATGAGGCAGTGAGGTCAACCAAAGGACATTCCGTTTGACTAGAGAAGCTTGTAGTAAACAAAGGATTGCGTTTGCCTGGGTGTAGAATCTCAATAAAGTACCATGAAGAGCTGCTTCAGCTGAACGTAATGAACTATGTATTCATCAGTATGGCATACTGAGATTTGGACATGGGAGCAGCAATCGATGAGTGAACGCAATTGGTCTTGTTTCACTTGAGTGAACTTTCTGCCTGTGATGGGACACTGGTATGAATGGCAGCTACAGATTGTTGCAAAGAGAGACAAACTACAAAAGTTGCCTTCTTGTTAAAGATCCTCATGTGTTGTGTCTAGAAAATCCACTTCAATAAGGCTACATAGAGCCAATGATGAAGCAGTCAAGGACGTGAAGGCCACACTGGAGTGACTAATGCTTGCAGTGCTGAAAAGAAAGAAAGTTATGCAGAAACCATCGACGATGATTGTCAATGTAAGTGAATAGCTCGAGCGAATGGACAAATGATCGAGCAAGCGACAATACCCACCCCCCCTTTTTTCCCAGCAACTCTGTTATCCAAGAGCATACACCATTTCCCTCGGCACCTTCCTTCACCTTTCCGGAGCTCCTTTGCGACAGCCGTGAAGAGTGAATGCGCCCGCTTCAAGTTCTCCCTGGTGTGTCAGTGTCAACACTGTCAGTGTTCAACAGAACACTTGCACGGGTCTGCAGTGTATATGCACTTCGTGGGCAAGAATCCATCATGGATTCTTGTTTGCGGCATTGTCCACGATGGACTGGCCACCGCCAGATGGCCAGCAAGACATGCAATGAATGAGCAAGTGACAGCCTCCTCTCCTCCTCCCTACGGTTAATCTTCGACACCCACTTGCCCGAGAGCATGCACCCTTTCCTTGGGCGTGTTTCTTCACCTTGTCGCACCCAAGTCCAACCTACCATCGTCGTACCACCGACCACGAAAACAGCGAAAAGAGCCAAAGAAAGATATTCAGTTTAAAAGTTAACACTGTGAATGTAACACTGAGTTAACACTGTTTGACAGTGTGGAAAGAGGAAGGTTGACACTGAACTGAAACTGTGGAAGGATGTTGACTCGGGTGGGCGCTGACAGAGGGTGACTTGTAACCAGAACTATACACGTGATCTGAATGTTCCTTACGGCGCCTGACACTGTATCTTCGAGACAGCGAGTGGGATTAGCGACATTAAAAAATGCATCAAAGCTTCCATTAATTAACACTAGATTGTGCCTCCGGTTCTGTGCTGGCACTTTGTCGCAAGCGCCATTTATCTTCGTGTCATCCCTTGTGTCCACTGTTTTGCTATGCATTTTTTCCAACAGCATCAAACTGTGGGGCCTTCAAGGTGTTTATTGTGGCAAATAATCGCCGCACAATGTACATGCTATGGGCCTTACAACTGTTCATATCAATCACTTGCGTTAGCCTACATGAAGCTCCATGGATGAGACATCTCTAGTGTGCCTCTTTCTAATCTGCCTAGGTGATATGGTTCTGTGTTGCCAGTCTCATGTCAGCTTACTTACTGAGCCCTATCCCTCCATGCAGATATGTGCACGTCCCCTATGCACCGTGACTATAGCGATTAAGATTCTGCCAAGCAGCCAGTGTTGTAACGAACAAGTATTTACCAAAAGTGTGAACATTAAGTGCACCATCACACCTTACTCATACGCTGGCTCAATCTGCACCACTGTAACAAGAAAAAAAAAACAAATGAACTATGAGCTCACCAGCGCTGCGAATGTTTGGGTCAAGGCCTGGAAGCTCTGCTTCTGCATCCTTGGTCACTGAGTACACGGACACCCCGCTCTCTTCGACTGTGCTGCATCAACGTTGGTTTCAGTTGAACACTTATAGACAAGTTATGAAGTTTTCATTCTTTCTTGAGTGCATGCTGCAAAAAGCATGTAAAAAATTCAATGGTCGTCACCTTCTCCCAGACTCCAATGCTTAAAAAAGATAAAAATTACCCCCCCCCCCCCCCCCAATCCCTAGCTGTTCTCATGCACTCTTTTCACCAACTCATCCCCCCTCCCACTCCCTGTCCCACTTTTTCCTACCTGTATATTCATGTGCACAAAATAAAACTAGTGTCACCTATTTTTTTTTCCCGCGCTGTTAAGTACTATATAAAATGCAATGTTGTTGTGCTTTCTGCGTGAAAACAAAGCAGCAGTAATGCAGAAGATTCTTTTTAAGGTAAAGAAAGAAAAGAGCAAGTCACAGTATACAGTCTACACGCGTTACAAAGGACCTGTGTACAACAGACTTTTGGATATAATGGACCCTATTTCAGCCTTAGTTTGTTTTACCTATTTTGTAGAAGAAACGAAGTTCACTTTTAATGGACCGTGCTACAACAGACTATCAACTACAGCGGATGAAATTGCTGGCAATTTTTTTTTGCAAAATTGGGTGCATAAAACATACTTTTGCCGTGTCGCATGGGCTGACAACTGACTTGTGAGAGTCAACTGACGATCGCGGCTCGATATCGCGCACGCAGGAGAGGAAGGAGGGGCATAAACATGCCATCTTCTTTCACGCGCAAGGCACATGGGCGGTGGGAGAGGGGGGGGGGGGGGGGTGAGAGAGGGGGGTTCTGCTCCGGCGGCTGCTGCTTAGAGCACGGCCGCCATATCTTGAAAGCCATCTGTGATGTGAACAAAGTGCGCCCAGTGCCAGTAGCTTTGTATGTGCTGTGCTTTCGACGTTTAGTTCACGTTGAAGCGAGAGACAGCAGAAAGGTCAATTCGCTAGCACAATCTACGTTTTGCCTTTCAGGCAAAACTGCAACATTTTTTGTTTGTTTTTTACTTCGGACGTTAAAAAAAAATTAAATTATGGGGTTTTACGTGCCAAAACCCCTTTCTGATTATGAGGCAAGCCGTAGTGGAGGACTCCGGAAATTTGGACCACCTGGGGTTCTTTAACGTGCACCTAAATCTAAGTGCACGGGTGTTTTTCGCATTTCGCCTCCATCGAAATGCGGCCGCCATGGCCGGGATTCGATCCCGCGACCTCGTGCTCAGCAGCCCAACACCATAGCCACTGAGCAACCACGGCGGGTGGCTTCGGACGTTCCTCACTCATGCTTTGCAATCAAGTTGTTAGACATTGTGACGAAAGTTTCGGAAGTGAGGCGTTTCGGATATTACAGACTTTGGATAAAACGGATGTTTTTTGTCGGATTATCAGGGTCCATTGTAAGGAGAGTCGACAGTAGTACAACAGCATTGTCTGGCGATAACTGTCATCGTTGGTGAATTTGGTGAATCATACACACATACACAGAGACAACCAAGCCTGGCTCATTATCGACTGTAGCTTTCATGTGTTGCTATACCATACAAGTCCTACTGGCAGTGAGATTGGGCTTATAGGTGAAAGTGAAAGCACCATCGCAGCCCTGGTGTGGTCGGAGGCACGCGTGCGTTTGGCGGCATGCATGAAATGTACACGGCAGCACTTTGCTGTGAGCCATTTTGGACAGCGATTTGGGCGAATTTCTTGGTAATAAAACGTGCCGACTACAGTGAACTGATGATACAGTGCCCTCCAATTCCACATTTTTGCATGACACGCACTGAACAGTCCTACTAGACATGAAAGGAGTGCAAAACACAGTTCCTGTTTTTGTACATCCATAACGCTTCTTATTCGTGTTCAGCTTGCGTCCACCCTATTCCGTTCGCACTGCTGTTGTGAAACTGAACTTTCTGCTATTCTTTAACTGGTTATAAAAATGCCTGTATATTACCGTACAATGAAGTTAAAGCAGCTAGTTATTGTGACTCTACTTCGCTGCTTGTCGAAATACATAACTACCTATCTTTTACTTCTTTTTCGATACTTTGGCTAATACTGCAAGATAATTAAGTTAAGTAAGGTACTACTATGGAGGTAGTATGAGTAACAACACAGTGGCAGGATGGCCATGTTACTTCACACACATTTCTGTTTTTTGTTTCTTTTTTATTTCCACTTAGCAGCACTAAACAATGTCAAGGGTTTTTTGTGAAGTGCTTGAATGACAATCACAATAAAATTTGACTTATTGTAACGAACGGAGGATGCGATAATCGCGTGCAGTCACTGATTTTATTGCAGCGCAATCCCTACTGTGCAAAGCCAAATGGGTCTCTACATCGACTGTGCTACAACCATGCAACAAGCAGACTTCAAGGAACACGTGCACCGTGCACGCAGATGTGAACAAGTAGTGGCTAGCAGACGACGCTACGTGCCATCGACACTATCGTGGTTAGCCAGTGTCTGCCAGGCGGCGACTCCACTCACTCTCATGGCCAATAGTTAGCTCTACTAACAATATGTAGGCTGTATGCTACAGCTTTATTAACAGCGGTTATGAGGTCGTCACACAATCATTTTAAGGGACCCTTAACAGAAATATTATGTTACTAGGTATGACTGGCAAATTACATTTTTGTAATACCGAACACGCAACTGTTACCATGAAAGAAAGCTTGTTAAGCCAGAAACTATGCAAAAACAAAACATGGTTGACAACACCACCATGAAATTTTGGTGTCAGCTATCCCAGCCATCACACAAATTTCAACAGTGCCTTCAACAAACTAATAGCTAATTATGAAAACAACAAAAACAAGAAAAACAAACTACATTGTGTTCCTAGAATGTGCAAAGATTCCAGCTGGCATCTTTTGTGACTTTCCCTGCACAAATAATAGTAACTGTAGAATTGGTAATGTCACAGTGAAGACACCACCACCACAGTTCGAGCGTTATTTCAATATCTGTGGCCTTTACACTCGTTTTGAATTCCTTTTCCATCACTGAAATATAAATATACCTTCTTAAAGAATTTTCTACCTGTCTAAGTTGATGTAGCATTTCCTCCTGGTGATCCCATCAATGCCTCCAGCCAAACCTATTCCGTGCAGAGGCACTGTTAACAATGTTATACTAAAGAACACATTGATTGAAAAAGCATGCAGCAAGCAGCCTTCAAAGATTGGTCTAGTCGAGTCTGCAAGATTCAAAGTATAACAGCGTGACTTCCACGAGACAACCACAGAACGAACAAGGACAACTGCTGGTACAATGCCATGACATGGGCATGGCACACGGCAACAGCGATGATTATGCACGTGTCTTGGCATCTTGCCAGTGCTTGCCATTGCCTGTAGTATGGTTTCGTCCTTGTTCAAGAAGGTTAGCTGCTAGAGCGAAGCAAGCCGACATGTGGCATGCTCACCAGTACTTGAGCTTGATCGGCTCAAAGCAGCCTTGGGAGATGAGCTCCGAGAGGAAGGCCTCCGTCTCCCGGCAGGCCGTGCCATTGCCCAAGGCCACCAGGTCACAGCTGCACCGTGCACTCAAAGCATAAAATGCCTGCGGGCAGTTTCAACCACGCTTCACTCAAGCACTGCCAGAAAGCGTATCACACAGCGCAAGGCAGTATGAGGGTGGACAAACCAGTGACAACCTCAGAATACACCGTGGCAGACAGACAGCTGTACACGTCATTCGGCAAAATCAGTCCTATATACAATAGAAACCTGTTCATATACGTCTCGGAAAAAAAAAAAGAAACACGAGAAAAAAACATACTAATCGGGAAAAGGTACGATCCCAAGTCTATAAAAAGTTTGACAAACTCAGCTGCACTTGACACCTACATAATGTGAAACGCTGTGCAAATCATTGCAGCGCAGGTGTTTTCATTTTTGCGGTCCTGGCAAGTTTACGTTTGCGTTCCATAAGTTTGACCTGGGCCGGCACCTCCTTCGAGCAGTGCGTTTCGTGGAAACTTTTTACGTGCCTGTTCGGCGTGAATCATTGCAGCACATGACGCAGACGTGTGCCGAACTGGTGGGGCCCAAGAGACCCGAGACGCACATTGTTGTCTTCCTATGGTGCAGTGTTTCAAAACCAGGAGGGGAAACCGAAACAAAATTAAGCTGTTGGGTGACACTTGAATACAACGCCTACGATGCAGCCACAGCGAAACATGACGCTCCCTTTGCACGTCCTGCAGCAGTAAACGGCGGCGTGTTTGGCTTATCAGCTATTAATAAAAGCATGCAGTAGGCTTCAAAAGACACGCACCTCACACGCTATGAAACAGATAGGTGTAGACACTTGGCACAATAGGGTAGGAGGCAATAACTATGAATGTGGTTTTGCAATGACGCAGGAGGTGATTTGCTGGTAGCGCACAAAGAAACTGAGTACATGTCAGTGCTTTCATGCGAGACAGACGGGCGAGTATTGTGGGAAAGCTGCTGTGGCAGGCGGCTACTTTTCTCGATCACGCTTGCCCCCGGCCTTTTATTGCTTACATGGAATGTAGTTGCAGCAAAACGTATCATATAATTGCCGTTTGATGTACTGAACGTTGGTGCCCGCGCAGACTGCGCTGGGGAATGCCGGCAAGCGGGTGCCGGGAGGCCTAAGATTTGTCGCCTTCCGATGTGCTCCCTACTGACGCGGAAAATGTTCTGCCGAGACCTGCGCAGTGGTTGCATTGCGATTCCGGACACCGTCTCATTTGACAGTTTCACAGGTACTGACATGCGCAGAACTCGACTACGGCGAGATCATTCGTCAGGTTTCTGCTGCACCCATTCTCTATACTGCACCGCCGGACGATGACTCCGAGTCGGAAGATGACGCACCATGTGCTACGCTGCCGTCGCATGCGGAGCGTGCACAAGCAGTGACTGTGCTTTCAGCCGCCTATAGTGACCGTGCGACCCTCTCAGAGATTCAGGCTTATCTGATTGCGCGTAAACGGAACAGCGTGCAACGGCGCACTCACGATTTCTTCAAGCCTAATGCCGAGCCCGAATAAGTGCGTGGAAATAAAGGATTTCATTTTTTTTTTATTTAATCTGCTTTTTCGGACACCTGTTTATTCGGACATTTCCGCAGTCCCCGTGAGGTCCGAATAAACGGTCGGCGACTGTATAGGGAAGTTTTCGCTTGTTGCGTACTTCTGCATGCAGCTAATAGATGGCAACAGCTGCGTGTTGACCGCTGATGAAACAGTACGTCTGGGCATCCCGGGAGTGAACAGGCCAAAGCTGCACCGGCACCATTTGGATGACAAGGTTCGGTCCTGTGTAAGGGCCGCACCTCGCAGCGGACTGCCACTGCGAGCGCTCCCCGATGTCGACCCGATTCCGGGATCGGTGCTGCATCTGCTGGGTACGCCTTTGTCCGTACGAGGTCCAAGTTGACAGGACCGATCGAAATGATAATGAGACGCAGACAGAGGGGGCGGCAACAAAAGTGGCGCGTATTTTGTAAAGTGTGAAGCTCTGGCTGATTAGCCACTGATAGGCACACAGATTGTGTTGGATATGTGTACGTGGCGGCAAAGTACACGCCGCTTCAACACCCGTCTACCTAACTCGCACGCCCGATCTTGGGACAGATAACCGATAAGCCACCCACACGAACATATTGGCAGCAAGCATTTTGCGATGGCTTGCAGCCTGTTACCACATCGACCAGCGGCAAATTTTCGTCATGGCCCCACTACCTAGGCCACTAGGCCTAATCGGCGCTGCTTCACTGGGCACCCACGACTAAAGTAACGGCTTGGTTTCGAATCGATGCAGATCTATTCGCAGCAGCCGTGCGGCACTTGGAAAGCCGACAAACCACGTCACAAACTAAAGCAAGTGCACGGGATGGCAGCAAAGTTGTTCACGGCCGCCATCCTTGCGACAAACTGTACGGCGGCCTCTCATTCCCGATGCCGATTGTAGACGCACATCGGTCTCTTTTTGTAGCTTCGAGCAACCCGTCACAAGACAAGGTTTGCATTTACTCGGCGGGTGCAAAAAGTCTCACGGACGGCACCACACTTCTTGGCACACCCTCACAAGCTTTCGCTTGCACCTACAGCATAAAGCGCGCGGCCACAATATTATCGCACTTGGACTGCATAGGGAACATTAGAATGAAGACGGAAATATTGTAGCACTCTTCAATGAAGTACACATGGTTTATTGGGGGCGAACTTGTGCCCGGAAACTCAATATTAAGCATCCACACACTTTAAAAGAAGAGTTAACAGGAGCCTATTCCACAGTCAACCGCGTCTCTCCGCCGAACGCATTTTTCATGCGCCCCGAAGGCCAAGAGAGACGCCGTGGCTTCTCAATGGACGGCAGACTCGGGCGCTGTCGTGAGCGCGTGCACGGGAGACACGCGCTGTATCGCCATGTGTGAGGCGTTGCTGGCGCTCTTCTAATGGTGATGCGACGAGTAATGGGTTTTAACGATGAGACGCTTGGAAAGGTGCCTCACGAGAGTGCTCGTAACTGGCATGTGGAGAGCTCTCTGCGGCATTAGTCCCCCTCCGAAAACGCATCGTCCCAATGCGTATGAAACAAATTTATCTATAGATGTGTTTTCATTGCCTGTCGTAGTAAGGCTTCATGCGGAATACGTGTGCAACCTCTGCGTGGGTGTGCCGCTTTGACCGCTCTTGCTCATGAGGGATAACTTCGTAATTCAGGTCACCTACTCGGCGAATAACTTTGTAAGGTCCAAAGTATCGGCGAAGCAGTTTTTCACGTAGTCCGCGACGACGCACTGGTGTCCATACCCACACTTTGTCGCCCGGGTGGCACTGAACTTCTCTGCGGCGTAGGTTGTAGTAGCTTGCGTTCCTACGTTGTTGCTGGTGGATACGGAACCGTGCCAACTGCCGGGCTTTTTCAGCTCGTTGTAGGAAGTCGTCGACGTCGTACGGGTTGTTGTCATCATCTACCGGCAACATAGCATCCAGTGTGGTTGTTACTGTGCGGCCATAGACCAGTTGAAATGGAGTGACCTGGGTTGTCTCCTGTACTGCCGTATTATAGGCGAAAGTGGCGTAAGGCAAGATTGCGTCCTATGTCTTATGTTTGAGGTCGACATACATGTACAGCATATCGGCCAGGCTTCGGTTTAGACGTTCCGTCAGGCCGTTTGTTTGGGGATGGTATGCAGTGCTTTTTTCTGTGACTGGTGTGAGTCATCTTCTTCAAACATTGCATCAAATCAGCTGTGAAGGCCGCTCCTCGATCGGTAATCACGACCATTGGTGCACCGTGTCGCAGTACTATGTTACAAACAAAGAAATTTGCAACTTCAACTACCGTTCCTCGCTCAAGGCAGCCAGTTTCTGCATATCGTGTTAAATAGTCCGTCGCTACGACAATCCATCTCTTCCCTGACGATGATGTTGGGAATGGGCCAAGAAGATCCATTCCAACTTGTTGAAATGGAGCCTTTGGTGGGTCTATGTGTTGAAGAAGGCCGGCCGGTTTCACGGTTGGTGTTTTGCGCCTTTGACATTCGCGACATGTCTTCACGTAATGCTGCACCGACGCTAACAATTTAGGCCAGAAGTATCTGAGACGAATTCTGGGGAACGTCCGGCTGACACCTAAGTGACCCGACGATGGTTCATCATGGCAAGCTTCCAAAATTTCTGGTCGCATGGCTGACGGTACGACGAGTAAGAATTTTTCCTGGTTGCGTTCAAAATTTCTCTTGTAGAGCGCATTATCTCGGAGGCAAAATGACGATAAACCTCTCATAAACATGCGTGGGACTTGGACGTCGTATCCTTCGAGGTGTTTGATGAGTGGGAGCAATTCTGTGTCGGCCCGTTGACGCTCGGCGATTTCCGAAGCTGTCATCGCTGTAAGAAACGGGAGATCTTCTTCTGAAGGAGTCGACTCCACTGGTGAGCGGGACAAGCAGTCAGCATTGTTTTGTTTTCTTCCAGACCTGTACCCAACAGTAATGTCGTATTCTTGGAGCCTGAGGCTCCACCTCGCAAGTCGTCCAGATGGGTCTTTTAGGTATGCCAGCCAGCAAAGAGAATGGTGATTGCTGACTGCATGGAACAGCCTGCCGTAAAGGTATGGTTGGAACTTGCTGATGGCCCATATGACAGCCAAACACTCCTGTTCTGTCGCAGAGTAATTTGTTTCAGCTTTCGAGAGAGTGCGGCTAGCATACGCTATGACTTTCTCTTCCCCCTTTTGCCACTGAACTAAAGCCGCGCCGAGACCAAGACTGCTTGCATCTGTGTGGACTTCTGTGTCCGCTGTCTCGTCGAAGTGGGCGAGGATCGGTAAGGCTTGCAATCGTTCCTTTAGTTCATTGAACGCAACCTCTTGTTCAGTATGCCACATGAAGGGTACGTCTTCTTTGTAAGTTTTGTCAGAGGTTCAGCAATTTTCGAGAAGTTTTCTACAAATCGCCTGTAATAAGCGTATAGTCCCAAAAATTGCCATACCGTCTTCTTGTTAGTAGGCTTTGGAAATCGTGCAACGGCAGCAGTCTTGCCGGGATCCGGACCAGTACCTTGCGTGCTAATTACGTGACCCAGGAAACGAAGTTCTTGGAATCCAAACTGGCACTTTTCCGGTTTACTGGTTAGGCCTGCCGAGCGGATGGCTTGAAGCGGTAAACGCAGCCTCTGGACATGCTGGTCGAATGTTGCAGAAAATACCACTACGTCATCTAGGTAAACTAAGCATGACTGCCATTTAAGAGCTGAAAGGACACTGTCCATCATGTGCTGGAATGTAGCCGGCGCACAGCAGAGGCCGAATGGAAGCACTTTGAACTCATACAGGCCGTCTGGGGTTACGAAAGCAGTTTTTTCACGGTCTCTTTCGTCTACTTCAATTTGCCAATATCTGCTCTTGAGATCTAATGAAGAGAAAAATTTTGCATGTCATAGGCGATCCAACGAGTCATCAATGTGGGGAAGGGGGTATACATCCCGCCTGGTCACACTGTTCAATTTCCGGTAATCAACACAGAATCTCAATGTATTGTCCTTCTTTCTCACAAGGACTACGGGCGACGCCCACAGGCTGTTTGATGGCTGAATGACATCGTCCTCAAGCATCTCTTGCACCTGACTCTTTATGATCTCTCGCACGACTGGTGACACTCGGTACGGATGTTGGTATACTGGCCTGTTCGCTTCGTCTGTTATCATACGGTGTTTAACAATTGGTGTGCGCCGTACCTTTGACGAGGTGGAGAAACATTCTGCAAATTCATTTATAAGGTCCTCCATCATTCCACTCGCTCGAAGTGCTCTAACCAGTCTTCCACATCTTCGAACGTATCGCCGTGGAAGGACTCGGGCGTGCGTGGTGGGTACACGATGAGCTGGGACGATGCCACTGGGCTGGTCATGGTTGCACCGTCGCTGATAACTGTTGCCCGCACTGCTGCAGCAACAGGAAGCGGTCCGAACTCTGGTGGGTCTCCTTGGAGGCGGCAGCTTGTGCGCTGGTGTACTGGAATCAGTTCCCTGGGTTCCAATCGCTGAGGGTCGGGGCTCCGTTCTCTTACGAACTGGGGACTTCCAATCATACCCCACACCTCCACCAGAAATGCAGCACTCTTCAATGAGGTACACTAAACACACTGGTTTATTGGGAGCGAACTTGTGCCCGGAAACTCAATATTAAGCATCCGCACACTTTAAAAGAAGAGTTAACAGGAGCCTATTCCACAGTCAACCGCGTCTCTCCGCCGAACGCACTTTTCACGCGCCCCGAAGGCCAAGAAACACGCCGTGGCTTCTCATTGGACGGCAGACTCGGGCGCTGCCGTGAGCGCGTGCACAGGAGACACGCGCTGTATCGCCATGCGCGAGGTGTTGCTGGCGCTCTTCTAATGGCGATGCGACGAGTAATGGGTTTTAGCGATGAGACGCTTGGAAAGGTGCTTCACGAGAGTGCTCGTAACTGGCATGTGGAGAGCTCTCTGAGGCAATATCACGTTGAGTGTCCATATAATTGCTATTGCAATAAAATTAGGAACCTTGAGACCTCGCACACATGCTCCCTTTTTGCTTACATAAGGGGTCTTTCTTTTTTAACTATACAGAACTTTTGCAAATCGCATGCTGCGGATAGCATAATTGTAGAGGATTTTTGAGCTGGATTACTAAAAGCAGCTACCATTACTTGCAGAAGCTGAGATGCTTACTGAACTAATGAAGAAAGAAATACCAATTAACCTTTAAACGAATTACTTTACAGCACATATTGCAATTCTTCAACTGTAGCCGGTAAGTTTACAAGGCATATTCACTTGAAACAATTTCTGAGGATGGCACAGGTTTGCACCATCAAACTTGTGGTAAAAATGCACTCTCGTTCCACTTACCTCTTTAACTAGACACCATTTTATGCAATGAAGGGCAGAAATAACGGGAACGCTCATGTAATATTTTGTCGCACACTTTGGGAATGAACACATCAAAACTGGTGTCATCCAGAAAATTTGTCCCAAGTGAATACGCCTCACAATCTCGCAAGCTACAATTCTTAAATTGCAATGTATGCTGTACAGTATTCAATGAAATATTTTGCCAGTGCACTTTTGTTGATTAGTAGATTATGCACTTTGATTTACCATGCAAGTAACGTCCGGCTCTTTTAGTAATCCAACTATCTGCTATCCACCACAGGCGAATTTTAAAAATTCTGTGCACGTATTAAAAAAAATACGCCCGGTATTTTTGAAAACATCTCGAACAGCTCTTTTCCAAGGGATTTGTGAATAAATCAAATTATTGGGTTTAGCATCTCAAAGCAACAAACAAGATACGAGGGGACCTGTAGTGGGCGGAGCTCTCGATTAATCTTGACCAAATGCAGCTCATTACGTGCACCTAAATATAAGTGCTAATACCCACGGAATGAAAAGCAATAGAAAAATTTTAAAGTAGAACACTGCATAAACGCAACTACCTATTCGAGAGTGAAATGTCACGTCACTATGCAAGTGGTCGCTAAGGGCAGTAGGAACTCTGACCTATGCATAAGAGCCACAATTGTGCCTATGTAGTAACACGAATGCAAGATGGAAGAAACATGGGTATGCGTAATGTAGGGGGACACACTCTCCCTTCTTGTGCCTTGGAGTGGTCAATGGACTCTGCTTTTGGCAGCACGACTGCAGTGTGTACTATATGTATCCGTGATATCAGGTGTCACAAGACTGCCACAACAGGTGTTGATGGTTTACAGAGTCTACTTTCTCACGTCTGAAGCTGAACTGGCCCAGTTTTTGAACTGGTCGAGTTGAGCGGCATTAAAATTAACTATTTGTCACACTCTCGGGGAATTGAGGCTCCATAACATAGTTACTGGATCAGTGGCTGTCAAATAAAGAAATAAAATCAATACAAATATTTATTGTCAGCCACTCCTTCAAGCTTGTAACTGGCAGCCCAAGTGACTTACTTGTGTGTGAGGACCATCTGCCTCAAGATATTCGCAGCTGGGCCCTTATTGCCACTGTGAGGGTAGATGACAGCGTGCTGAAGAAGGCTTCCTGTATGGGGCCAAGGACAGGGAGCCACAAAAGAAATTAAATTAGGACGAGACAGGAAGACAGAGGATGAAGAAATCTATGACACACACACACACAAAAAAAAGATCTTAATGAGCATATGTTGCTGGTGATGCGCGCTTAAGAGGAAGCTTTAGCTCGGGCCCAACTCTGACACAGCCCTATTCAAATACCTGTAAAACGCAAAAGCACTTTTCTGAGATAACCACTGAATCAATTTCAATCAAATTTGTTGCATTTGAGAGAGAAAGCTAAATTCTAGTGACTGTGGCAAGCGGAATTTCGATTTAGGGCCTGAATTTTGTGAACCGAATTTTCAGAAATTTGAAAGTTCGAAAAAAAAAAAATAGACGCATGAAGTTTATAAATTAATAGCTCTGCATTAAGAACAGATATCGCGGTTCTGTAAATGACATCCTTTAGATCATTCAAAGCAGACGAATTCGATATGTCAATTTATATCTTACGGGAATTTGTTACGTTGTCTGCAAGGGTTCTGCGAAAGCTCTATTTTCATATTGCCGAATTTTTTCAGATTCACGTGTAACATATCAATGTCAGGCCTGCCTAGCGAGATGCATCAGACCTTATATTTTTAACGACAAAGAGCCTTTCAACGGTGCTGGAGGTTTAAAAAAACGAAGGTGTTTGTGCATAGCAGGTGTCCGAAAGGTGCAAGCGCTTGTTCGCGGCGTTGCTCCACTGGTACAGGAACGATCCTTGATGGTTTTCAACCTTCATAGGCAACTCCGCACTGCGACTCGTGTTGCAGTATATCACACATGTAGCATCTCACAATAAATACGCAATGTCTGTCTTGCTCTCAGAAGCTAACTACGGATATTCTGTCGTGAAGCTGAAAACTGTAGTGTTACTTGGTCAGTGTGTCTTGGGATAAAAACAAATGAGAGTTCCGTTTTTGAGTCGCGGTGTGCCTTTCTCTTTATAGTTAGCTGATACTTGCGATAAGGTAATCCGTGTCTGATTACTGGTGCTTGTTCATGCTCGCAGTACGCAGTGTTCGAGGTAGGGTCCAGGCTTGGGAGCACAGCAGACACCTCTCTCCCGTAGGCATTCTCAAACCCCAGTGAAACGTGAGAATAAAATAACAACCAATCGGACCAAGTTACGTTTCTTCCAACGGGTTTCCGAAATTTGGCGAGGCTTTTCTTTTAAGCAATGTCACTACCTGTATTAGTGTAACTGCACGAGTTGGAAATTAATCGAACCACTTGTAATGCAATTCAGCTCTGTGCACAGAGTCTGAAAGCAAACTAGCAGCGCTGTGACCAGGCCGAATGCACCAAATCTGGAACGAGCACTTGTTGCAGTAGGCTCTAAATTTGTTGCGAGCAAATAAAACTGCCAACTCTTCACACTAAACGAGAAAACGAGAAAGCATTTTCTGCGTACACAGGTAAATTAAACCATGCTATCAAAACGATATGTCGCCCTGTGTCATAACATGTGTCATGACCAACTTCAGAGCTCCTGAGCTAGTTGTCATTCCTGCTACCGGTGCCTTTCTCCGTGCGGCACCACATGCCCTACGGCTGTTTGGACGATTAGGACGAATTTGGACAATGGCCGCTCAAGCGTTGCTAGTTTATCGTTGCTGACCCGAGTCAGCATGAACGCGGTACAACGTGCCGCTGTTACGCAAAGCTGCAAAGAGTCAGGGGCCGTTACTAGGAAATTATTTCGAGATTGCGGTTCGTCAACGGTCATTGCTGATAAACTTTGCGATGGCATTCTACCTTTTAAACTTCATACTTTTCCGGCTGAAGCGACAAAAATGAGATGGCCTAGTTTAGCCGTCCAGTGGTGGAGTACACTTTATGTGCTAAGTTCCGCCAGCAGCCACAAAATTATCACAACATTATTGACAAATCGGGCACATATTGTTAGATTACACAGAAACAAATACAAAGAACTGCATTATCTCAAGCACTGCTAGCAATATATTTGATTTGCTTCAAGTATTCCTATTCTACCAAAAAAAGAAAGTTTCTAATACAGTCACTGCCCGATTTTCTGGACTCCCGTTTATTCGGACATGCCCGATAATTCGGACTCCTTCACAGCACTGTCAGGTGCCCCATGGAGCCAACGCATCAAAACGTCTGAAATTTCCAAACCCTTCGCCGTCCAACTTTTTGGACTTTTTACCTTTAACGGCAGGCCCAAAGTGGCATCCATCAGTGCCATTTTGATTATCTTGCAGCCTCAGTCCACCACTCTTACATGCCGATCCGCTAGCTATAGCCAGCCACAGCACCATGGCCGCCGCATCATGTTAAAACCTCAAACCAACACTATCGCTCGCCAATCTGTTGGCAGCCATAGCTATGGTCATGACCTTTTGTGTTTGTCCACATGTTTTTTGGTTAGCGTTGTGATAGGTCATGGGATCATGTTGTGCTGCTGTGCGCTCTCTTCGACATTCACTTTGAAGCTCTTCCCATTGTTTGGTGCTGTGCTTTTCATCAAGCGGATTCGCTGCTGACAGCGATGGCGCCGACTACGCTTTCGTCATCTTCACCCATGGCTTCGAAGTGTGCAAATCCTTACAGTAGGCTGATGATGCAAAAGAAAGCCACCTTTATCAAGCAAGTTGAAAGTGACCAGTCACAAGCCGATGTGGACTGCAAAGAGTGCTGAATTTCAAAGCAAATGGTTTCGGATTTCACGAAGAACAAGTAGACAATCTTTTGATAACCTTTGAAGGACTCGCCAGTGCTGGCAAAGATCTCAAACTCTGTGCGAAGTTAACTGATGATGAAATCGTCCATGAAGTGACGGTGGATTCAGATAACTCTGACCCCGAGGACGAGAAGCCAGAGCCTGCACAGCCGACAAGCTCGGAGTTGACGTGAGCACCTATGATGCTGTCATCTGTGTACAGCGATGATATGGCCCTGGCTGAAATTGAAGCAAACATAATCACGTGCAAGTGGAACACCATCCAAAATAGGATAAACGATTTTTTCGCGTCGCTAAGGCAGTAACAGGCAGCACTGACCCAGCTCAAGATAGCACCGGCGACACTGACGGCACCGGCTGTAGGATTTTTATTTTTTATTTTTATAAACGGCTCTTTTCAAAGCCACCTCAGAGATGTATTGGCAGAGTTGTGCAAGTCGATACTTCATCCTTGACCCTCTCCATCTGAGAAATACCTATAAAATGGTGTTTTCTGCATGCATTTGATTTTGCAGACTGTAAAATGTTTTTACGTTTTCGTGGTCCCTTGCAAGTCTGAAAAAGTGGACATTGACTGTATATAGTTTTCAAACTCAACATGAATAGTGAAAACCTTATTTGACAGCATTAAAAATTTCGGATATTAGCACCCTCCTACTTTACGTACGTTTAAATGTGATTACCATCGACAAGATTTCTTAAGACATCATGATGAAGCAGTGCTTCAAGAAAAAACTAAAGCAGAGAAATCTTGTGAGAGGTGCCAATGTACTACCACTGCATTGCATGGCTTGCCAGATCAGGCAGTCAATGATGGGTCATGATTCAGAGTCTTGAGGCCAAGGCAACATACACAAGCTCAGCCTTCTGATGGGCAGAGCATGGAGGGAATCGTCTGGGATGGTTTTTGGCAGCACAGCTTCAAACACAGAATGACGAAAACGAGGAAAAACATAGAAGTGTGTGGAATCGGCAGCATTTGATTGCTGCTATTTCTGTTCATATGACGCATATTTGAAATCTTCTCGCACATTAAACACTTCATGACATGGGTGTGTGTCACGGCTACCTAACGTGTTTCTCAAGCATGTTGTAGAATGTATACCACGCTATCAACCCAAGAGAAATACAAAGCATGTGAGGCTTTGTGGCACAGTCTAGAGGGCATATGCATAATTTGCAAGACCCTATGTTCCGAGTTGTGAAGGCAGATTTTGATCTTCAAGGGCACTTTTTGTTTGTGTGGCCTGTGATGTAATACATGGCACCCATTCAAAACATAAGAACAAAAATTTAAAGAAAAACAGCACCTTCAGCAGTTCCTCTTTTCTAAAGAAGAAAAACATGTTTGGAGGTGTTTCCTTTTTCTATTAACTGTTCTTTTTTTCTTTTTCAGATTGTCACAAAAAAATAAAGCACAAGCTTAGTTGTGATTCCAGCAGGATGTCCTATTTCCTGCACATGTATTGTTTCTTCAAAAATTAAGTTTTAAAAAAGTTGCAGTTTCGCCTGAAAGGCGAAGCATCGATTGCGATAGCAAATTAGAAGGCAGCTATACGATGTGAAGATAGTAGTTTCATCAACCGTATAAGCTTGTAAACATTTGCTTACTAACTGAATTAAGAAGTGCGGTGTCATACGCGCACAGGTAAACATGAACACATTTCGCTCGATGACCGTGGAAGCTCTCTGTCAAAACGCTGGAGTGAGGAATCGCGGCAGCAGCAGTGAGCAAATTGATCTTCGGGCTATCTCTTGCTTCAACGCGAACGAAACGTTGAAAGCACAACGCATGCAAAACTGCCGGCACTAGGTGCACTTTGCCAACATCGCAGATTGCTATGAAGACAAGGCCCACGTGGGCACGCACTTTGCCCATGTCGCAGATCACTTTCAATATAAAGCGCCTGCGCAGTCGCACCATAAGCCACATCCGCCGGAGTGAAATAAAACCCTCTTCCTCCATCCTTCTCCTTACCCCCGTGCCAGGCATGCAATAGAAGAGGGCATGCCTTCCACCCCGCCTTTCTCCGTTGCGCGCACGAGATTGAGCCGCGATCGTCGGCTGGCCCTCCCAAGCTTTCACTCACACATACAACGTATGGCGCCCGACGACAATGTTATTGTGTTTGGACTTTATACAGAACATCACAGCGACGGCAGAAATGCGCTTGCAGTGTCCATATAATTGCTATCTCAATTTAAAATATACGAATAGCTAGCCCAAGGGAGTTGATAATAACCTCTCAGTAGGCTAAGGTGTCTGTGACAACTAGGTACATCTTTGAGAAGCCCTTCCCTAGAAAATAAATGCAACAGTTGCAGTCCTGTGAACACAGCGGTGTGGGCGTGCACAGGAGACCCACCATTGGCTGAGACCGCAGCCAGTTTGCAGCCGTGCTTGAACCCGGGGTCGATGCCCAGCACAGCATGACCCCTGACCGGAGGGGTGAGCAGCAGCTGACGGAGGTTTGAGCGAAACACACTTACAGACTCCTTCTCGGCCTCTTTGGTGAGCTGCGATCTGTGCAGAGACATACATGTGCACTATTCTGAGCTAAGTGGATGAGCACGTTAGGCAAGATATACAGTCGAAACCATTTATAACGATTCCAGATATAACAATTTACAGGTTATACCAACCACATTTCAATGCATTTATGATTTTTTGACCCTGCCTATTGAAACTGAATCCAGAGACAACGAACATTCTCAACAGTGCTGTACTGTTACAACAAGCACTTCAAACCTGGTCACAGTACAAAGTCGCACTTGAAGTTCTGAAGCACGAAAGCCCGACCGATTGAGCACACATACCACGGCTTCCACTTCAGTCCAACCACAATGAAGACACGGCTGCCTAAATGAGCAATTCCAAAAGCCACAAGGAAAGTCACTCCCTCTCAACCATGCTAGGGTATGGAACCAGGCTAAGGTATGGCATGCTAAGGCATGGTTCCAGCGTGCTTCAGGGCAAGGCAGTACGGCACAAGGTGGCCATGGCCTCCGAAATAGCACCGGTGTGTTCACTGGTGCTGAGTCAGAGGCCATGATGGCGGCACTGGCTTTTGAGCAGTTCTCCGCGCAGCACTGCGTGAAATCTCGAGGGCCACAACGGCAGTACCATTTTTGAGCAGTTCTCTATGCTGCACCACATGCACTACGGCGACTTGGACAATCCGGACTAATTTGTAACAATGGCCGCTCAAGTGTTGCCATCTTATCGTTGCTGTCGATATTCACAAGGCTGTGTAGTTGGCATGAATGTGGCCCCATGTGCCACTGCCATGCAAAGTTAGAGTCAGCAGTTACTACACCGTTATCAGAAGGTCGCAGTTCATTGACATTTCGGTTATGTCGCTGCTGATAATGGTTCGTGATGCTATTCCCCCTTTCGAACTTCACACGTTTTCAGCAGAAGCAACATAGAAAACGTAAAATCTCGGCATGTGTGTGGCCGATGCTGCAGCCGTAGTGGCACCTTTGCAAAAGTGCTCGCGTGGCACAGCAGTTTCCGTTTCCAGCCAACTGGAATGCTTTGCTACCACAAGTGAGATATATTTATCACAAGCTCTTAAAGATAAAATGTCGGCAGCGTGCTGATGCTTTCGAAACCGCAGGTTGATGAAACTGGCCGCGCGCCGTTTTGAAATCGGTATAATGCTGCATTTAATTTCTTATATTACGTTTTTAATATAAGCTTGCCGATAGATGTGGGAAAGTGCTGGAAACAAAAATAAAGATATTGAAAATCTGATTTTTCAGACCAAAGTAGTGCCGAATTGCAGCTGCTGAGACCAACTTAAGCGTCGTTGATTCTTGCGAGTTTTGAAAGGCAAGTTGACATTATAATGAACTACTGATACGACAACCACTTTTCGCAATACTATCGAGTTCCTTATAAACAGGTTCTACTGTATACGAACTTTCAAACTTTCAAGACAGTCATTTTGTGGTGTATAGAATAAAAGGTAGCAGTCCTACTCAAAGGACAAAGCATCAAAAGCAACAGCAAGGTACATTAGAACCTCTTTCACATGCTCTAGAAAAAAAAAAAAAAACAAGAGAGAAATGTACTAAGCGCGAAGACATAAGATCTGAAGTAACTAAAAAAATTGTGACAGACTCAACTGTTGTTAACATCTACGTAATGCAAAGCATTGTGCAGATCGTTGCTGCACGAGATGCCAAACACACATTCTGTTTTGTATTCCTATGTGTGGTGCTTTAAGAGGGCGATGGGAAATCAAAACGAAATAAAGCTGGCGGGTGACGCCAGATGCCACCAAAGCAAAACGTGATGCCCACATTGCACAGCCTGCTGCAGGGAATGGTGGTGTGCTTGGATTATTGCCTACTAAAAGCATGCAGTGCGCTGCCTATGTCACTATGCACCATGCGCTGTAAATCAAATAGGTGATGACGCTTATCACGATAGGTTTCGCAGCGACAGCTGTGAATGCGGCATGCGGTGACCCGGGTGGAGATTTGCTGTTACCAGAACAAGAAACCGTGCCGTCGTTCTCACGTACGCGAGAGGGGCAGCTGTATACTGTTCTCGAACACGCGGGCCTTGCGCCTGTTCTTGTTCACGTGGGATATAGTGGCTGGGAAACGTATACGATCGCAGTCTGCAGCAGGGAACGGCAGCGCGTTTCGGTGATTGCTTATTAAAAGAGAGCACTACGCTTTCGACGGCACCACGCGCTGCGAAACAGATAAGCGAAGATGCTTATCGCAATAGGATTGGCAGTGATAGCAGTGAATGCCACGTGTGACAACCCTGAATAAGAGTTGCTAATACCAAAATGAGGAACTGAGTGCGCACCAGCGCTTTCATTGTGAGACAGGCGGGCAAATATAGCAGTGAAGCTGCCGCGACGGGCGGATTGTACTGTTCTCAATCGCGCACTTCTTGCCAATTTTCTTCTTCATGTAGTATCTAATGGCCGGAGAACGTCTCATGTGACTGTAGTTTGGCGACGTACTGAACATTGGTGCTGAAAAATCGTGTTTTCCGGGAATGTATAAACCGGTAGAAAAATGAGAGCAACACTACTGGGTCATTTTTTGTGTTCTCGATTGCAAATCTTGGCGGCAGGAAAACGTACATAATGGGAACGCATCAACCAGGTTCTACTGTATTACCGTATTTACTCGCATAATGATCGCACCCCTGAATATTGTTGTCAAAATCCGATTTATTTTCTTTCCCGTGTAACGATTGCACCCCGAACTTGTCACAGCGATATGTCGTGTGCCAAGTCTAGCTAATGATGATCGCGCTTACCATCTGTCAAATGCTATGTGAACGACTCTTGAAGACATACCAAGCGGTCTGCAAGGACCCAACATTCTTAAGCAGATGCCCCGTTTAATTATTTTCATCACTTTCCACACTTCCATGGAAAAAGAAAGCTACAACCAAACTTGTCTGGCTTTATTATTTGTAGGCTTCATAATGGTTTTGGTCAAAAATAACAACAACATAAACGGCGCCTTTCGTTTCTTCTCGTCTGCACTCGTGGGCACGAAACAAATCGCGAGAGGCCACGATACTGGCCACGTTTACACTGATACGTTAGAAGTGTACCCTATTCATACGCCGAAGCTTGTAATGCAGCTAAGATATTTGCCCACCCTTAGAGGAAACGTGCCGTAGTAAGATAGCAGTGAAGACAAATGCCACAGTTTCCGCAGTATGCTTGCCATGGGTTTCTGTCACTGGCAGCTAAGCGCGCCCATCTCTGTTTCTGTCCACTCAAAGTGAACATGGCTACCGTAAAAACCGGAATATAAGTCGAACTTCTTTTCAAAAAACCACTGCGAAAAGTTGACCCTCGTCTCATATACCGGACATTGGTGGAAAAACTACGGAAGTCTTGCAACAATGGGCGGATGAAGTAAAGAGCCGCCTTCGCCATCGCCATCAGCAGCGGTGCAGCGTGACGACATTGTGGCACCACCAATTTGCGTTTACATTGTCACAAAGTTATATTGGTTGAAGGCTGCTTTTGCACATTTTGTTTCAAAATGAGCGGAAGGCGACGGCAATTCACCGTCACCTTCAAGAAAAAGGCGATTGAGTGTGCGGAAGCACACGGCAACCTCGTGGCACAGCACAAATTTAGAGTATCTGAAAAGAGCTTTCGGTACTGGCGGAGGCAGAAGCAGCAAACCAACAGAAAACGTCATTTCGTGGGCGGACCGCAGAACTGGAAGACAAGGTTGCGGAGTTCGTCTGGGAGCTGCATGTAAGATCACCGCCTGTGACTGCCGAATGCATTCGTTTGAAAGCGGTAGAGATCGCGCGCGCCTCTGGACTGGGCAGCGAGAAGCACTCGTCATCCGACTCTAGTTCGGACGACTCTGATCAAAGGCGTTGCTCTGATTCGGAGTAGCGCTTGCGCACTTCGTGCCCTTCTGTGTGCTGTACACCCTGCCAATTTTTAACAGTATCACGCAACCATCGACCCGTGTGTTTGCCAGCACCTTATCATCATGGCACAGAGCGGCGAAATAGTGAAAGTAAGCGCACGTGTACACATGCGCGTATCTCGTTTGTTGCGCCGCTCAGCGCCGTTAATAAGGTGTTGACACAAGCACGTGGGTCGATGGTCGCGCGATACTGTTAAAAATTGGCCAGGTGCCCGTGCGAGCAGCATTTAAATAAATACTGTCACTATTGTGCATGAGTCGCATTTGTTTCAAGGTAAGGGTGTCTTTCGGTACTTCTGCCATTGAAAAAGATTTTTTTCATTTTTGGAATTCGTTAGTTGGGGGTATCGACCTATATGCCGGTCCGACCTATAGTCCGGTTCTTACGGTACGTTATTGTCGCAAACTTGCCGATATTAACGATATTATTCATTACTGATACGGAAGAGACTGTTCCAATGCGCGTAATGTATTCACGAGAAGAAAAATAAGCGCGTTCGGCTTGCTCCGCCGGCCGCCATTTTTGTTTTGGTGTCCCGCCATGCACCCTGCTTTAGACGTAATCTGCCGCGATGAGCAAAGAGTGGGTGTGCCGAGACAGCATGGCACCATGTAAGCTGTCTTCCCACGCGTTTACTATTGTAGATTGTGTAATCTCTAGTTTCGGTGACCCGTTGGAGCGAGAGGCAGACAAAGCATTCACTTCCCGCTGCCAGCACTTTTCCTGATAGCATCGTCCCAGGGCGGGCAAGGTTATCAGCTGTGGGGCCGTAGTGCACGCAAAAGCGTGGCTGGCTTCGTTTAATTCATTCCACCAATGTGAAGATATTGTCGATGTATGGGGCACAAAACCGTACCATTCGTCACCGACTCCCAAATTTATCAAAACAAATTGTTTTCTCATTCTAAGTTGCTTTTTTCGATCGATTGATAGTTAAGAAAATTCTGCAGCCCCTTTCCGTGTAAGAAAAACGGATCAGCGACTGTACTTATTTGCATAAAAAGTTGAATTTCAGTACAATGAAATTTTGATATAACGAAGCAAATTGCCAATTTTACAGACTTCATTATATCAAGGTTTAATAACTGTGCTGAGGTTTAACTCTTTATAAATGTGAAGTGTGGACATACAACAAAAGAATAAGTGAGAAGAGGTGCACAGGTGTGTTTACATCTTGCAGCATGTATTAGTATCTTTCGTGTGCAATAAAGATTTCCAGTGGAAAGCTAGCACTCCTACTTGTCTCTGTTCTTTCTTTTCTTTTTCTTGTCTTCGTTCGAGAAGTCGTGCCGTTCTACGTTTAATCGTGCAGAAACAACTAGCCCAATCATTACCGTTGTTTAAAAGGGCCCGTCAACATAACCAAGAAAGCTTGCTAGGTGGCCTCAATAGTGCCATTATGATGCAGTGAATTCGTACACTTCATGCAATGGATGTGAAGTCCATCCGTCGTACTATGACCACCAATAAAAAAAAGTAATGTGCAATTTATACTTGAAAGATACTCCAAGTGCTGCAAAAGATAATGACATCACATTTTACAGCTATTTGAATTACAGTCAAACACGGTTATATCGAACTCGCAAAGGAACAGCCATCAGTTCGATACAGGGCATAATTCGACATAAGCCTGCTAAAGAATTGGATGGACGTCATAAAAGCACATAGCATTTATAAAGGAAATTTATTGATGAAACTAGCTTAGTTTCGCATGAAACAGCCCTGCATTCTTCTGTTTGGACAACTTCGCTGCTGCACTTCTCTATACTGTCTAAAGAGTTGGAGCAGCTGAGGCCACAACCTTCCATATTCGCGCAGAAGTGCTGGACAAGTGCAAGTGCACCAATGACCTTGGAGGATGTGGGCATCGTCGTTGCTTTCCTCATACATACCATCCATTTTCACTTTTGCTCAGTATGATGTCGGCAATGTAGCCTTAGTTTTCAGGCTCTCCCATGGTCGCGACACCATCACCCGCACCTACAAACTTGTCGAACGGTCATCCGTCAACAGCTTCCGGCAATTCTGACAGCTCGCTCCAAACTTCGGCAACACCAGCAATGGCTTTGTCACACTCTCAGACAGAACGAGTCATCACTTTGCAAGCCGAAGCCGGCACATCTGAAGCAATTTTAGACGAACCACTTGTACACGGTCGCCTTGATGTCTCATATACACGGCCGTGCATACGTGTTGGGCCCCATGGGCACCAGGTCGTTTGTCTGCTTTAGCCCTAATTCCCCCTTATTCTTCAAGATTGTGCTGAGAGTGCTCCTTGGAACCTTGTATGCTGCAGCAGCATCCGACTTCTCACCACATCCAACTCAATTTATGATTTCGTGCTTCATGGAAAAAGGCAAATTCAGCAACTTTGTGCTAGCCATCATGGCAACACCGCATGAGAAGGCCCACAAGGTGCAAACATAAGGAACGAGAAAAGCGGCGAGGCAACTCGTAGTTGCACGACGAGGGCACCAGAGCCTCTGATTGGCTGCATGAGCAAGCGCGGTGGGCAGGCCAGTATCATTTTTTGCAGGGATGTGTCGACGGCTCGCCCGACATGGTGCGGTCACGGAAGGGAAAGTGGGTAGATGGCACCATGCCGCCAGGCTAAACTACTTTTGGGATGTGTCGGCGGGCTTCCCTTCCGTTGCGAGGGAAGCCAACTTCTGGGGGCACTTTTGTGCCACTTTACATTCGATATACATATTGGGACTCGCTACTATTTTTTTTACAACGTAAGCGTAATTTTTGCTATATATACTCAATATAACTAGTTAAACCTGGATATACTGAAACTGACAAATGCTAGAAAATTTCATTACAAAGAGGTCTTTGTTATGTGCAGTTTCAGCATGAATTTATTTAGTGACAAAAAACTTATTTTGCTCTGTCGCTTGTTCATGTGGGACGGCAACAATGAACACCCATAAAACATCAAGGAGCACAATGTTGCTCCATCATCGTCTAGCAAGCCCATGACGCGGTGCAAAACGTCAATGGCATCCAGCACTTCCTTTGCGGAAGGCAAAGCACGTGATGAATCGACCTTCGAAGATCCGTCGTCGTCACTATGATATCGGACACTTTCCACCAGCGCCTCATCCGACATCTCTTCGACAGTGACAGCGCATTCGTCCGCATACAAAAAAAAAAATATTGCAAAGCTGCACATCGTCTGGGGCTGCTCCATTTGCGCGCAGTGAAACCCAAGCTTCAGCAGGATCGGGCAGGCCTGAAGTATGTGACTGGATGAAGTGACTGGATGCGTGGACACAGGAGCCGACTCGCACATGTGCATGGCGTCAAAAACGAGGAGCTAACGGCATGATGACAAAGAGACAAATAGACACCACTACTTATAAGTTATGGAAAGTACAGCACAGAACACTCATGCTACAGTTCCTTTTCTACTAGTAGTGTCACCTGGTCTCAGCTTAACAAGGTGAAGTGTAGAGACTCCTACAGCAACCAAGAAGTGGTGCTGCCAGTGCGCCACCGGAGCTGCCGGGAACCAATAAGCAGCAGCAACCTTACTTAGAATTAGCAGCAGGATGAGGTTTGAAGGGAGGAAGAAAGAAGGACACGGCCGCAGCGGTAAGAATCGTGTTGCCAGCTCGTGGAACGCAGGGGGTGCCTCAATGCGCACGCAGACCAGCGTTGCTTGCGTCGTCCCTCCCTGCTCTCTGCGCCGGTGGCGCAGCACTCTGCGGAAGCCTCGCCGTTACCGGGGCTACATGCGCGCCAAGCGCGATGACACCATATGTGCTCCATGATTGGCGAGGCAACCGCAGGAGATGCATGCGGCTGCTGCTCACGCTAAAATAACAAAATTTGGGGCAAGATCAGCTGGAGGAGTTTGTTATTTCCAGGGTGTCTCCCGCCGCCACTTTGTTACATAGAGGTCACAAATACACATGCTTCTATGGATAATGGCGAGCAATAGAAAAACTTCAGAATATCGAGGAATTAATTGTATGGAGGTTCGTTATAGGCTAATGAAGTTCAGTGTTTGACGGAAGCCCGTCTGGTCAGGATGAAACATGGTTAAAAGGTAAACAAAAACCCGGGGCACTTCGCCGACCAAATCAGTGGCACGTTGTCCGACGAGGGGCGAAATGACACGATGTAAAAATCCTGATAGCTTGTGCAGGGGTGAATGCGTGAAATTTACAATTGGACGCATGGGAACGCCTGGCTTGTGAACCTTGGGGAGGCTATAAAGAGCAGGGGCCGAACCATTATGCCGGACAACGTGCCACTCACATACGCAATTCCTACAACTTGATGGACAAAGACCGTGACGTCGTACTGGACAAAAACGACATCCTGGTCTCTTTTGACGTGAAATCGCTTTTTACTAGTGTTCCAACGGAACTGGCCGTGGATGTATGCAGGACCGCTCTGGAGTCGGATGCCACTCTACCCGAGAGATCGCCCATTGATGCACCGGACCTGGCTCGGCTGTTACAGTTCTGTTTATCAAATACGTACTTTACGTTCCAAAAGTGTTTCTACAAACAGGTCCACGGAACGGCTATGGGAGCTTCTATATCGGTAACCGCCGCTAACTTGACAATGGAAGCACTTGAAAGTCGAGCACTCGCTTCGTTCAGCCCTGCTCCGAAGGCATTCTTTCGCTACGTGGACGACTGTTCTTGCATCATTCATAAAGAAGCAGTTCAGTCGTTCACTTCACACCTGAACAGCATGGAAGCAGCGATCCAGTTCACGGTAGAAGAGGAAGTCGACGGCAAGCTTCCGTTCCTTGATATGCTGATTGAAAGAAAGGGGCCTACTTTGTCGTTCGCAGTTTACAGAAAGCCAACTCACACAGGACGCTACTTGCATTTCGGCTCCTTGCAACCTGCTTCTCACAAAAGGGCAGTGGTTTCGACGCTTCTACGACGCGCGGAGAAAATCTGCACGAGACAAGAAGACTACGCAGCCGACGTAAGCGTGGTACGGCGGGAACTATCAGCCTGTGGTTACCCGTGCTCTTTCTTGAATGCTGTCGAACGACAAATGGCACGTCCGCAGTTACCCCACGCTGCCTCTAGTCAAAAGCGCGCCGGAATACCCTATATCCCGTCCACGAGTGAAGCTCTAAGCCGTATTCTGCGTTCATACAATGTTCAAGTGGCACACATTCCAAACCAGAAACTACGGCAATCATTCGTCAATGTTAAGGACAAATTACCAAAAGAGAAATTCCCAGGTGTTGTGTACGTTGTCCCATGCGCGAATTGCGACTACGTGTACATTGGCGAAACTGGTGACTTTGAAAGGCGTCTTAAACAGCACAATTATGACGTCAAAAAAGAAAATGTGAAATCCAGTGCCTTGGCTGAGCATGCCACTTCAAGCGGCCACGCAATCGACTGGGGGAAGGCACGTGTCCTTGCCAGGGAAAAAGGGCTATCTCGACGCCTTTATCTTGAATCCCTCATGATCCAGACTACGCCACACACTCTGAACAAGAGCGATGGCAATCTGCCGTCAGTGTATGCGCGCTGCCTGCGTCACGTGTTCTAGACTATTTAAGCGAGCTGCTCCAGCACTTTTGTTTATTTTACCTGTGAGCAAGGCTCCAGTGTGGGAGCCGAAACGTCTTCTTTTCTTTTAAAACTTTATTTGGTCGGCGAAGTGCCCCGGGTTTTTGTTTACCTTTTAACTTCGTTATAGGCTGGTTTAACTGTATACCATGTTCAGAAATTGTTTGATATAGAGGATAATTAGATGTAAATGGTTTCTACCTAATCAGGTTCGACTGTAATGCCTAATTGCCATGGCAGCCATGCAGGAAGAGTTGTAACCATAGATACAATTCCACAAACAAGCTGAGCAGCCTTGTCAAATGGCATGCCAACGTTTGCTACGTAACGTCAATACCCTGTTGCCATTGCTTGCCACAGTTCTACGTCATGGGGGAGTGAAATGTGGAACCCTATACTGCAAACGTTGCAATACTGCAATACTGCAATACAATACTGCAATACTGCAAAAGTCAAAGGTAACTTGCATTTTGCTGGCATTTCAAGGTTTCTGAAACCAATAATTTGAGTTTGCATGCGTTAATTATTAGATTTCGTTTTAACCTTACTTCTCTGACATGCTCAGAATAGATATAGAGTAAAAATGGCAGCCTTAAGAAGTGTTGCAAGTTCCATTTAAGAACACACTAAAGAGAGACAATAAATATGTTTAGATTGATAAAGTATTCTTTCAAAACTCTATTTTCGATAATTTTCTGTACTAGCTAGGTTGATTATTACAAAAGAAAATTACACTTCATGAAATGTGCACTAAGACACCAGCGTGAGTATGTCAGTGTGCTGTCACAAATTTCCTGGTAATTTTTTTCTTGTATTTGGGTTGTTGTACCTGTTTAAACTAGAACCCTGTTGATGCGTTCCCATTACATACGTTTTTCTGGTGCCAACGTTTGCAATTGAGAACACAAAACATGACCAATTGAGTTCCGTACATTTTTTTTCTGGTTCATACGTTCCCAGAATACACGATTTTTCGGCACCAACGCTCAGTACGTCACCAAACTGCAATCTTATGATGCATCTTCAGCTACTAGAGCCCATGTAAACAACAAAAAGTGCGAGGGGCACGCGAGTGAGAACAGTATATAGCCGCCCGTCGCGGCAACTTCACCGAAATGCTCGTCCGCCCGTCTCGCGTGAAAGCACCAGTGTGCACTCAGTTTCTCATTTCGGTATTAGCAAACCTTTTTTGGCATCGCCGCACGTGGCATTCACAGCTATCACCGCCAATCCTATTCTGATAAGCATCTTCGCCTATTTGTTTCGCAGCGCATGGTGCCGTCGGAAGAGTAGCGCACGCTTTTTATAGGCGATAACCGAAACGCACCCCCGTTTCCTGCTGCAGACTGTGATCGTACTATACGTTTTCCGGCCACCATATCCCACGTCAACAAGAAAAGGTGCAGGGTGCATGCAATCGAGAAGAGTATATAGCCGCCCGTCTCACGTGAAAATGCCAGCGCGCACAGTTTCTTATTCCGGCACCAGCAAATCTTGGCCCGGGACGCTGCACGCTGCATTCACAGCAAATGTCACCTATCTGTTTTACAGCGTGTGTTGCATAGTGCCGTTGGTAGCGCACTGCGCGCTTTTAGTAGGCGACAATCCAAACATGCCACTGTTACCTGCTACAGGCAGCTCAGTGTAGTCATCACACTTTGCTTCAGTCGCCCACCAGATCGATTTCGTTTCGGCTTACCGTTGCCCTCTTAAAACATCATGCAATAGAAAAACAGCAAAACGAGTCTCAGGCTGCCGCAGCATCACCAGCTCGACTTGCACCGGCGTCTCATGCCGCAACGATCCACGAAGCTTCGCATTACGTAGATGTTAACAATTGTTGAGTCCGTAAAATTTTTTAATTACTTTGGACCATACATTTTCTAAGTCGGTATTTCTTTTCCGCAACATTTTACAAAACGTATGAACGAGGTTTTACTGTATATATTCTCAAACTTGCAAGGTTAGTTGTACATTGTTTTAGAATTGTAAAGCAATTTGTCTTTATCAATACGAAAAGATTAACTGCAGGCAAGCAGACCTGCCAAAATGCACAATGTCACAACGAGCTGATGCGAGAACTTCAAGGCAGGAACGCCACCCGCTTTTCATTTTTGTGTCTAGTCTCGCTTACTTTATTGAATTCTGGGGTTTTACAAGCCAAAACCACGGTATGATTATGAGCCACACCGTAGTGAGCAACTATGGAATAGTTTCGACCACCCGTGGTTCTCTAACGTGCACCCAATGCACAGGCGTTTTTGCATGTCGCCTCCAACGAAATGCGGCTACCGCGGTTGGGATTTGATCTCGCACTCTCGGGCTTAGCAGCGTCACGTCAAAACCACTACGCCAGCACAGCAGGTATTTCTGATTTACCAAGATTCCTCTCAAGATTTGCATTTTTGGTATTGCGAAAGGGTAGTGCACTAATACAGCTGAAACAATTGTGTTTCTTTAGTGCCTCTAATTTTTTTTTTAGCAGCTCTTCAATTAATTAGTGATCATTTACCCCTCTCTCAGGTACTCGCTCACTAGCCATGTGACTTCAGGATCAACGAGTCGCTGTTCCCAACCTTATGCTGCGGAGGAGGTGGGGCTCCAGCAATCGACTGTAGGCATCCTCGACGGAGTCTTTGACCAGCTGCAACGTCTGGCCCTGCATTTTCACGCCCATGTTGCAGAGGCGTGACTCACAGAAGCGCTTCAGCCCCGGTGCTAGCTGCGGCGGCAGCACCAGTTTCACCGTCAGCACTTTCTGGGACTCCCCGCGGTTGATGGCCAGCACCTGGCACCAGGAGAAGATAAATCATTAGCTGATTGACTTATCAAATAACTTATATTCATTAGCTTATCAATCGGTTGGTTAAATGAACATTTATTTAACTGATTGAATGCATAATTGAATTATTAGAGAATTAAATGGTTAAAGTGATAAACTAATTAACTTAATTATTAGTTCACTGATTAATGATTTATTTAGTTATTTATTAATCAGTTTGTTAATTAATGTACTGATTGAATGTGTGATTAGTTTATGGATAAATTGAGTCATTTATTGCTTCTGTAACATCCAAAGTAACACCTAACACCCAAGTAACTGCCTATGAGAGACGCTGTAGTGGTCGAGGTTCCAAATTAATGTTGAGCAGATGGGGTTGCTTAACAAGCACGCAAAGTATGATAAATATATTTGCATTCTACCACTGTCAAAATGTGTCTGCCTCATTTGGTGATTGATCCCGCGACCTCATGCTAGCACCAGAACGCTGTAGCAGTAAGATGCCAGGGCATGCAAGAAGAGGAAAAAAAATCTAGTGAGGCTCAAATGAAATAAACGTGAATGCCTCAAAAGTCTTACCACAAGACTATGCCACATATTTTTTTATGGACAGATGGACAGACAAATTGATGGAGGGACGGACGGACAATTTTGGATAATTTTGGATAATTTGATCATTTTATCAATCCTATCAAGGTCGAATTAACGGAAATTGGCTGTATGCACTAGTCATTTACAGTTGAACCTTGTTGACATGCTCCTGTTATGTTTTACTGGCTCATATGCTCTGAAGCAATAGATCCATTTAGTATCCATACGGCCATATGTATTAGCTTCCCCCTTGTCGCATTTCTCTTCGTGGTTGCTATGTCCAAAAAGCTGTGACGGCGCACCACTGAAGTGGCATCGTCCATCGGTGGCAGTTACGTATGTCGACCCTTGCATGCCGCCGCTGGAAACAGTTACCTTGCAGGACCTGCCGTGTGGAGCAAGAAGGATTGCCATCACAGTGTTCAAATCGCTGCCAGTCGCTGGTTTCGAAACAGCTCATGAAGCTGAAAGCCAAGAGGAAGTAGACAAAGGCACACTCATGTTTGAGGACGCTGATTTGTGATGTAGCGATACCTTGCGAGGTTATTTCAATAGTATGTAGAAGGCTGGTGCGAAAACTGATAGAGGGCTGTGAGTCCCCGAAAAGAGGCTATTATCAAAGTTTTGGCCTATGTGCCCGATGAAAATTACAAGTGTCGTTACTGTGATTCATGGCTACAACTGCTCCAGTACAGTGCTTGATGTTTTATCTAACCGCCAGGCAGTGATAGCTATCGTTACAGAGTGGGTCTTCAGTAGCTTGTTGACTTCCTATTCAACTGCAAATATGGTTTTGTGTGACAATATATTTTTGTCTCATCAGTAATGCTGCCCCAAAAGTTATTGGATGTTGCATATCTCTGGATCACACATTACTTTTAGTGGCCTTTTGCAAGAGTACTGTTTAACGAATTTAGTCAAGGTGAAACTTCACTGCCGGCTTGCCTTTTCAGGCAAGCCTGCAAAACAGGGCTTTTCCCTCTGGAAAACTTGACGATAATGCGTCACAGCAAAACTTGACATTCAATGCACGCTGCAAAGTTGCCACCACGCACCTGGTGAGGCTGCACCGACCGCATGTCCCTGGAGAAGTTGGCGTAGTTGTCATACTTTTTGTCACAGATTCCTGGGGTGCCATCGGCGAAGGCTTGCCGTTCCAGCTTGGCTGCCGAGGCGCTCTTGCTGGCCGTCAAGAGGATGCCAGGAGACTTAGCCCTGGTTTTGTGAAAGTCGTGTGAAGAGGGACAGAAAAAAGAGAAAGAACTGTAGTAAACGTCACTCGTCGGCACAACCAATATGTGCCGGCGATAGGCACAATGGTGCGCTTGTGAGTGCATTAGGAAGGTATGGTTTAGAGGTCTACACTCTGTTTGGTCAACTATGCAATGTCATTTGAGTTGGAAATCATTTATTGTGGTAATTAACTAATTTGCAACACTGCGGTAGTTACACATGTAGTGCGGTCACAGAAGCCTCACTCTGTGTTTCGTAGTGCAGTTGCTTCTCATCTGCGACTTCAGTACGGAATAACTACTACATATTATAACGTGTGGACCCAAGGTTACATTAAATTATGTAGCATTTGTGCACCATTATGCTGCCAACATGCATACCGTGGACACTGGTCAAAGAAACGTGCCACTCCGCTCGCTCAGTGATAAACAGGTTCATATCTGCGACGCTTTCCATGCCACTATTAATGTGATAGCCATGCCACTATTAATGTGATAGCTATGCCCCGTGTCGCAGAAAATCCGGCGGCGTCTGGCGGTCGCACACCGCGTAGGCATCTAGCGTCGAAAGTCTTTTTGACAAAAAGATTTTCGAACCAAGCATACCGAGGCCCTCCATGTGGCGCGAGGAAGTTACTGAACTAATTGAATTTCACAAGCTAAAATACGAAGAAAACTTGTAAACTACGACTTATACACAACCCACGCACATGATAGCGTCAGACTGTAATTTGAATACACGAAAAAACATAATTCTGTTATGCAAAAACTCAAACATATGTTCGTCGCCAGCGTTTCCCAGTAAAGATTATAGTTACATATGCTGCAGTTCCTGGGAAACTTGAGAAGCAGTCAGGGGCCTTTGAATTCAAACGCGTTCCACTCTTAAAGGCGAAGCTTAAGCGTCCTCTAAATTTTGTGTCATGCTTTGCGACATGAAAGTATTACAGAATGTTACATCAAAGTATTCTACTTCATCGAATTGTTTTTCTAAAGAACCACAAATTGTTATTTCTCTCTCTTAATATCAGAAGCTGGTAAGGAAACAATCAAGGGCATTGAATTCCGCAGTATTGAAATTATGAAAATCAGTGTCCACATTACATTCTAGAGCACTGCATTTTCTATTTCGGCCATGAAAAAAAAAAGGGTGAATGTTGCAATGGAGGGCTCATTAGAATAGAGTAAATACAGTATTTTTCAGGTACCATTCATGTCTTTTAAACCCCAAAGTCCGAACATCACTTCACAAGAGGGAGAATTAGGACAACTTGACAACATAATGCAATGTTATTTGAGTTGGAAATTATTTATTATGGTAATTACCTAATTTACAACTGGCTTACTGAGCTATCCACAACTGAAACTTTGCACCATCGTGTTTGTCTTAGTTTTTCACATTTAAACCAGCATATGAAGCATCACTAATTGCATAAAAAATTATATGTTGCACTTTACTGGGGTTAAACACAGCTGATTTAATATACAGGTCAAATGAACCAATGTCCAATTTACGGCCGTCAAATTAGTAGATCAATACAAGTGTGAAAAAGGATGCACTCTTTACATGTTGGCCAGGTAATCAAGGACCATCCTGTCCTTGGAGAGGACATCAGCCAGAATGTGTTGCCAACCCAGCATGACCTCTTTTGCCGACTGTAACCCTGGAACAAATGACAGTGCCACTATGATTAGCGCTTACTGATCACCCAAACCCCGTAATATGTGAGGAAATCTTATCAAAGGTATCAATCTTTGTCACGATGATAGCTCATAGGTCTACTGTTCGTGAGCACACTACGATTACTGTGTTCCATGTGGCCAGGTGTGGCATTCACAAAGAGCTATTCATTTCTCGTTTGACCTTTGCACGATAGTTGTGGGTGTGAGGAGTTCTATTGAGAATCTCCTATGCATCGGTCTCTGCTATGACAACCAGTGTCGTGTGACGACTTTGCACCCCCTTACGTCACCTGGATTGAAGATCATTCACAATGACAAAAGTACGTGGACCGTGGCCCTGAAACACACAACGCAACATGCACGTTACTGCAGCTCCTGAAGTCAACAGACCTCAGTGAGCAACAGCATTTCGATGTGCTCCTCCAGACAAAGTGACAGCCTCAGTACTTTCTCCCCTTGCTTTTTTTTGTGGCAAGCAAAAATGCCCATGCACTTAGATTTCACTGGCATTGCAGAAACTTAGGTGGTCAAAACGAATATAAATAAATAAATCAATACAACTATGTGAAGCAATGACACATCGCTTTCTGCTTGGCCTCGAGCAACCAACCTCGTCTTGGAGGCCATCTGGCATCCACGAGGAATGTGAGAAGTGCAAGTTGGGGATGATACAACAGAACAAAAGACACAGACGGGAGGAAGATACAGGACACACAGGCGCTGACTAACTACTCCACTTCGTGGAAAATTAATATTGTCTGTACATTAGTGCACACAAGACAAGTAAAGGTTTTTCTCTAGCTCATTATTTCAAGAACAGAGCGAGAAGAAGTTTTCCCAACCTTTCACGTCAGCTTTCACAAGGCTCTCGGGGTTGATGGAGTCGACCGTGGCCTCTCCCCGAAGAATCTGCTGGGCCGTCTCTTCGAGGCCCAGATTCTTGGCCCGCTGAGCCAGGGAGCGACCCTTGGACTCCTTGTATGGGGCAAACTATGGGAAAGGAGCAAATAACAATGAGAATGACTCTGGACATGAGTCTGCAGAGGCCCACACAAGTAGCATATTAGTGCGTGTCAAAATGCTTGTTCCAAGTAGATCATCCGATACGTGGAGCGGTGTGCGCAGAGGAAAACAAGGAGGACGAGAGGCCCACATGTGTCTCGCAGCATACACGAGAATGAAGCAGCAGGCAAGCTGACGTGCCACCTCTCTTGTTTGATAGCCTCGTCCCTTTCCTACGACAAAGCCTGCCCTTTCTACTCAGAAGGCCCGCACCTTTACAGTGCAGTCCACTTACAACAATACAGTCTCAAGACAGACCCACTCACAACGATACCTGTTTTAACAACATATCGGATATAACAATGAACAGTCGATGCACAGACAACTATTGTATTTGTTCTACGGTAAAATAAACAACTTACTACGATGCTTCTATGCACATTATGAGTTATAAAAATTAAACCTGGCTACTGGGTATGTGCGCCGAAAGAAAAAGATGCAAAATCCTAAAAAAAAAAAAAGTGTGAGCCACTTCGCTCACCCACCTTGTGCCATGCACTCAATGCTTCCATCGCATTGCCTTAAAAGAAAAAAAAATGAGGGGGGGGGGGGGGGGGTAGGGCTCCGACATATAAAAGAAGAAAATTAGCCTTAGCCTCTTTACCACACCTGCCCTTCTGCCGAACACCCCGGACGTGCCGGTACACCTTCGTTGCATTTCATCACAGGCCTCGTGCACCCCCCTCTGCTGTCCTCTTCTGCCCTCTCGCCAATGTCGGAGAGGTAGTAGCGAAGTAGCCAGATTTAATTGTTACAGCCAGTAACGCAACATCGGAACAATGCAGTAAGGAGTTTACTTCACCAAAGAACACATAAAAAAGTTAACAGTTCAGCAGCTGCTCATTGGTACACACGAGTGCTGTTAAGACCAGTTGAGCCCCGCAATAACGAAATCGGCAGGGAGAGCGAAAAAATTCGTTTTCCCGAGAATTTCGTTGTTGCGAAATGAGGTAGCACCGATAAGGAATGTGTTGCAAACTAAACATTACTGTGAAAACTCTGTTACTCTTCTTCACATGTCAGCAGAGACATGCAGCCACGACATGTTTCCAGCACACGCAAGTGCTTCTGCCGTTTGGTTGTTTTTGTAAACAAATGTGGCGGGGCCGAGGCAAGCATAATGTGGTGGTATTTTGCATAATTTAAGTGCACAGCAAAGACATTTGAGCGCTTTTTGGGATCTACTAGTCTTGCGCAAGTAAATAATCTGCAGGGTAACGTTTGAGCAAATTTCGTTGATGTAGGACTGCAATTCAGCGGCATTTTGTTGTTCAGAGATACAAAATGCACTGAATCCCATGGGTGTTCACTGGGGACACGAAAATATTTTGTCGAGAATTTTGTTGTGGGATTTCACCATTGCTGATTTCGACTGTAATGCTGTAGTTGGTTCGACTGTACTTCTTTCTAATTAAAATGCTCAAATGCTTGCCCCCTATGCTTTTTTCATGCAACCCAGTTACAACAATTATTGGTTATAACAATGGGATTTTCTTAGAACTAGGATGTTGTTATAAGTAGGTTCGACTGTACTACAGTTGAGTTACGCTAATTCGAGCTCGACTGGAGCTGCAAAATTGATCGAATTATCCGAGGGATCGAATTAAACAAGATGCGGAAAAAAAAATGCCAAAAATACACCGCTGATTGATTCGGCAATATTTTCTTTATTCTAAGATGCCTTTGAATCATACATGCGACTGCATTCAATGTGTTCAAAAAAGAAAACTGACGTAGAGAGCATTAGAGCTCTTAAACAAAGTAGAAATCTGATGCTCACCCGAGTTTTTAGCAAGAAATATGGGCAAGAATTTATGTGCTGGACAATGGCAGCCAATTTCCTAAAGTCAGCTTTGCTGCAATGTACCGTGCGATGTTATGAAACAAAGATATTTGCAGCTGTAAGGCGGCATCAGCTGGCACAACACAGGGGTAACTGGAGATCATTGGGAGAGGCCTTTGCCCCGCAGCAGACATAAATGGGCTGACATCGATGATGATGATGGTAATCCTGCCACCCGTGGCGTGAACTCACCAGATGGTCGAGCTCAACGCTGCTTTTTGCCGTGATGATGAGCTTGCGCACACTAGGGTCCCCCTTGTTCTCCTTGGTCAGTGTATCCAGTATGGTGCGCGCTTTCTTTTTCACCTGCCTACAGATGAGACAGCGAGCAGGCAGCAGCAGTACTATTCAGGTAACACAACACCGCATATTCACCGTTCACACTTCATTAGCTGATATACAACACATGAGGTCAGCAACATTGTGACTTTATGTGCACCCAAACAGATGTAGTACAGTCAAACCTCGATATAACAAACATGAATAGGGTCATACGTTATTATAACAAGGCTGAATTCAACACGAAAATATCTTCACTATACCAGCTATTTGTTATTCCCCCATGCTGATAACACACTGTAATCAGTGAACATTTTAGATGTACTATTTGTTATCATATGTATCATTATTAGAGGTGCGCGAATAACGAATAGTAGATTTCGAATCGAATCAAGAAAAAAAAAGCAGAATATTGAATCGAGTAGCGGATATGCGAAAATTTAACCCAAACTTTTATGCTTCCAAATTTTGTGCACAGATCACAGTGCTGAACACGTTCAGGAGGCTAATAACATTGCTCGACAAGAATCTTGCAAGCTATCACTAATTTATATACCTATGAATCGAGATCCGTAGTATCCTCTGCTCTTGTTAAAGGGAACACCAAATTGGTGCACCTGTACTGATAACAACTCAGTTCGTACATGAAGGTCTGGAAAATATTTTTTATCAATGCAATATATATGTCGAATAGAATTAAGTGCTTTTTCTCCCTCTCAAGCTGAAGAAATACCAAAGTTGTGCTGAATACCAACAGGGATTTCAGTTTAATAGTGGGCCATACTGTGTTTGATGGGAATCTTCTATTGCTCAGAAAGTATTGCTTTCCCGTTTTCTTCCAGAAAACAGGAGGGCTTTTCCATTTTTACGGCAGGTGGTTAACTCTGTGGGTTATCGTCAGTTCGTTACAAGGCCAATCTATGCGACAGACAAAAGCGGGGAACATGCATCACATCACCCGACATCACTCCGTGCGGTCATCGGTACCGCACGCGTCAACAACGATCAGTGTCGACGGTAGAGAGTTCTCAAAACGGGAGGTCCACGGCAAGTTTGTGCAACATCCCCTCAGCAATTCCCCCCCCCCCCCCTTTTTTGTCCGCATCAAGCCTGGGGTCAGCGTGCTGTCATGATATTTTCGAGCCCTCCGTGTAAATCTAAAGCTGTTCTTGTGGCGGGTCACTCAAAGGTACGAAAAGAGAATGTTGCACGCTTGTGAACCACCCAAGAACAACGTTCGGAATGTGAAGCCACCGCACGGTATTGTGCAAATATGTTGGCGTTGAGCATGCAGCGGTCATCCCATGCATCGCTTTGGTTTGTCGGCTTTCTGTGGGTCATGCGACCGCTGTCAACAGATATGCATCCATTACGTAGCCGTAACTTTAGTTGCTGATATTTCGTGACATTTTGATTAGGCCTAACGGGTAAGACAGCGTGGCTAATGGTGTGGCCGTGATGAAAATTTGCCACCGGCCGATGTGATAATGGGGACCTCAAACCGTCACGGAGAGGGTTGTTGCTAATATATTCCTACGTATGGCCCATCGGTGATTGGTTGCGAAATCACGTGTACGGGTTAGACTGATGGCCATCAAGGCGGCATTCAGGTTCGTTGTCGACTGGCCGGCAACTACCGCGAGCACACGTGCCGTTTTTGTGTGTGCTTGCGTGTGGGCAGATAGCTCCCAACAGCGAAAATCTGTGTGCACGAAGAGTGAACTCACGCATTCGATGCAATCAGCGCACCTTCCAGTGGCTAATCAGACCCACCTTCAAACATGCTGTCGTGTTTTGCATACGCACTGTACTTCCCTGTGTTCTTGTCGTGTTAATCATTTCGATCATTATCTTCGATCTGGATGAACCTTGTGCCTTGTTTGATAGAGATTGTGCACCATGGGAACGCTGCACACGTCAAGGCACCAACCACGGCCGGGTGATTCACTGAAGGTATGGATATTCGAAAAGTCAAATATTTGACAAATAGAATATTGCATATTGAATTCACAAATCAAATTATTCAAATGTTCCCTGTTCGATTCGAAATCAAATATTCTAGTATTCGCACAACCGTAATCATTATTGACTTTCGAGTGCATAATGAATTGTTGGATATAACAAACTAAATCTATACAGTTTCTTGTTGAAATAGGTGTGTAACGAATGTGTGCTCATAATATTAGATATTAGAAAGATATTTTCGTGCTGTATGTGACTTCATTATACTAACGAGATTCGAGTGTACAGAGTGGTCTGCTGTTAAAGGAAACGCTTGGATGCAGAATCAAGTCACGTGATGTGCGGTCTTTTCATTTGTCGTGCAGACTGGCCTTAAGCTAACCCACCTGCCGTAAAGTTGGGATAGCCCTTCTGCATGCTGGAGAAGATCAGGAAAACAGAACTTCCTATGCAATGAATAAATGACCGCCACACAAATAGGTCCAATATTAAACTGAGAACCTCATTGGTATTCAGTACAACAGAATGTCCCTAATTCATTGGTTTCAGAGGGAAAAAAAGCTTCTGATTATATGCAACAGAAATTTTATTGATAAAAAATGAACTGAGTTGTAATCAGTGCTGGCATACTAATTTGGTGTTACCTTTAATTAGATTATACCATACTGTATATCTTCATTTCTATGTACCTATATTACAGATAGCGTGTTGCGTTCCTTTTATGCTATGCTAGGAAGAGCATGTACAGCCCCGTATTTCCTTTCCCAAAATTTGTAAGCATTGAATTTGGCGAAACATTTTCTGATGTTCGATTCGATATTCGGCTTTTGTTTCTCGATTTGATTCGATATTCGATTCAACATCTACTATTTGGTACTCCCACACGACTACTTTTGGGAAAACAAACGATTTTGTGAGATTTTGCTTAACGTGGCAGCAGACGAGATGGCATTTAGGGGAAAGAGCAGTCACTAAAAAAGCGCTGTTGCGTGCGTGGAAAACTGTTGCCATCTGTCAAACTGTTGCCAAGAGATGTCAATGTGTCCGGTGCCGACTTACTTGAAATCTCATGAGGGTGATCATATCCCCCAAAAGTTGTCAGCCATGAATACCACTCCATGGCAGTGCTCCCATCCCTGACCGACACGTGGGGCGCATTTTGTGCTATCAGCAATGCAGTTCTATAGCCTCATGCAAGGCTCGCCAAAGTAGGCTAAGCTTTGACATGCTCTATCTTGTCAAAGACAAGGACATTTATTGCGCCTTTTATACACCAATCTAACCATCCAAATTATTACCAATAGAACATGTTGATGGACACACGACAAATTGAGGAAGTCCAACATACCATGACCGGATGGCAAGTGAATATGTTTGCGCCCATGTTGGACACAAACGCCTAATTGTTCGCGTGTACAGACATGCGTACGGTGGCACGTTCGAACCATCATGTTCGTCCATTCCAGCGTCCTGCACGTAAGCCTTTTGCAGGACGGTGCGCAAAACATCCACGCAGCTAGCCAACCCTAAACCAAAGAGAAACACGCTCCCTTTTTGCACCCGAGTAACTCCGCTGTTATGTGGCGATAGCAGTGTAACACTCACGCCATCTCTCATACTAATCTGCAAATACACCGACAGCCAACGGCACCCTGCTACGCTGGCAAGCCGGATTACAGGAGATGCGAGAACCATGCAGGCAAAACAACGTCAGGGGACGTGTGCATCCCCACAGGCTGCAGTCAAGTCACACTAGACTGTAGAAATAGATTCATTTTAGCAGCGCATTTGATGTGGCAGACTGAAGAGGAAGCTTTAGCTCGGGGCCTCCTATATAATTACATGGCAAAGGAGAAACCTTCTTTCTCGGCAGCCACTGCAAGAAATTTGAAGAAGTTTGTTGCATTTAAAAGAAAAAGTCAAAATCTAGTGACTGTTGGTAGCGGATTTTCAATTTAGGCTGTCCATGTTTTAATAGAAATTGCTAAAAATAGAAAATTATCAGAAAACAAAACTATGAAGTTTACAACTCCCTAACTCAGCAATGAAAAATGATATAACAATTCTGTAAATCGCATCTAATAGTAAATCTAAAGCTGACAAAAGTGATGTATTACATATGGCTCTCAAATTTATCACTAATATGTGAGTAGGACTTTTGCAAAACTTTGTAGACAATGTAGACAAAAACTGACATATCAAATTTGTCCATTTTGAATGCTATAATGAACGCAGTTTACAGAACTGCAATATCAGTTCTACGTGTACAGCTACGAATTTGTAAACTTCGTGCTTCCATTTTTTCAACCTTACCAATTTTTGAAAATTCCTTTAAGAAAATTAAGGCCCTAAATCGAAATTCCGCTTCCAACAGTCACTAGAATTAAATTTCTGTTACAAATGCAACAAGTTTCATTAAAATTGGCCTACTGATTATCTCAGAAAGATGTTTCTGCGTTTTACATGTATTTGAATAGGCGCCATCAGAGTTGGGCCCGAGCTAGAGCTTCCTCTTAAAGCATTCACTGTCATGCTGACTAGGTTGGACCATGAACGAGCGTTAAGTTTGTGTATAGAAGAATGCAGTGCTCACAGAAGGCTGGCATAGGTGTCCTGGATGTCTTGCAGCCCATCCGCCTGAAGGCCACCCGTCTGCTCGCGACGGTAGCGTGCGATGAATGGAATGGTGCAGTCATTGGTCAGCATGTTCACCACGTTGCGAACCACGTCCACCTGCACGCCCACTGTCGAGGCAACCGCCTCCTCCACACGCCAGCCATAGCGGGCTTCCCACTCCGCTTCCACGTCGATTGCATCATCAGCCGTTGAGCCAGCTGCCGGCTCCTTGGCTGCCGAGAGCGCCGACAACGCAGCCTTCTGCAGTGAGGGAATGGAGCACAAGGGCAGATGAGGCCTAAAGCCCTGGAGCCGTAGGTTGGCACACTCACTCTAAAGTGCACTGACTCATATTTGCTCCACACTCATTTCATACATGTGTGTGTGTGTGTGTGTGTGTGTGTGTGTGTGTGTGTGTGTGTGTGTGTGTGTGAGAGAGAGAGAGCTTTGTTGAGCATGTGAGTGAATGCAAGTATAAACGTAAGTGAGTGCCGGCAAGTAAGTGGCACGAACAAGAGTGCCCGTATATGTGAGTGTGAGAAAGTCCGTGATGGAGATCGTGAGTAGAAATAAGTATGAACAAGAGTGACTGTTACCGATTGCAAGTGCCGGTGAGTGAGAATTGATGCGAGTGTGTGCAACAGTGGGTGCTGGCAAGTGTGAAGGGAAGTGACTATGAATGTGAGTAAGTGAGGGCTGACGAGTGTGAGTGCATGTGAGTGCGAGTGAGTACATGGCCTGCAAGAACATTGGTGAGTGAGTAACTCAAACGTCATTATATCGAAGTTGAAGGGGGAGCTGAAATTACTTTGTTATATCCTTTATTGCCATGTACTGCAATATATGCCCAATGTCGTGCGCAAGTGTAAAGTGGAAATAAGAAGCTGGCACTGCAGCCTGCTGACCATACATGGCCTCGCATGCGATGAAATTTGATTGAAACAACAAAAGAATCTCCGGCATGTGCAACGCGCAACTTCTTGGCACCTGACACAACAGACTTTAGACAAGTGCCTCCTGTTCCTTGTGGAGTGGTGCGAACGAAACGGTATGCAAATCAATCTTGATAAAACAGTTGCCATGACAATAACCACAAAGAAAACGCCACTTTCTCATACGTACCACATTGCTAATAAAGCTATTCAATCGGTAACGTCTGTCAAATATCTAGGACTAACTATCACAAGCAACTTAAGATGGGACAAACATTTGAAAAACGTTTGTACAACAGCGTTTAATAAACTTTGCTTTTTGCGCAGGAAACTAAAAGTCTCGCCGTCAAGTGTTAAACACGAGGCATACCGCACTTTGGTTTGGCCAGTCCTTGAGTACGCTTCTGCAGTATGGGACGCATACTACGTTAAAGTTATCGCACAAGTAGAACGAATTCAGCGCCTCATTGCCCGATTTATTGTATCTGACTATCGGTCTTCTTCATCTGTTACTGACATGTTGCAGCGACTGAATCTGGAACCCTCTGTGTCCACCGAAAGATTGTGAGACTAAAGATGCTTTATTTGATATATCAGAACAAAATCGGTCTCCCGCGCGAAACTTATCTTTCCCGCGCACAACACAGGTCTTCTAGAATTAATCACTCGAATGTTATCCGCCCGTACTTTGCGAGGACGAAAATGTTTCAAAAGTCTTTTTTTTCCGCTCACAATTGAAGAGTGGAATTGTCTGCCAGCGTCTGTTGTTGATTGTGCAAATGTAGATTCCTTTGTGAAATCTTTGTCATTGCACTTGATGTAACCCTCTCCTGCTAGGGCAGCATTACTGCCTGCAGTATGTTGAAATAAATAAATAAATAAATTGTGAACACCACTTGGCTCGTCGCGGTTGAGCAGCACACGACACACATCGAGGAGGCAAGCAAACTTGGCTCGGCCGGTTCGTAACCTCCGAGACTGCACCGGTGACAGCGGGGAGATCTCGGAGGCCAGGTCCAGCTGCAGCTGTCTGCGCAGTGCACCAGATAGAAAGACAGAAGTGAATGCACTAATCCTTTGCGTCGCCGCGCTTAGCCACACAGAATGGCGCGACTTGCGCAGGATTTCGCATGACCCCCAAGACTACTCCAGGGAGATCTCGAAGGCGACGCCCAGCAGCACCGCACTATAGAAGCGAATGCACCAATCTTTTGCACAGCCGTGCGGCGTGGTGCTGCTCACGCAGCCAGGCACACGCAACAGAGCGAGGTCAGTGGAGAAGTGCAATAGTGAGTCATTGCCTGTGCGCAGCTACGCACAGCGGTGAGAAAGACCTGTGTTGCTCGACAGTGTACTCGACGCGGGGATGCAGCAGTTTTCAACTGCTGCGGTGAATTGGTGCCAAACCTGGCATAAAGCGACGTATTTGGCACACTACAGTCGAGGATTTTTTTGGTTTGGAGAAATCTAGTTCGTTATCTCCATCAGCAGGACAATTTCACTTTGTTAAAAGGAGGTTTTAAATACATGGATCGCTATAGAGATTTCAAGGGGAAATTTGTTTACTTCGTTATATCCCTTATTTCGTTATATCCTGTTTCATTATATTGAGGTTCGAGTGCATCTGCTTATTCTGCCGACCTATGCCTGGAGCTGAGAGGTGTGTTGCAGTCTTTGTTTTAAGACCATTCCTTTGCCATGTCAATGATGAAAGGTGTGTGCATCTTAATCGGGCTTACTGAAAATGCACTGCTATTAACAATTTTCTCCCAAACACACATGCCCATGTGTGTGTCTACATTTCTGGTCTAGATGTATGGCATAATGATGACAAATGGTATGTATATACATACAGAGAAGGCAGACGTTCACAAGAAGATGGAAACATGAATAAACAGTGGTCAAACAAGCAACAATGTAGTGGTATCAGGCTTTTGACAAGGAAACTTGTTTTGCTGCCCTAATGAAGAGAAGCCTCCTTGTTGAAGCGTTGACTCTAACTTGAGGCGTCCCTTGTTCAATCACTGATGATTGTGATGAGGCTCTTTGATTATGGGTGTCGCTACTTAGGCATAGCCCGAGTGCGATGTCAGAACACAAAGCCGTTTTGGTAGGGAAAATAAAAGACTATTACACAGCAAAGCACACAGGAAACCAAAACAAGTCTGTCCTACCAGCACACAGTAAAAACTCCGAACACGAAAGTCATATTGAGATCATTCAACGTCCTGAGAAAGTATAAGGCGAAGCACACGACAGGATACGGGTTAGAAAGGGCGGTCACTAGTAGCACGGATGATGACCGGCGATGGGTGCAGTCCAAAGTGGTTCGGCAGCCCAGATAGACGAATCGTGTAGATGGAGCTCATGTGTTTTCTGGTTGCCCCCAGGGGAATGCCAGGTATTCGCATCCTTGGCTTGGATGGAATCATGAAGATCAGGCCCGGAGCGACGGAGCCTGACAGCTTCCTCCAGCACCCGATGCAGTGGCAACGTCTTCTCGCCAACCTGGCTCATCTCGTGCCACCTGTTCCAAATCTTCTTTCCTCTCTCCCTTTGTCAGAGACTGTGTCAGTCTATAATTCATCATAGTGTTCTTGTTATTTTGCACTTTCACTCGCTCGTGCCGCAACAGAATATTTGTTGTCTTCCTCATTCAGCCATTCCTTCCCGCTCTAAGCGGGTGCCCTTTGTCTTTCTTTTCCTTTCTCCACCAACTAGCATCTCACACAATGTTTCCGCACTTCGCCCACGACAAATAAATACAGTGCATAGATAATACAGATACACCTCGATACTATAACAAAGTTGTTAACATCGTCAATTTGCTTCGTTAACTGACATTTTGTTATATTGAAATATGAAGTTTTATGCAAACAAGTACAGACACCAATGAATTTTGCTTACAGGGAAGGAGCCGCAAAATTTTCCGACTTATCAGGCAATTGGAAAAAGCAAATATGTATAAAAAAAATTCATTTTGTTGAACTTGAGAGTCGACAACGAAAGATACGGTATCATGCCATGTAGAAGTGAAGTCATGCTTTTGCATCCATTTCTCCCTTGCGGCTGATAGTGTAACTCGCAGTTGGACAACGCTACTGACACATGAACTTGTTTATCTTTTACGGGTGAGCGCTCTTCACCGTCTAACAAATGTTATTGCTCCGCACGGGACGCCCCCGCATGTATAGGAAGTTTCTTGAACGTTATCGATGGTTCTATTGTCACCGAAGCTTGTGTAATCCGATTGCATGTGGGACGCGAATTGTGAACTTTTCCGAAAAAACCTGGGCCCCACCTATTACTCTGGAACTGTTGATGACTCGTGTATAAAAGCCAATGCTCTAGACTGGCAGATCAGATTTTCACCGATCGCCGACTGTGTTCGTCGCTACCGTTGTGCTTTGAGTGTAGCCTGTTTTTGAGGGCACAGGTTTGCCCAATAAAACACTAGTTTCGCCATTCCCAGCTTTGCTGCTTTCTTCACCATCACTATCATGTGACACTATCGTGAAAAGCACCGTCAGCCGGGAGCGAATGGTTCATCTGCGTCTCACTTCAACCTGTCTCCGAAATTCAAGTTTACGCAACTTCCAGTACTAAACGCGTGAGAAGACAGCGCACGGTGCCGCACTATCTCAGCTCGTCCAGTCTTTTCACACCTGGCAGATACCTCTAAAACGAGCCACGCTGGCTGTGTACATATACCCTCAGCCACATGCAGCCGTGACCCCGCCAGAAAAGCACACACGAGTGCTTGATCGCATTACGGCAAGCCTGCTACCCTCACCCCTTTCACCTTGCCCGTGTGGTAAGACAGAAGACAGTGCTCATCAAGCCCCCATCCACCATTGTTATTGGCTCACCCTCACACGCTTTCACTCGCACCCAAAACATACAGCGTGCAGGGGCAATAGGATCTTATTGCACTTGGACTTCATGACGAAGAACACGCTGCTAAGCTTCGGCGATCGCCCCTCATCACGTGGCACATGATTTGAGGGGTGCGTTCGCAAGTGACCGCTTTTAATTCAACCATTTGACAAACTGCGTCCACGGCAGTATCCATTTATTGTCTTGGTGGTCCTTTGTGGCGGCAGTGAAAGTTCGTTATATTGAAATAGCGAATAACAGACTGCATTATATTGAGCTTCTAAACATGTGGTGTTCCAGAGGCAAGAAATTATAAAAAGTTATATACTTCATTATACAGAGAATTTCATTATACTTCAGTTCGTTATATTGTTTAACCGTGTATAGTGTTGTATTTGCTTGTGTAAGGCCCGCACCCATGCTTCGGAGCGCGAAAATGTTGAAAAAAGATTTTATTAAGTGGCATACACACACCCACGTGCAGGTTAACACCTTCCTGTCTGCATCTATGCCCATCGATAGCCCATTATCGATGGTTTCAACTTCAAATTTCGCTGTACTCTAGGTGCTTTCGGACAGCTAGTGTCATCCACCCCATAAAAGAGGAACAATTTTTATAGTTTTGTTTTTGCGTTTCTTCTTTTTTTTTTGCGGTGGGGGGGATTTTTAAAGAGCCTTTTAGTCAGGTGTGACAAGCGCTCGTAGCTTCTGACATGACACCGACGTCACGCACAGATGCCCTTCGGAAATGGGAAATTTCAACAGATCCCGACGAGTCTCCACCAGAATGTTTTGATGATGGTAGCAGCACAGACTCTGAAGATGATTTTGATTCATCAGGCGGCGAAAGTGCATCAAATAGCCCCTGAACATCAACAGGTATCCGCTGGCAGGTTTCGTTTTCTACTCCAAATCGTTTCGTCACTGCCGCCCTCAGATCAAAAGATATCCGGCATGTTCTAAAGCCCACAGTTCTTATCTGCAGAGTGTCAACGTCATATTTAGCAGGGGTACTTGCCGGAGGAAGCACAAGGAGTTCAGTTTTGCACAAGAGGGCGGCCGGGAGTGGACCTCAGCATTGCGCAATTATTGTGCTTCGCAGTTCTGTGCGGCAGTTCGTAAGAGCCACCACATGAACACTGCAGACACTAGGGTTAACATTTTCCTTTGTATATAAAAGACTTCTAAAGACAGAAAGCTTAAATTTGCAGGAACATTGTATATAGCCTTTTTAGTCAATATGTATACTATGAAAAATTTTTATGGTCTTTTGGTGCAAAACAGCATCAATGTTTTTACAAAGTTTTCTTATTTACGTAACATATTGTTTTATTAAAATAACTTGTTTCAAAGGATTGTTAACGAATGTATGCTTGAATACCGTTAGAAAGCACATTCCTTCTACAATTTGATACCATACATTCTAATATCAAGCGTTTGCTGTAGCAGTAAAAAAACTTTTTACTAGACAACCCAAAAACTGCCTATTTTCCTGTGGACAGGAAAGTGCTAATTTCCGCAAGGCCCTACTAGAAGATGCTAGTTGTCATGCCAACAATGGCATTGTCACCATGACAATGCCATTGTTGCCATATATCAATGCCATATATCTCGCACTCAGCACCAAACTGCAACTTTGTTGCCAACTCTGACGAAATGGCCCTGGTTAAGCCCAGCTGGTTGCTAGCCGGCAGATGCGGCAGCTAGCAAGATGTTGCAGCAAGTTCGCAATTAAAATGTCTGCACCTGCAAATGCATGGGGGATCAGGTGCGAGATCACATGCAAGGGCTGGACCGATGGCCACATGAGTGAAGTACAACCTGGGTCAGTAGGCAATCAGCCGGCAACTACCTCGAACATTTACCAAGTCCTTGGGTGCCGTTGCTGGACAGAGCAGAGTAAGTTCACGGGCGGGCATCAAACCACTGAAGTTCCAAATTTATTTTGTGCAGCCTAACCCAAGTGCCATGGAGTCATGGTTGTGTGCGCAGTACTATCTGCACTTGACAACCGGCGAAGCACACTGGGTTGCATGATGGGTGAAGGCGAAATGCGCCCACGCTTTCAGCCACCACGAAATTTAAAGTCAATTTTACTTTAATGGTGCACTACACCGAGAAAAATAGCGTAAGCAAATGTTGCCCTGTGCTGGCACTCTAAAATAGCGGGAAAAAAAGATTTAGCTATCTGAATCTGTTTTTTCAGACTGCCTGATTATTCAAATATTTTCGCAGCATATCCCCGTGTCCGAAAAATCTGTTGGCGATTGTAAATGTGTTCATAGTTGGCCACTAGTGGTTGTTAGTCTGCATGGCAGTCTAAGGCTTCAGTGAGTAGCCATAAGCCTGCATCACATACAGCCTGCACCCTGAAAAAATAATTGCAGGCTTTACATAAGTAAATACAGTAGGTTATTCTAACTTGACTTAATATGTTCATTTAAAGACTCTGTAAGCAAAATGACTTTCCGAGTGCTGAAACTCAAAGTTAATATGTACCGTGCATTAGAGTCCTGAAGGAGCAGTCATATGACCAGGGTGTCAGTGAGAATGCACAGCTGGATGCCAGTAAGTGGGAAGTAACAGCTCTAAAGCTACTCTCGGCTGTTTTTCCTTTCATTTCATTTATAATACCTCAAAAGACCTAGAGATGTAGTATTATATATGGGATGGACCGAGTTGAACAAAACAGTGATTCGAGAACGGCCTTGAATTGATGTGCGTAGGAGTGGTGAGTGGCGTTGGCAGGCAGACCGTTCCAGTCCACTGCGGTCTCCTTGTCGTGGTCAAGCCCTTCACAGTTTTCAATGGGCCCTACTCGCCATCAGTTGCGACACCTGTCGTGGTTCACAGCGAGCCCATCTTATTGCAAAATTTTTTGTGCCGTGTGCACAGTTTGTAACAGTGCAGCATTCATACTCATCATTCCTTTTCTTTTTCTTTTTTTGAGGCTATAAGCAGGTGTGTAGAAAAAAATATATAGAGAAAAAAAAAAAGAAAAGGCAGCCAAATTACTCTCTTTCGTCCTTGGTGAAAAATGTAACACATTATGGGTTTAACTAGACAAGCTAGTCGAGTGTAACGAGACAAAGGCGCACAGTCGGCTACAAACGTTTATGGGGCATCGATTCCACGTCAAATGTTAATTTCTGATTCGTTAAGGCATGACAATTCTGATTTAGCAGATCACTCCGTAGGTCACGAAAACTACTACAGAATGGAATTTAGAATTTGAAGCTACGTAACTAGACTTTGCAGGAATTCAAACATTTTCACAAATCCTGTATCTTATAAGCTTCAGTGGCCGACTCGTACGAACTGACACACAGGACAGTTGCAAGAACCGCACATGAAAAAACACAATTAACAAAGACATGAGGGCCACACAGAAAAAAAAAAGCACTTCTTGATAACCACTTTTGTAGCCTTCGTCACGTCGTACATTTAAATATTACGATGTTTTCAAGTCTGCCGCAAAGATTCCCCATCGACTGGCCAAGATATTCAGCCACAGCTTGCCTAAAATCGTCTAGGGTGCATAAGAACAATTTGAAAGAAAAACAAAAAACAAAGGACCTGCAGCCACCGCTGCATCCTGCCCAGCTCCTACCTGCAACTTTGGCTTCTTGGGTAAGGTCGCCGCAGGCTTGCGAGGACGAGGTTTCACCATGGGCTTCTTCGGTGGTACAGGGGGCGCCGGCTGCGCGCAAATGACTTGGTTTACGTCTTCACGTTTTTCACCGCTGTTGAACATGCACACTGTCCTGCATTTTCGTACACATAATCCGCACCAGCAAGGACACAGCGGAGGTGTCCATATTAACTTTGACACCCTCAGGCTAACTTGTTAACATGTAGATGGAACAAACAGTGGGAGCACTGTTACATTACGCACACAGTGACAATGCCATTTGCAAAAAGGATCAAATAAACAAACAGGCATTCAGCAATCGAGCAATTAAAGAAAATTGTATGCTGAAACCCTCTATGAATATGCTACTACTGATTTACACATGCTTTGCATTTGTTTAAAAACTGCTTGAAGATATATAGTTGGACTTAAGTTATGCTCAAATCATCAACAATACTGGTAATTATTGAGCTTGCTGGGAAAGTCTCTGCACTGCTTCGTTATGCTGATTTTTATCGGTTTCGCTTAGGTTGAAACTGATTGATAAAGCAAGGTGTTTGCCTGCATATTACATGTATTTCATACATAACAGGCAACGCTGTGCTGCATGACAATGATTGCATTACGTAGGTGTTGCATCATGCAATTCTCATCCACTCATTTCACAGTGCAGTAGTTTTTTGATCTCGGATGCTTTCTACGGAGTAACTGTCACACATTACAACTCCAACTTGTGGACGGAAGGTTATGTCAGATTGTGCGTTATTCGTGCAACTTTTTGCTTTCGATGTGCGACATACTATGTTTTGATTATGAGCACAAGTGCTGCGTTGGGGCCGCTGGTCACAGACACACGTCGCTACACTCGATGGGTGGTAAATAGGTTCAGCTCGCTGAAACGCTCCCTATAATAAATAGGTTATATTTTGCAACATAAAAAGTATGACGCTTCATTCACGTTGAATTACATGACATAAACCTAATGAGTTCTATCACTTGTGACATGTTATTTCTTGGTCATAAAAGCGAGCAGTGAGAGAATTTCTAGCCTTCATAGCATTGCCTGCTTTATGTGAAACAGAGTATTGGTACATGTCATAAAGATTGTGCATAGAGTTACTGTATATGACTGCCTTTGGGGAGCCAGTGTTGCAACTGCTTTCCAATCGCCACTTGCACCCCCATTCATCAAACGTCCTGAAAGTCCAGAAAGCAACTGTGCAATGCAGAGAAGCTGCCATTAAGGCATAGATAAACAAAGCTAGTGATGGCAGAGCTACCATGACCAATGTCCAGACTACTTCTTCTAGGATTAGTCTGACTTGTTTCTTTTTTTTTTTTTTTTTCAGAGGGGCCATTACATGTCAAACCCCCCTTTTTTTGCATTTTGAGCTTGTTCAGGGCTGCTGGTTAGCACGCATTTCATTAGATGGCGCCACCAGGCCTTTGCAACGAACAATCCAGCACTAGGCAATATCTAAACTCCTCCAATGCAATATTTCTATTCGTTCAGAAAAGAAACCAAACAACTACCACAGCTAACATGTGCAAGCTTGTAATGAAGAGGCCCTCGATTGTCCCGGATAAAGCAGGTGAGCACAATGGTTCATGTTGCAACGAGCTTGGCTCCTGTGAATGTGATGTGTGGCTTTCCCACAAGACCTTGGTATGCAAGATGGCATACCTTTGTGTCAAATGTGCTCCCGTAAAGAGCATAATCAGCAAGTATAAATGCGCATGCATCTGGCTCCCATCTTGTGTACGTTGCAGCTATCAGTGCCTGCAGAAGTGCTGTAGATGCACTATGCAAATACAGAGAGTAGATGCCAGTTACAATTTCCATGTGTCATCTGCCACAAAGCTGGATGTTTCTGAACTTGCCGTAAAGATAAACTCACTCATGCTCTGCTAATGTGCATTCCCTTTAAAGGCACACTAAAGAGAAATACAAAATCAGTGTAGACTGATAAAGTCTGTCAAAATGTTATTTGAAAGATTGTTTTTGCTTAATTTCATGTTATCGGTTGATTACTGGAAGAGAAAAAGGCCTAACGTTAATGTTAAAAAATTCACACAGGAACTTCAGTGCTGGTACATCAGTAGGATGTCATGGATTTCAACGCATCACTCTTTGCATTTGGGCTGTTGTGGGGCAGTAAAAATACTGGAAGCTTCTCAAGTGTTTGGCTCCCTTAGAATACAGTGTAGTCCATCTGTGCCAATAATCAATTAGGCCAGAGCAGATGTCAAAATACATGATGCTACGACAAGCTTTGTGGTGCCCATCACCAACCGTTTCTCGTTTTCAAAAACAAAAAAATTCTAGGCGGCTTTTTTTGTATTGTAGAAGTGTAATTCAGTAACGCAACTCATTTTATCTTTAGCACCCCTTTCACAATGAACCTACCTGCATATGCTTTGCAACTAACATGAAATCAATGAGTTCTTGCTCACCCTCATTGGGCCTTCCAAAGGTATGTATTCCGGCAAGACTGTTCGAGCCCGTTTTACTGGCTTGGCTTCAGCACCACCTTCTTCCTTGACAGGCTGATCCCCGCCGTTAGAAGCTTGCAACTTCGGTGTGGATGCACCAAGTTTTCGCTTCCTGCCAGTTGGTGTTGTCACTTTCACATCGGAAGCCTGCAGTTTTTGCACACTGTTTCACCAGGATGGTAAGCATGAAGCAATGAAGCAGCAGAAGTCCTTATTTCTTGTTTATTTCTTTACTGAAAAACATGCTTCAGAGCCATGCCATCTCGGATGACGAGACTAATGGAAGGTTCACGATGCCCAATAAAGGGCTCCAACACCCTGAGATCTCCAAAAATCAAAAGGTGACATGGAGATGAATAAAGCACATTTATGAACCTTGCTTAAGGCACATTAATTTATTCTTGGTCACTGAGAGCATGACTTTGCTTCAGAACCAATCTAAGCAAATACAGAGATGCTGCTAACAAGCCCTTGCAAGATGGCTCAAGGTAATATGAGTGTACTGAGCGAAGAGATAATGATGATTCAAGTACATTCTAGTGGCATAATTACAGATGGATGGTAGTCACTGTGAATGTATGGCTTCCCACTTCGTCTGTCGCAACTTCTTTCAAGACATTTATAGTGCATCAACTTAAGGAGACTGTCTACCGTTTTAATGCGACAGTATTAAGGGCCCCGTGTCACAGAGGATCCGGTCTCGGCAGAGTAGTCAGTGAGAGAAAATTGCTGTATATATTTAGGTATATATGTATACGCCACACCTTGCTATATGACATGCAGTGCATACGAGTTATATTGTTACACTATTGTATTACTAAAGTGGCTCATACCTTGCCTTGCATTCTTGAAAAAGTTATTTCTCGGAATTTTGAGAACGACAGCCCCCCAAAAATGTCACAAAACAAAACACCGACAGCGCATGCCCTTTATGTTAAATCTTCTCAGCCTTAAATGTTAAAAGTGCGATACAATAACAGAAACCTGAAAATCATGTAATTATTCTGGTGCGGCTATGCACAACCTCCAGCATTGGCCCAAGGAAGAGGCCGAATTTCCACCAGAAAGCTTGCCTTCGTGCATAGCGTTTGCTGCCGGTGTTTCCCGGTAAACATTACGATCAAGTAAGCTACAGTTGCCGGGAAGCACAAGAAGCCATCAGGGATCTCAGAATGTTATCCCATTCCACTCTTAAAGGAGGCTTCTTCAAAAATTTTTAAGGACCTCCTAATTTGTAGTGCAATAGAAAGCCTAATATCTAAAATTTACAGTGTTTTCTTAGGAAAGCGAGTAAGAAGTTCTAAAAGCCGAATTTTTCCATCTGCGCATCTCTTTTTAAAACGGTGCATGGACACCTGCAACACTGGTTACCGGATGCAATGACAATGCCATTCCAGTAAATGTGAGAAACTAGAATTGCATACGATTTTTGCAAGAATGATTACTTTAGGTTAAATACAGAAATTATGACCATAATAGCTGTCCTCAGAAGGTAAACAGTTGCAAAAGTTATTAGTTTCTTTTTGGTAATATCATAAGAAGCCAACAAACACTGACACCAAGGACAACATAGGCGAAATTACTTGTGCTTAATAAATGAAATAAAGAAACGGTAAATTAATTGAAATGAAAGTAGATGAAAAAACAACTCACCACAGGTAGGGAGCGATCCCACAACCTTCGCATATGACTAATAAACTAATATGACTAATATGAGTAATAAAAATCGGGCTCCTCAGTTAACCCCCTTTCTTTTCGTTTACTACACAAGGGGACTCGAATCCGGCAACATTGTTGCCTTCAGGTAGCATGTGTGAGTTTATTGGTCGGTTGCCTTCACCCTAAAAGATCACGTTCTCGTGACTCCTGCGGCAGAAACGATGCCACCGCCAAGGTCTGTGAGTGGTGGCACTGGCTAACACTTCCAGGGTTCTATTAGGGAACATAAATACCCAAGAAAGTGGATGGGGAAACCGCGCCATGGTAGCTCAATTGGTAGAGCATCGCACGCAAAATGCGAAGGTTGTGGAGTCGTTCCCCACCTGCGGCAAGTTGTTTTTTCATCCAGTTTCATTTCTATTAATTTATTATTTCTTTATTTTATTTATTTATTTTATTTATTTATATCAGTGTTTGTTACCGTCTTATGATATGACTAATAGATATTGGGCCCTCGGTTAACCTCTGTTACGGTTGATGTGTAACACCCCGGGCAAAAGCGATGTACAAAGGCCATGCCTAATCAAAACGGAGGATGGATTCCTAATTTGCCATGGTTGTCTCGAGTGGTTGCCAGTCTGGCAGGCGCCCCGCAGTGATGACAGGCCCCTTTGTCTGTGCGACCAAGGGGAGAACCCTTTCCACGAACTGTCCAACTCTAGGGGAGAACGCCTTCCGCAAACCAAAGAAGACCCACTGGTTGCCGCCAAAGGAGGCAAGCCCGTGCAAACTCACCTGGGAGAAGGGATCTGCCACCTATCCCCAACCAGACTCCGTGGGTTGCCGCCAGAGGAGGCAAGCCTGTGCAAACTCACCTGGGAGAAGGGATCCGCCGCCTATCTCCGACCAGACTCCGTGGGTTGCCACCAGAGGAGGCAAGCCCATGCAAACTCACCTGGGAGCAGGGATCCGCCGCCTATCCCCAACCTGACTCCATGGGTTGCCACCACAGTAGGCAAGCCCGTGCAAACTTACCTGGGAGAAGGGATCCGCCGCCTATCCCCGACCAGACTCCGTGGGTTGCCGCCAGAGGAGGCAAGCCCATGCAAACTCACCTGGGAGCAGGGATCAGCCACCTATATCCCAACCAGACTCAGTGCATGTCACGTGATGTTGACGTGAGCAAGATCCCGCCTACAATTTTAGTGGGCCTATTTGAGGGGCCCTGCAATGTACTTTTTCAATTCATTCATTCTCTTCTTGTTACCCTTCACCAACCATTGAATAAACAGCGCAAGTTTCACATTAGAAATCGTCTCGTCCCTGCCTGGTCGCCATAGTCTACCGGATGCCTGCAGCCTGCTGACAAGGCCACGCTACCCAATAGTTACGTCGGTCGAGGTTCGAGAAACAGCGTCACAACAACTGGTTGGCAGTGGAGGAATATGCTACCCTGGAGACCCCAACTTTGGACAACATCTAAGAGATCGTCTCCTCTTCTTCCTGGTAACTACGTTCAGAAAGAAGGTGTCAGGATTCATAACTGCATATATGGCGAGTGCACGGCTTTTCTTCACTAAGATATCACTTGGCTTTATGTATTTTTTGGGAAGCACAGAGAAGCGATTTTCTTTAACCATTGACGAAAGTTTTGAGTACGTCGATGTTGTTACAGAGAGAAGACTTGGCAGCACTAAGGGCAGCCATGAACTTGAAGGCGCTAAAGAAGCCGGAGTTGTTTAACTTGGCCAGATAATTGGGCCTCCAGATTGCCGAATCAAAGAGAAAGCCGGAGATCGTTGAGGCGATCGAAGCGAGTGGGGCAGACGACAATGCACTGAGGGAATGCCTAGAGAGCGTTGCGGATAAGGAGGAAGAGCGCAAGCGACGAAGAAAAAGAAGAGCGCAAGCGGGCAGCCCGTGAGGCAAAAGAAGAGCGCGACCTCGAAATGAGGAGCCTAGATATTGAGTTTCTGAAGGCTCAAAATACTGAAAGACTACTAGAGGCACGAGAAAGCAAATGCAGAATGACAGACTTGATGGCACCCTACGCTGTAGGAGGGGACATAGGTTTTTTCTGGTGCTGTTTGAGTGCACGTGTGAGAAGAAAAAATTCGCGAGAAACGCGTGGCCGCAACGCTTGCTTACGTTACTGCCATGTGAGGTCGCTGATATCATTGCCTGCATGGGGAAAGAAGCAGAGGACTTCGATAAAGTCAAAGTGAATCTGCTTAATAAGTATAGATTATCAGCAGAAGCATTCAGGCAAAAATTCACGAAGGTCGAGAAGACCAAAAGTGAGTCATACTCAGATTTCGCATACACCTTGGAAGTAAACCTGAAAGAATGGCTCAGAGAAGAGGGTGCTTTCAGCGACGCTGAAAAGACACTCCAGTGCGTTGCTTTAGAACAGTTCTACCACCGGCTGCCAGTAAATATCAAGTATTGGGTTCAGGATAGACCAGGCGTAGACACTATCACGAGAGCGGCAAATCTCGTTGAGGAGTACGTAACTCGCCGTGCGTTCGAGGGCAACAAAGCTCCTAAGAAAGAGATGAATAAATACAGACCCGGCAAGCCAGAGCGATCGTGAAAGCCGAGTCAGTATAAATCCAAGGAAAGGTCAGATTCGGTGAAAATTAGTGACAAGAACCGGAAGGCAAAGGAGGAGCCACCCAAACAGAGGGCAGAAAGGCAAAAGAAGAAAGCTTTCGAAGCAAAGAAACCAGTAGTTTGTTACAACTGCCAGCAAACGGGGCATATCTCCGTGGGGTGCAAAAATCCCAAACTAGTGTTGACGTCACTAACTAGTAACGAGGAAAATCTGAAATTTCTAGAAATGTACATTCGAAACCTCGTGGTAAACCGTGTCGGGTGCTTCGTGTCTCGGCAGCCATAATGGACGTGGTGCACCTGTCATACGTGGAGGAAGGTCAGTTCACTGGAGAATGTGCATGGATAAGGCAAGCCATACAGGCCTCCTCCATCCAGTGTTTGTCTCCCTGTGGCAAAGATTCGTATCGAAGGCTCTTTTGGAGTACTGGACACTGAAGCCACCGTCTCGGCACATCTCCCACCACTGTATCCATAATTGTTTTCAAACAAATCTGAGGATTTCTTGTGACGCAGGGGAATTGGGTTTAATGAGGGAATAGTACAAGCCCTAACTCGTTCCAAGGTAAGGAAGCTCACGGCCAAGGTAGTGTACGAATGTCCAGCGGTGGAGAAAACAGGTTTGACGGAGGATTCGTCAATCAGCACCAAAGAGGACAGCCCTATAGGGGATATTGCGGAAAGTACACTAGCTAATGAAGAGGTCTGGAAAGCATTGGAGCCTGAAATGTCTCGAGAGGCAGAATGCCGAAGAAAGTTATTGAATGTAAGCCCTTCCACATTGATTGCGGAGCAGGAAAAAGATTCCACCCTGCGTAGCCTAAGGCCAGACGCGAAAGAAGGTGTGTCCAAACAGAATGTAAAGTTCCTCAAGAGGGCAGGCGTCCTCTATAAAAAGCACACCAGTCGAAAGGGAGTGCAATTCGACCAACTCGTGGTGCTGCATCCCTATCGTGAGCAGCTCCTGCACCTGGTTCGCGGGGGCTTTCTGACAGGGCATCTGGGCATTCGAAAAACAAAGGACTGCTTACTGCAGGAATTTTACCCTCCCAGCTGCTTTCGAGAACTGGAAGCATTCGTAAGAACCTGCGACACATGTCAACGCATAGGCAAGCCCGGAGATAAGGCTAAGGCGCCAATGAAACTTGCTCCCATTATCACGGAGCCGTTTCGCAGGCTCATAATAGACACAGTGGTACCACTTCCTACAACGCAGTATGGCTATCGGCATATTCTCACTGTACTATGCCCCGCAACGAAATTCCCAGAGGCGGTGCCCCTCAAAGAACTAAGCTCGGTGGAGATCGTCAACGCGCTCTTGTCTATATTCGCACGAGTGGGGTTTCCCGCAGAAATCCAGTCAGATCAAGGATTTGTCTTTACGAGCGCTAAGACCTCGACATTTCTGGAAATGTGCGGTATTAAAATCATTCATAGCTCAGTGTACCACCTGCAGTCAAACGCAGTAGAGATCCACTCAGTCATGAAAGGGCTTTTGCGAGCCCTTTGTTATGAGCACAAAGCCGACTGGGAGGTTTGCTTGCCTGCAGCAATGTTCGCGCTTCGAACTGCACCGCATGAGTGAACAGGGTTTTCACCTTCAGAGCTCGTTTATGGTCGCTGCCTTCGGTCCTCTCTTCGCATTGTTCGAGAAGCCTGGGAAGGCCGGATGGACAACCCTTCAGTTGTGGCATACGTGCTAGAGCTGTCAGACCGACTGCATACATCTCAAGAATTAGCAGGGCAGGAAAAGCGCAGGGCCCAAAGCAATGCTAAGTAATACTATGACAGGACGGCTCAAACGCAACACATTGAAGTTGGGGAAAAGGTAATGATCCTGAAACCTTCATTGATAAACAAACCAGAGGTTCAATGGGTAGGACCGCTTGACATTATTCAGAAATTATCTGAAACAAACTACGTAATCACGGTATCAGGAAAACGAAGGACACAAGTGTACCACAGCAATCTACTTAAACCCTACAGCAGAGGGAGGCCATTGTGAACATGTTCCTTAACCAACCTGAGGAGATGCCTGTCGACCTTCCGGAGTTAACATCAATAATGGGAGCAAATGACATTCACGAGACCATTGACAAGCTAGTAGAGCAGGCAGAGTTGAATCCCAATCAAAGGGCCGAACTGAGGGAAATCATGTTTGAATTTAAAGACATATTTTCAGACACACCTGGCAGGACCACTGCGATCATTCATGATATCAAGTTAATCTCATCAGGCCCAGTTCGTTCGAAAGCTTATCGCGTTTCACCTCGTCAACGTCAAGTCATGACCACTGAAGTAAACAAGATGTTAGAGCTAGGTGTAATCGAGCAAGGAGACGGTGATTAAACCTCGCCTCTTATCTTGGTTGAGGTCCCAGGAAAGGAGCCGTGACCATGTATCGACTACCGCCGGCTCAACTTAATCACGAAGGACCAGACCGACCTAATACCGCATATCAAGGAAAGGATTGAGAGAGTGAGCAGTGCTAATTTCATCTCTACGCTCGATTTAGTCAGAGGGTACTGGAAGGTTCTGTTGACCGAGAGGGCAAGCAGGCTTGCGCCGTTTATTTCCCCGATGGGAACCTTTCGACCGAAAGTCCTCAGTTTTGGATTGAATAATGCTCCCTATTGTTTCTCTAGCCTTATGGACCAGGTGCTATGGGGAATGGAGGACTTTGCACTTCCGTATCTCAATGACATAGCAATCTTTTGTTCATCTTGGGTGGATTATATTCACCTGCGAACCGTGTTGTGTCGTCTACGAGAGGCCAACTTAACTGTCAAGGCTCCCAAATGCCAATTGGGGCACGCGGAGGTAGCTTATCTAGGTCGTATAATAGGGCAAGGCCATCGTTGGCCTACCGAGGTTGAACTGACCGCAATAGACAACTTCCCACAATCACGCACCAAGCGGGACATCAGGTCATTCCTCGGCTTGGCAGGTTACTACCAAAGATATATCACGCGTTATTCCGAGATTGCAAGTTCTTTAACAGATCCTCACAGAAAAACAGAACCGCAAAGGGTAAAGTGGGATGACGAAAAAGAAAAGGTTTTTAGTATACTGAAGAAAGCAGTAACAAGTCAGCCAGTGTTGAATGCACTTCACTAATCTAAGCCATTCATTCTTCAGTGTGATGCCAGTGACAGGGGTATGGGGGTGGTGCTTTGTCAAAAGAGAGATGACGAAACTGAACACCCCGTACTGTATGCCAGTAGAAAGCTTTCAGCATGCAGTGCATCAGAAAAAGAATGCGCCTGCGTAGTATGGGCGGTGCAGAAGCTAGCTTGCTATATCGCTGGTTCAAGGTTCACCATAGAGACTAACCACTGTCTCCTCACATGGCTGCAGACCATGTCTATGAAAAGTGGCCGTCTTTTGCACTGGAGCTTGGCTTTTCAACAGTACACCTTCTATATTCGCTACAAGAAGGGTAAACATAATGGCAATGCCGACGGTCTGAGTCGTTGCCCCTAGAGTAGCGAAAGTCTCATGCTCACTCTGGTTTCCGTGGCATTTTTACATTGATATGGTTTTTCTTAAGCCGTTTCTTTATTATCTCAAAGTTGTGGTTGATTGTTAGCTGATTTTAGTAACCACGTCCTAACGCTTTCAAGAGATGGCTGTATTAGTGTTTCGAGGGGAAGGACGCGCGAAAGGGATGGGAAAGCAGTAGCGGGTTTTCCTTTTTTTTGTAAAGGCTGGTGTTCTTGGGGAATTATGGCCTTGTGCTCGCTCATTTTGTGGTTGTGGGTCCGGCCCTGTTCTGGAGTGATTGCTTGCCCAAACAGGAGACGAAAAGTTGCGAGACCGGTTTGCAAGTCCAGTTTCACCAGACCGCACCAGGGAGAAAAGGCACAAGAGCGCCACGAGGACTGATGAACGACTCCCAGGAATCTACCAGCTACAAACCAAGAGTTCGTCACCCCTGAGGGAAATTCTGCTGCTGAAACGCCGATTCCTCACCCAGTGGCTGCTGGCCCCTACGCGTCGGGATCTTCCTCCCGCACCGGAGATGCCGTTACAGCTGATGTATAACACACCGGGCAAAAGGGATGCACAAAGACCCTGACTAATCAAAACGGAGGAAGGATTCCTAATTTTCTATGGTTGTCTCGAGTGGCTGCCGGTCTGGCAGACACCCCGAAGTGATGACAGGCCCTTTGTGTGTGCGACTAAGCGGAGAACCCTTTCTGTGAACTGTCCAACTCTAGGGAAGAATGCTTTCCGCGAACCAAACAAGACCTGCGGGTTGCCGCCAGAGGAGGTAGGCCCGTGCAAACTTCACTTCACTTCACTTTATTACCTTAAAAACCCCATTAGAGGGGTATTACATAAGGGGTGGTTAATAAAATAAACATTAGAAACAGGTGTTCATTTTGAGGTATGGGTGACAACAGCTTCAGTAAAGGCAGATGGGCTTGTAATGGCTGCGATGGCGTGTGGAAGGCCGTTCCAGTCCCTTGATGCTCGAATAAAAAATGATGCTTGAAAAGTGGTGGTCCGGGCACGTGCGCGTGCAACTTGAAGCGGATGACCGGTGCGATGAGATATGTATGAAGGGGGCGTGATGTACGGTGGGTGATTTAGGGAGCTGAAAAAAAATGAGCGGAAGAGAGAGAGGGTGGCAACCTGTCGACGGAAAGAAAGTGTTTCCAAGCCAGATTGCGCTTTCATCGATGAAATGCTGATATCATATGAATATGAAGATTGAATGAACCTAGTAGCGCGATTTTGCACAGCCTCAAGTGCATTTATGATATAAATCTGATGCGGATTCCAGATGGGAGATGCATATTCAAGTTTCGATCTTACAAATGATTTATAGGCTAACGCTTTTACTTGTTGTGGGGTATGACGCAGATGTCGTCTAAGAAATCCCAGTGATCTATTAGCAGCTGAGATGATGTTAGTAGCGTGCAAGCGCCAGGACAGATCACAAGATAGGATAACACCGAGGTATTTGAATGATTGGACTGATTCTATTGGAACATCAGCAATGGAATAGGTAAATGTGTGGGGGTTACGGCTGCGAGTGAAAGACACGAGTTTACATTTGTTAGGATTTAGGTTCATTAGCCAGCGATTACACCATTCTTGTACATTATTGAGATCGTTCTGGATGAGTGTGTGGTCAGATGTGTTAGTAACTTTGCGGTAGATTACACAATCATCTGCAAACATGCGAATGTTACATAATACATGCGTTGGTAGATCGTTAATGTAAATTAAAAAAAGAAGTGGTCCCAAGACGGATCCCTGGGGGACGCCTGATGTTACGGGGAGTCTGCTAGAATAATGGTTATTAACACAAACAAACTGAGAGCGGTTAGTCAAGAATGCTTCTATCCATTTTAGTAAGTCGGGATGTAAATTTAACTGAGATAATTTTAGCAGCAAACGTTTATGAGGAACTGTGTCAAATGCTTTTGCAAAATCCAGGAATATGGCGTCAGTCTGAAGGTTACTGTCAAGGTTAACATGCAGGTCGTGAAGGAAAATTGCCAGCTGTGTTTCGCAAGAGTAGCCTTTTCGAAATCCGTGCTGACAAGGGTGAAAAAAACAGATTGAGTCTAAAAAGTTCATGATATGCGGGTATATGACGTGTTCCATGATTTTGCAGGGGACGCTAGTTAATGATATAGGGCGATAATTTAATGGGGTGTCTCTGTTGCCTGATTTGAAGACTGGAACGACCTTGCCCACTTTCCAGTCGGATGGTAAGATGCCTGTAGAGAGTGACTGTGAAAACAACAAAGTTAGGTACGCAGCAGATACATGGTTAATATTTTTTAAGAGCTTGGAATTAATATCATCTACACCTGCTGACGATGAAAGCTTGATGTTATCAATAATCGAAGTGATTCCATCTGCCGAGAATATAATTGGCGACATACGCGCAGTTATGTTAGTAGATGTGGGAGGATCTGGAGTTGAAGTCTCGTTAGTAAATACAGAGAAAAAGGCTGCGTTAAAAATGTCAGCACACTCGCTGTCGCTGGCCACTTCGCCATGTGCATTTAACACGCTGATCATGCGCGCCTCCTGAGGGTTTATTATTTGCCAAAATTGACGAGGGCTGTTCGTAAGCATTTTAGGCAGCTCATCGTGGAAAAAGGAGAATTTAGCTTTCCGTATAGCCCTCAGATAATCGTCCTCGGCTACAAAATATTTCTCCCAAGCAGAGGGGTGTCCGTTTAGTTTGGTTGAGCGGAAGAGACGTTTCTTTTTGTTTTCAAGTCGCTTAAGCGTTTTAGTGAACCATGGTTTGTTACGATTTCCGCGGAACGTTATTCTTGGTATGAATTTATCAACGAGATCACCTAGTTTGTTTTTAAATATTGACCAGTTTTCATTAATAGAGCGTGTAGAACATAACCTCACGAACGTAGGAAGAAACGTGCTCAGATCACTATTAATTGCATCATAATTACCTTTATTGTACAGGCGGATTGTTTTGCTGATTAAATGGCGTTTCACGGGTTGAAACGAAAATGTGGCGTGAATTACTTTATGGTCGCTGACTTCAGGTAGATATGCTATTGATGATAAGCTTTCCGGATTACTGGTTAGGATGAGATCTAAGATGCTAGAAGTGCTCTGTGCAACGCGTGTAGGTTCTGATACAAGTTGGGTTAAATTAAAATTAAAGCAGAAATCCACAAAATCTTTGGCAGGCTCACTGCCCATAGTTATAGGGACGTCATTGCTCCAGTCTATTTGAGGAAAGTTAAAATCACCAAAAAGGAGGACTTCTGCTTGCGGGTGTTGATTACTAAGGTCACTCAAACTGTTATTAAGTTTAAATGAGAAATCTGGAATATTATTCGGAGGCCTGTAGCAAACACCTAAAATGATAGTATGGGGGGAAGCATGAATAATTAGCCATAATACTTCAAGATCAGAAGTGATGTTTTTGGCTACGGAGCACGATAACTGCTGATGCACAGCAATCAGTACACCGCCCCCCCGCATGCCTTTGCGATCCTTTCGGTAGACAAGAAATTCCGGTAGGTCGGAGTACTTCTGCGTCTGTTATATCTTCTGTTAGCCACGTTTCGGTTATCACCATTATATTACTGTTAGATGATAAAACAAGGTTGGAAAAAGCGTCACGTTTGGGAAGGAAACTGCGTGCGTCGGCAAAGATTACAGACAATGATATGTTAGATTTGGGCTTGACAGTGTAGCAGAAATTTTTACGACGGGGAAATTGCTATATTATTTCTTTGACAGACTGCGTTTGCTCGTCGTAGACGTAGCGCTTATGACCCATATGCAGTGTTTTGAATCGCAAAGAAAAAGGTGAACTCACCTGGGAGCAGGGATCAGCCACCTATCCCCGACTAGACACCGTGCATGTCACATGACATTGACGTGAGCAAGATCCTGCCTACAATTTTAGTGGGCCTATTAAGGGGCCCCGCAATGTACTTTTTCAATTCATTCTTCTTATTCTTCACCAACCATAGAATAAACAGTACAAGTTTCGCACTAGGAATCGTCTCGTCCCTGCCTGCTTGCCATGGTCTACTGGATGCCTGCAGCCCGCCGACAATGCCACGCTACCCAATAGTAACGTCGGTCAGCGTCGCAACACCCCCTTTCTTCTCGTTTATTACATAGCAAGGGTCTCAAATCCGGCAACATTGATACCTTCAGGTAGCATGTGTGGGTTTATTGACCGGTTGCCTTCACCCAAAAAGATCACGTTCTCGTGACGCAGATAGGATATTCCACATCCGCCGCCAAGGTCTGTGAGTGGTGGCACTGGCTAACATTCCCAGGGTTCTACTAGGAAACATAAATACCCAAGAAAGTGGATGGAGAAACGGCACCGCGGTAGCTCAATTGGTAAAGCAACGGACGCGAAATGCGAAGACTGTGGGATCGATCCCCACCTGCGGCAAGCTATTTTTTCATCCACTTTCATTTCCATTAATTTATCATTTGTTTATTTCATTTATTAAGCACAAGTAATTTCCCTTATGTTGTCCTTGGTGTCAGCGTTTGTTGGCGTCTTATGATATGATTAATAAAGATCAGGCTCCTCAGTTAACCCTCTTTCTTCTCGTTAGTTTCTTTTTGGGTCATCTATAATCTCTCATGTTTTCTACAGGCACAGTGTGCGTCTTTCAGCTGGCACTTCTGCTGAAATCGAAGCATTTTATGCGACAGTCAAGCAGGCTCATTGGGCTAAGGAATGCCTACACTAGCGTTGTGATGATGCTGGCACAGCTTAAAAGGGCTACACACTTTCGAAATCCTGAAAAAGACAGCAATGCAATGCAATTCCTACAATGCTACTCGCACCGTCAAAGTGATGAGACGTTTAAGCGTTTGCATAGAATGAAGCAATTTTGCATCAAATTCGGGAGCTTAGTTTTTACAAACGCAAATTTGCTAACGGACACAAAAATCCATGGAACCATAGCCATAAACCACTTTGCTGTAAAAGTTATGGACCACACGAGCGATTGAAGTATGTTAGGCGGAGCATTGAGAGACAGGAAGACAGCAGTGTGGATTAGAGCAAACAGGGGTAGCCAATATATTAGTCAACATTAAAAGTAAAAAATGGAGCTGGGCAGGTCACATAATGCATAGGGCACATATCCAGTGGTCTATTATAGCTACAGAATGGGTGCCAAGGCGAGGGATGGCAGAGACTTTGGGTAATGTGATGAGGTTGAGAAATTTGGTCAGTTGGTGCAAGACAGGGGTAACAGGAGATCACAGGAAAAAGCTTTCACCCTGCAGTGAATATAAACTGGATGATGATGATGGTCTAAATAGCAATCAGATTCTTCTTTTAAGAGTGGATGACCCC